>NC_044559.1:45672679-46027462 GCF_007565055.1 Rhinopithecus roxellana
GGAAGGTCTGGGGAGAGTGATCTTCAGTTTTCACTTGCACCTTTGAATATTCTGCCTTGTTTGAATTCCTTAGAATGATCAAGATCTTTTTTGTTGTTGGGGTTTTTTGTTTTTTGTTTTTTGTTTTTGAGACAGAGTCTTACTCTGTCACCCAGGCTTTAATGTAGTGGCATGGTCATAGCTAACTGCAACCTTACCGTCTGGGCTCTAGTGATCCTGAGCCTCCTGAGTAGCTGAGACCACAGGCGCTAATTTTTGAAAAATCTTTTGTAGAGACAGGGTCTCTCTATGTTATAAACCCAGGCTGGTCTCAAACTCCTGAGCTCAAGCGATACTCCTGCCTCAGCCTCCCAAAGTGCTGGAAGATACTGGAACAATTTGCTAAGATGATAAGCGTGTTTAATTCCCTCCTTTAAATGTTTTACTACTATGAGTACTTTAGAAAATAATGTAAATATTTTAGAGGGTTTTGTTAGCCAGGTTTGTGGGTTTTGTAAGCCAAGTTAATAAATGCTCTAGGTTGTGACACCTTTTATTCTATCTTATTTTACCCAGTGGTTTTTTTTTTTTCCTAGTACATGGGATTCAGATCTGCCTTCCTAATGTCTATATTGTCTGGTCCTTGCCCCAACGACACTTTCATACATAATCAATAGCTTGTCTTCCAGATGCCAAATCTATGCTGAAATCACATTTACCCATTGATTTTAAAGATAATAAGTTGTTTAGAAAGTGTGGGATTATGCTTTAAAGGAAGAAGGCAACAGTTACTCTCTCCCCACCTGCAGAGTTGGGGAGTCCCCAAGACCACTTTCACTTCTCACACTAACTGAAGGTTTGTCAGCGGTCTCCAACACCACCCTCGGGTTTGAGAATTTGCTGAAGGACTCACAGAACTCACTGAAAGCTGCTCTGCTTACAGCTACAATTTCTCACATTGAAAGGATGTACATTAAAATGAGCCAAGGGAAGAGGCTTGGAAGGCAGAGTTGTAGAGAGTTCTAAGCGCCGAGCTCGCAGTTCCTCTGCTGCTGGAGTTACAGATAGTACTAACTCACCCTGGCAGTGGCGCATGACAGTACTCACCAAGTGTATAAATCAATGCATGTACAACTGGGGAAGCTCATCCAAGCCTTGGTGTCCAGAGTTTTCATTGGAACTTGGTCACATAGACATGGTTGACTGCCACGTGGCTGATCTTTGTCTCCAGTGCCTCCAGAGGTTGGCGCTGTTACCCTGGGGCCCAAAGCCCCCACAGTAAATCCCATTGTTACACTATCCATTGTGACCCAAGGCCCCCCCAGGTAAACAGAGGCATTCTTACCGGGCAGGACATTTCAAGGACTTAGTGATTACCTTCTGGGAGCCAAGGACAAAGACCAAACCTCTCTTTGTACAAGATGAATCCTCTACTGCACACCACCGCACACATGATTGAGTTCTAGGAGAACAGGAACAAAGGTGTGTTGTGGTATCTGATAACTGTAGAAAAATTGTATTCAGAAGGCTCTAGAATAAAACAAAACCTTGTTCATCTGGTCTGACTTCCTGCCTTTGAACAGAAATGTAAGAAACTATTTTACAAGTATGACAGCTGATAGTAAGTGCTTATGTGACTTGACCACACAGCTGGTAAATTGTGAGGTGGGCCTCGAGCCCCAGACTCTTTTCCGCTGGTCCCTTCTCCTAAGGCTCCTGTTCTGGAAAAGTGGCCTATCCTGACAAAACCAAACGGTGAGGCGGGGAAGCAATGGTTATTTATTGCTTTGTTCAGACTTAGTATTTTTCTCAAGGGAATATTATTAAACAGAAGTTGGATTTAGAAGAATTAAGATTCTCATTAGCTTCCTTTATAGCATTTTCAAAGTCTGAATTTTCATTAATACATTAACATTAGATGGGTTTCTAGATGTATATTAAAGAAATGAACATTTTGTATTTAACACTTTAGGTCAGAATAGCAATGTTGGAAAGTTGAAAACACTATCTGGGGCTCTTGATATAATGGTGAGAACCGAGCACGCATTCCAGCTTATCCAGAAGGAGCTTGTAGAAGAATTTGGCCAGGTAAATGGAGAAAATGACTGTCTTTGGTTTTTGTGTGTCTTAAGCTACATAGTGAATGTACATAGTGGGCATATTATGTGTGTGCGCATGTGTATGTTTTATGTGTGTATATATACACACACGTACATATATATGCTGTGTGCTGAAACATTTTAACAGTGATTTGTTATATTTGCCTAGTAGAAGTATTCATCTCCTTTCTTTAATGTGCAAGTATTTTAAAATCTTTTTAAGAGTATATCTCAACAAGACCATAGTTAGCAAATTATCAAGTCTCAAGTTTTTTCGTTGCTGTTGGTGGGAATTTGTTTTGTTTTACGTTTGAAAAGAAAAGGCCTGTGCCCTCCTTTGTAATTTCCATTAAAATGCCTGGGAGCGGTTGAATGGTGAATGGGCCTAAGCAGGCTCCTCAGGAAGGAATTTCTCGTGTTCTGGGCATTCCAGCATTCGTGTTACCTTCTGCTGTTGTAAGAGCTTCCTGCAGCCCCCATGGTGCACCCACCTATTGCTCTTCTAGCCCTGCTTGGTCAAATCCTGTGTGGTACCACACATTTCCGTGTTGTGTCTAATGTTGGAAAGTCAGGATTAATTTCTTCCACAAAAGTGCCTCTCTGGGCAAGAACATTTTAATTATGTGTTTTAGTCCATCAGAATGATCGTAGGTGTGCTTTCTGTTTGTTTACAGTTAAACATTTATTGGATTAATGAAACTGCAGTTCCATCACTTGATACGGTATGAAACTACAGCTGTTGGGTAGCTCCAGGAAAATAACTTGTTGTTGTTTTTAGCCTAAGAGTGGTGACGCTGCTCCAGCTGCTGATGCTTCTCCTAGTCTCAATCGAGAAGAAGTGATGAAACTCCTCAGTATATTTGAGTCTCGGTTGTCATTTCTTCTCCTTCAGTCCATTAAACTGCTATCTTCAACTAAAAAGAAAACAAGGTAAATTAAGTGGTTCTTTGTAGGAATTTCTTTCCCAGCACCCTACCTATAAAAATATTCTCTACTAACAATATAAAGGAAAGTTAGTGGCCAGGCACACTGGCTCACAGCTGGAATCCTAGCACTTTGAGAGGCCAAGGCAGGCAGATTACTTGAGTTGAGGAGTTCGAGACCAGCCTGGCCAACATGGTGAAACTCCCATCTCTACCAAAAATACAAAAACTAACTGGTGTGGTGGCATGCGCCTGTTAATCGTAGCCACTGGGGAGGCTGAGGCATGAGAATCGCTTGAACCCAGGAGGCGGAGGTTGCAGTGAGCTGAAATCACACCACTGCACTCCAGCCTAGGCAACAGAGTGAGACTCTGTCTCAAAAAAAAAAAGAAAGAAAGAAAGAAAGAACAGATAGTATTCTGTCTTCTATGTGGTATTCCTTCTTGACGTGTTAAACTAGGTAAGAACCCTCTCCATGAAGCCTTCTATGTATTGAAATTACAAAAAGAAAGAAATCTTGCTGCCTAAGGACAAATACTCTGTTGTTAGTGTTTTCCCTGAGGGAGATGAATAGCCCTGGAATGAAGATCTGTGTTTCTAGTGACACTTCTGAATGTTGTGATGAATGGAGAGCCTGGACTGGAGTTTTTGATGCTCAGGGCCAAGTGCAGAGTAGAGGACAGAACACGGAAGCAGGAGCACACACCTCTGCAGAAATGTTCTTGTGGCCTCGGGTCATCTTGTTACGCTTACATTTTTTTGCCAAAGTTGTTATTTTGGCATTATTGATTTAATTTGAAATTTCAGTAGTAAGTACTAGTTCAGGAAAGTAATATAAATGATATGCCTTCCTTGTTTTTAAATATAAGTGCAATCTGGCCATACAACAAAATTTGGAAAATAGAGAAAAGGAAATGAAAACCATGTATCCTAATACATCCATTGTTACCAGTTATCTTATGTATATTTTACCAATTTATAATCTTAGGGTTCAGGTGATTTTTGTCTGTTTTTTGTTTTTGGTGTTGTTATATACAGTAAAATGGACTCTTTGTGGTGTATACTTCTTAAAATCTTGACAAATGCATATGGATGTGTGCCTGCCACCACAGTTATGACAGAAAACAGTTCCATCACTCCAAGAATTCCCTCCTGCTGTCCTGTGCAATCAACCCTGCCCCTGCCCCCAATTCCTCAGGATCTCAGGGAGAAAGTTTTCAGTCTTTTACCATTAAGTCTCGTATCAGCTGTGGGGCTTTGTAGAGGCCTTTATCAAGTTGAAGATGTTTTCTTCTATTCTGAATTTGCTAAGAGTGTTTTTATCATGAATGGATATTGAATTTGTGTCCAGTGCTTTTACTGCATCTGTTGAGATGACCACATGGTTTCCCTTGTTTAGCCTGTTAATATAATGGATTACATTGATTCTTCAAATGTTAAACCAACTTTGCATTCCTGGGATAAATCCCAGTTTGTTGTGATGTAGTATTCTTTTTATGTATTACTGGATTCAGTTTGCTGACATTTTGTTGATAATTTTTGTGTTTGTGCATAGGGGATAGTGATCTACAGCTCACTTTTCTTAGAATGGGTTTGTCTGGTTTGAGTATTAGAACAGTGCTGGCCTCATAAAGTCTGTGGGTCATGTTCCCTCTTCTATTTTCTGAAAGAGATTGTACAGAATTAGTACTATGTCTTCATTAAACATGTAGTAGAATTTACCAGTAAAACCATCTTAACCTGGAGTTTACTTTGTTGGAAGTTTTTAAACAGTGAGTTCAATTTCTTTTCTTGGATACAGTATTACGCAGGCTGTCTTTTTCTTGAATAAACGAGGGTCCGTCATCTAAATTGTCAAATGTATAGGTTCACAGTTTCCCTTATTATCCTTTTAATGTCTAAGGGGGTTTGTGATGAGAGCCCTTTTAATCCTGATATTGGTAATCCTTCTTCTTTCTGTTTTTCTTGGTCATTCTAGCTAGAAGTTTATCAATTTTTTTTTCTTCAATCTTTTCAAAGAACCAACTTTTGGCTTGATTGACTGTTTCTTCCCCTCATTGTTTCTCTCTCTTAAATGTCATCAATTTCTGCCCTTCTACTTGTTTTGGACTTAATTTGCTCTTTTTCTAGTTTCTTAAGGTGGAAGCCTAGATTACTAATTTGAGACATTTGTCCTTTTTAATATAAAATTTGCTGCCCAAAATTTTCTTCTAAACCACTGCTTTTGCTACATCTCATATATTTTTGTATATTTTCTCTTTCGTTTGTTTCAAAATAATATTTGATATCCTGAGACTTCTCCTTTGACCCATGTGTTATTTGAAGTGTGCTGTTTGGTTTGTGAATATGGGGGCTTGTGAGCTATCTTTCGATATTGCTTGCTAGTTGAATTCTCTTATGTGCTGAGACATAACTGTGTATGTTCTCTTCTTTCACATTTGCGTAGATTTGTTTTATGGCCTAGAATATGATTTGTCTTGGCACATGTTCCATGTGTACTTGAAAAATCTGCGTGTCCTGCTGTTTGGGGTAGAGAGCGTTGTGTAAATGTCAGTTAGGCTAAGCGTGTTCATAGTATCGTTCAGGTCTTCTATATTCTCACTGACTTTCTGTCTTCTGCGATCAATCTACCAAGCGAGGAGTGTTGAAGTCTCCAACTACACTTGTGGATTTATCTGTTTCTCCTCTCAGCACTGTCAGTTTTGTTTCAAGTGTTTTTGAAGCTGTATTAGGTACACACACGTAGGATTGTGGTATCTGGGAGAACTGACCTCCTTATTACTACAGATGTCCCTCCTTGATAGTATAGCCACTCAGCTATCTTTTGGTTAATGTCTTTTTCCATGTATGTCTTTTATATTAAAATTGGGTTTCCTGTAGGTGGCAATAGTTGGGTCTTGCTTTTTATTTTTTATTTACTTATTTTTATGTTTAGTTTTTTTGAGACAATGCCTCACTCTGTCACTCGGGCTGGAGTACAGTGGCATGATCATAGCTCACTGCAGCCACAACTTCCTGGGCTCAAGCAATCCCCCACCTCAGCCTCTCAGAGAAGGTGGGACCACGGGTGTGCACCATCACACCTAGCTAATTTTTTCATTTTTTTGTAGAGATGGGGTCTTGCCATGTTGCCCAGGCTGGTCTCAAACTCCTGGGTCAAGCAGTCCACCTTCCTCAGACTCCCAAAGTGCTGAGATTACAAGCATGAGCCACTGCACTTGGCCCAAGGGTCTTGCTTTTTAAGTCCAGTCTTACAATTGGGTCTCTAGACCATTCACATTTAATATGATTCTTTTTCTGCCTTCTGTTAATTGAATAGTTTCTGTGATTCCATTTTATTTCACTGTTGATTTATGATCTGCCACTTTTTCATTATTTTGGCCGTTGACCTAGGATTTCGCAGTATACGTCGTTAATCTTTCATGAGAGGCCACCTTCAAGTAATATGATACTGGTCTACATGTACTGTAAAGACCATATAACAGTAGACTCCCAATTCCTTCCTCCCGTCTTTTGTACTGTTATTATACGTTTCACTTTTACGTATGTTATAAAACACATAATACACTGTTACTAGTTTTTACCTTATACAGTTATCTTTAAGAGCAATTAAAGAGAACAGGAGATTTTATTTACCTTCATTTATTCCATTTCAGTACTCTTAACCTTTTTGTATAGGTTTCTGTCTAGCATCATATTTCTTCTGCCTGAAAAACTTCTTTTAGCATTTAGCATCGCTAGTTCTGCTAGCAATGAATTCTATCTTTTCAATTGGGAGAATTTTTATTCCTTTTTCAGTCTTGGAAGATCTTTGAGCAGAGTATAGAATTCTGGGTTAACAGTCCTTTTCATTCAGTACTTTAAAGATGTCACTCCATTGTCTCTGGCCTGCCTGTTTTCTGACCGGAAGCCGGCTGTGTTTCCTACTTTCGTTCATCTGTTAGAAACGCATCTTCCTTGCCTGTAGGCGTCCCATCCCCCAGCAGTTTGACTATGATAGGCTTGGGTGTGTCATGATGGTTTTTACCCCTGGCTTCAGCATTTTTCTTTCTTCCGTTCCATTCTTTCGCCTCCTCGGTAGCCCGTTATACCTGTGTTAGACTGTCTGATGTTGTTCCACAGCTCTTGGATATTCTGTTCTGGTTTTTTTGACACCCTTTTTTCCTTTTTGTGATTTTGTTTGGCTAATTTCTGTTGAACTGTCTTCAAGTTCACTGATTGCTTACTTGGTTTTGTGTCATCTACAGTTGAACTTTTTGAAGGCGTTCTTTGTCTCTGTTACAGTGTTCCTCATTTCTAGCAGTTCCCTGGGGTTCGTTCTTACAGTTCCAGCTCTCAGCTCAAATCACCAATCTGACCTTGCATGGCATCCACCTTGTCCATTAGTGTCTTGAACATACTAATTATAGTCCTTTTAAATTACCTATGAGATAGGTCGAACATCTGTGTCATAATTAGCTGGTTCTGTTGATTCTTTGTCTCTTGGAAGTGTGTTGTGTTTTCCTTGCCTTCCATGTATCTCTTGTTTGTTGAAAACTGGATACCTTATGTATGATAGTAGAGACCAAGGGAAATAATTTTTTTTGCCTGGAATTTTTTGTACTTACCCCTGCTGGGGCTTTAGTGTGGGCAGTGGAATTCATTTTTCTAGCCTGGAGTTGAGCTGTGGTTGAGATTTTTTTATTGTGATGGTTACCTTCCATGTGCCATGGGCTTCAAGTTTTCCTAGCAGTCCTCGTGTGTAGGGTGGAGCAGGTCTGCAGAAGGTGACTCTTAATGTCTTCTCTACCTTCAGCTCTAGGTCTTTCTTTTGTTTTGCACCTTAGAGAGGATCCGTCTTTACACTGTCACAGCTCTTCCAGCCACATTCCACTGTCACTGGTCCTTTGGTGCCTTTTCGCCTGTTTAGGAGGGAGCAGGGAGTTAGCAGGGACTCCATAGTTGTTTAAGCCTCAGCCTAGGCAGACGTTCGTGTCCCTGAGTCTCAGGAGTGTGGCCTTCCCACTGCTCCTGCACCCCTGCCTAATGCCCCAGAGTGTTTTTTCTGTTCCCTTCCCCTCTGTTCATTGACTTTAACCCATGCCCTAAGGTTGACAGTGGTCATTGTCTTCCCCCACCCACACTGAGGCTTTTGTTTTATAGAGGAGAAGGGTCCAGGTGGGGTTGCCGGTCCCTCCTACAGCAGCTGCTGTTACCCTGCCATCGGTCTACACCAGGAGGGTCACTCTCTCAGGATTTTCACTGGTCTTTCATTTGAGAACTTGGGGAGGTCCTTGGAGAAAAGCCAATAAGAAGATGTGAACCCCCTGACTCCACAGAGACCCTACACTTTCTCACCAGCCTCACTGGACCCCCACCAACTCATTCACTCTTTTAGCTAAATGCTTACTGGCATCTGGCTACATCTGCCCCGGGTAAGGAAGGACTGTCCTTTCTCTCCCTGCATCAGCCTGTCTCTCCTTAGATTGCAGGCTGGTTGGCTGTCCCACCTCTCTCATGGATTTAAGAAGAGCCATGACCACCTTGTAGTTTGCCCTGCTTGAGCCAGAGACTTTTTCCAGCTCTGCACCATGAATAGAAACTTCTTTCAGTAATTGCCTTTGGACTAAGTGCCATGGCTCACACCTGTGATCCCAGCTATTTGGGAGACTGAGGCAGGAGAATTACATGAACCCAGGAGTTCAAGGCCACAGCAAGTTATGACAGCACCACTGCACTCCAGCCTGGGAGACAGAGCAAAAGCCATCTCTTTAAAAAAAAAAAAAAAAAAAAAAGCTTTTGAATAATTCTCTATAGTCTAAGGAGAGCTTTTACTTGGTTGTTAATCCTCAGTGTCTGTACCATATCCTGGTTGTGGTACACAGCAGCGGGTGTTGATACACTCACTGTAATTTAGCAGAGACATCCATCTTTCTGAAGAGCCATAAGGCAGAGCTGATAGTGCATATAGTAACAAGGCTTGAAAAGAATTCCTGCCTTTTTCTAACAGCAGTGTGTAAATTGTTAAAATTTGTATTGGTTTCCACAAGGTGGCAATATAAATATATGATACATGAGAAGAAGTGATTCATTGATTTTTCAAAAGTCAAACATTTGAGTAATTTAATAGGTAATAGTTTCAGTTTTATCTTTTGTAACTGTAACAGTCATATGTGTGACCTAAGTAATTTTTATTTTAATGGAAGGTTTTCTAAGCTTCTGTTTATTTAGGTTATTAATATTCTGCTGAAAACTATTTTAGTGTAAAGTTTTCATGCATGATGCATTCAGTCTTATTTAGCTAATTTATATTGATTTTAAGGTTTATTAAACTGTTAAATGTGATACTGTGTTAATAAAATAAGCATTTTGACAAGTTTCAAAACAAAAATATTAATTACTAAGTCATTGACTTATTTCATTTTTCACTGATATGCAAATGAAAACATCTATAATTTTATTGCTAAGAGGAAAATAGCCTCTGCCACAGGCTTAGTTGTTTCACAGTGAATACATGAACATTCTCTTTTGCAATATAGAGGGAAATCAGAATGAGACCTAAAAGAGAAAATGCAGTCAGCCCTCTGTATCCAAGGATTCTGCATCCACAGATTCAGCCAACCACAGATTGAAAATATTAAATAAATAAAAAGTAATACAAATTTAAAAGCAATATAACAACTATTTATATGGCATTTACATTGTATTAGGTATTATAACTAATCTAGAGATGATTTAAAGTATATAGGAAGATGTACACAGCCAAAATGCAAATACTACACCATCTTATATCAGGTACTCCAGCCTCCTCAGATTTTAGTTTCCTGGAGGATCCTGGAACCAATCCTCCACAGATAATGAGAGGCCATGTTAAATAAATTTTTGTTTTATTTTTTGACTACTGCTTTTTCCACTTCATGCCCTCTGGCAAAAAAATAAACAAGGCTTAATAACTAAAATCTTAAGCTTATTAGATTCCTATAGAATTAGAGTGAAAGATGCATTTTACCTGTTTAAAAAATTTTTGTTTTCATTTTCAGGTTATGCAGGCATTTCATCATCATATGACAACTGCATTGGCATTGATCTGCTAGAAATTCTAGCAGTAGCAGTTTGTTAAGCCAAAGGTTTTTTCTTTTTTCTTTTTGAATTTAGAATTTACTCTTCTACTGTATTTTAATATTCATTGCTTTCACAGATCCAGGCCTCTTGACATTTTGGTGGCTTTGGGGTTTAATATAGTGAAATACCATAAAAAGTAGAAGTAATCTCTGAAGATTCAGGGAGCTCTCTGCTGCAGTGCTAAGAACAGATCCTTTAGATTCGTGGGTTGTTCCCATTAGATGTGTACATTTAATATTTGGTTAAGGTTAGTAAAAAGGGAGATGAAAGAATGTAAGTTAGTTCCCTTTAGAAAAAACCTGTGAGATGATGGAGCCCTCTGAATAGGGGTCATAGGTCAGTGAAACTGCTGATAAGAATGCATTAAGGAAGGCATGATTTGTAGAAATTGGAAGATGAAGACTTAAGATTCAGAGTTATGGTTAGGACAAATCCAAAGATTTTAAGGTTATGATCCCTGCAGCCATCAGTTATCTTTAGGCACCCAACTATTAATAAAATGACAGTGTGATGTCATTGTCCACAAAGAATAATTCATCTTTCAAATGCCATTTCTAATTGTTAAGTGCTAATGCCTTGATTACTGTCAGAGTCATTTAAATTTTCTATAAGGTTATCAAAGGTTTCATGACTGTTAACTCCCCGCATAACTAAAATACAGCCAACCTTAGGCCCAGATTACAGACGGATACATTTACAACAGTCACTTCTGCTGTACTGTGGTTGTTGGGGGAAGGCAGGAAGAGATCTGTCTGATAAAATAAGTGGGAATTGGAGAGGAGAAATGTCTAAAGGCAGCAATGGGGATCCTGTAGAGGAGGAATGGAGCCAGGAATAAAAGAAAGGGGAATTCCTGGGGAAGGGAGCTCTGCACTGCTGGCTGCTGTCTGGCAGGCCTGAGGCAAGCCCTTGGGTGAAGGGAGAAAATTTGTACCCCGAAGAGGTGAAAGAGCATAGCATTTGAAATTGGAAAACATGACATTTTGACTTTAATCCAAACTATTAACCCTTCTGGGCCTTAGGTTTTACATCTGTAAATTAAAAATGCTAGTCCTTGCCTATCTGAGGGGATGGGATTATTGTAAGGCTCAGATGTGGTCATGGACACTGTAAAGAGTTGTGGAATTGTTATCTGTTACCTGGTTATGTGAGCCAGGGGTCTGCACCTGGACTCATTAAAAAAAAAAAAAAAATGCTAGATATGAACTGCCACGTAATTACTAGTCTTTTCCAGTAGTAACAAAAATAGAATTCACCGATCCATCATAAGGGGTAAATGCTTTCAGGACAAACTGTAAACCGAAATAGTTTTAAGGTGGAGTGCTGTGTGGCGCTCCTCAGCTGAGGGGCAGTCTTCACACAGAACTGCACTGGCATCTTTAGAGTAAACTGAGATGCAGCAGTTCTTGTAGTTCAGGAATCCATGTTTAAACCCCAGGTAGTTCTAGCTCTAGAGATGGCAGTCCAACACTGGCTTTAGATGTGTGTTTGGGACACAGGAAGGCGCTTTAGGCCGAGCTTGAGGAACAGAGGAAATACCACATAGCTCCTTCTGTGCCCTCGCCCAGCTCCACTGCGTTTTCTTCATGGCTGTCCCGTCTGTCACTCTCTTGTTTACTGTGGTTTCCCCCAGTGCCTCCGCTCCCCTCCCCCAAACTCCTACCTCAATAGAATGCAAGTTCCATAAGTCAGGGGCCTCCTTTTGCCTGTTTTGTTCTCTGTCAAGAGCAATTCCTACTACGTAATAGGCATTCAAATGTTTATAAAAGGAACGAGTACTGGATTTCATTGATGTATTGAAATAAATGTGTAGAAACAGGCCCGTGAGCAGTAGGTAGAAGAAGGCAGGTCTGAACCCGGCAGGAGAGGAACACCTGCTGCTCTGTGAAGAGTGACTGTTGGGCTGTCACTGTCTGGTATTCTGGACCTCTGAACTGTCGGTAGGCATTGCTGGTCCCTTACCTGTCTCTCTGTCTTTTTTAACCCTAGCAATAACATCGAAGATGATGCAGTTCTCAAAACCAACAAGCACATTTACTCCCAGCTTTTGAGAGCAACTGCAAATAAAACTGCGACTCTTCTGGAAAGAATCAACGTTATCGTCCACCTGCTGGGCCAGCTTGCAGCCGGCAGTGCAGCGAGCAGCAGCGCCGTTCAGTGACTGCACAGAGCCGTGTCCCAGACACGCTGTCAGTGCCTTCAACACGGAGCCGGTTTGTTCATTCGGTGCTTTGTTTCATTAAATAATAGGGAAATATCCATTTAAAACAGGTATATCAGTGGAAACACAGAGTTATTTTAAGTGACAGACAAATTACGGTTGAGTTCTGTGGCTTCTTCACTTGAAGTGCTAACATCAGAATCAAAGTTAAAGCTTCCACTCTTTGTTTCTTTTAAGAAGTACATAGTACCTCAATATTCACAGACTTGCTGGGATGCAGTTACACTTTCCTATTTTTGAAGTATGTCAAGCTACATGGTCTAAGATATGATTATTTTGGATAAAATGTTACTTTGGTCAAGAGAACTTTTATCCAAATGACATTACAGGTTCAAGTGGGTTAAGGAGACTTGTGCATCTACAGTGTTTCCTTTTAAATTGCCCAGGAAAAAGTTGTGTTCTTCGTAAGCTTCAGTGCAGGATTTTTCAAAGACTAGCTGTTGTGCAATTGCTGTATTTAATGCATGTTCTGAAAGGGTTCACTTTTGACTTTAAATGACAGTCGATCAAGAGCAGGTACTACCCCTTGTTTTCATTTTAAACTTGAAACTGTGAATAAGGTAAGAAAACTATTTTGAATAAATAAACTATTTATTTAAAATGTCTTTGTATTTTTCCAGTTTTCATTCTTCACATTGAGTTTTGAGTTGAACTCAGTCTAAAATTAATAAACTTTACAAAGCAAAGCTCAAAACATTAAAAGTAAAATTCTGCTGTCCACTAAATTCTCCCTAGAATATTTTACTTATTGCTGCTGCTACATGGCACTTGTCCAGTTACACACACACAAACATCCCCTGTTATTTGTAATGGCTACAGTGCACAAGGCTGTTTTTGTTCATAATTCATACTTTCAATTTCAAGGCAGTGTAACAGATAAAACAGGCCCTTTTGAGGTGAGGTGAATGTCTGGACTCCTGTGCATGACACCATTGTGGGCAGGTCTGCTGCCTAGGCCTGGGGGCAGGTGCGCTGAAGATTGCGCTAGCTGCTTGCAGGCCCTCCACGGTGGCCAGAAGCCCCGCCCACACCAGCCAGACCTCTGAAGGAATTCCAACTATACTAGAAAATTGTTTGGAATAACTGGTTTTAAGCCAAATTTTTACAAAGCTATGATGTAAAAGAGACTTTTTTCTCTTTTACAGAGATTTCCAGGTGTTTTCATTGGCTGAGATTTTTTTGTTTGTTTTGAGACAGGGTCTTACTGTCACCCAGGCTGGAGTGCAGTGGCACAATCTCGGCTCACTGCAACCTCTGCTTCCCAGGCTGAAGGGATCCTCCCACCTCAGCCTCCCAAGTAGCTGTGACTACAGGTGTGCGCCACCACGCCTGGCTCATTTTTTGTATTTTTAGTAGAGACAGCATTTTGCTATGTTGCCCAAGCTGGTCTCAAACTCCTGAGCTCAAGGGATCCACCTGCCTCGGCCTCCAAAAGTGCTGGGGTTACAGGTGTGAGCCATCACACCCAGCCCATTGACAGTGAGTTAACATCCATCATAGCTTAGCAGAATTCTCTCTTGCCATTTGTCCACTTAGTTGTTGTTTACTTAGTTTGCATTTTTCTTGGAACAGATTTGTATCAGTTTGCAAAAATTAATCCCTGAAACATTTAAAGTTTTGACTGAATTCTAAATTGTACAGCAGTTGTACACATTCAGCAATGTTTCATTTCAGGACCAGTGTCATTCTGTTTCCCCTTGTAGCAAGTGTACACACATAATAAAACTATCTTCACCCTGCTAGATAAACCTAGACACTTCTGTTGATTATGATCAAAGATGATATACCATCTTTTGGGTTAGTGAATTCAAAAGCATGTTCCTGCTCAGGCAGGACTGAGCTGGGGTCAGGGGCCTGAGAGGTGCTGATCTTTCCTCCTGCCCCCTCTTTGGCTGAAACAAGCTTTCAGTCAACAGGAGAATTTGTTCTTAAGCAAGAATAAACTCTAGTTATCTTCCTTTGTCAGAGCAATAACATGAAAGTTCCTACGGGGGGAATAAAGATCCTTACAAAATATATTTGTAATTTGCTGTTTTTAACTTAAAATTTTCTGAAGTACCTGTGTTTCTGCTATTCATATCTGTGGCGTGATCATGGAGGCTACTGAATCCATTTCAGTTAATTTCAGATTTTGTTCACATCATTACAAATGACATTGGGTTTTCGTTTGGGTTAAGAGTTAATAGCCATATTATGTAAAAGTTGAAGGGATGTACTGCCTATCCTAGATATAACTGATATTGGAAAAATAAAATTATCCAGCTAGCTTCAAGAGTCTCCTTTTGGTAGTCTGGTCTTTAGAACCTAAGTAAACGGTCATATAAAGTGGTAGGAGAGAACACTAAATGAATTATAGTGAACCAGCAAAGCTGTTCTGTTCTGGACCATTTGGGTTGCAGGCCTGTGTTTTCAAACAAGAGGGTGCAACTCATTTCAGGGCCTGAGACCACCACAGTGACACAGAGGAAGTGCAGAGGGCCCTGGGCTGGGATTTGGAGATGCAGGCTCAGAGCTACTACTGGGTTTGACTTTTGGCAGATACAACAGATGAACTTTGGCTAATGTGACTGGAAATGTGTATAGTAGCATCCATCCTGCCACACTGACAGAGCTGTGAAGATCAAGAGAGAAATCAACATGAAAACCTTTTGTACACTGTCTGTAGAGAAATGTCATTCTGACAGGGACTGTGGAGGGCAATCCATTTGAACCCCATGACTTTCCCGTTACATCCCTCAGTAAAATCATCTCCGTGCCATCTCCTTCCTTGATAGCTTGACCCAGGGCTCTGGCCGCCCTTCCAACTCCCGTTAATCAGGTGGGCAAGCAGTTGGGATGGGCGGAGCGCCACAGAGTAGAAAGCAGGCAAAGATCATTGGATGCTTAGTTTTTGGGTTGTTTTTTTTTTTAACCTTTCTAGGTTATGAATTATGTTTTCCCTGAGCAATTGATTTTTAAATCAAGTATTTTAAAAGTTCAACTAAGGCTTTTCCCATTGGGTTTTAACTTACAGTGCCATATTTGCTTTAGCTACTGAAACTCTGGTTTTCTTTGTAAACAATATCAGAATTTTTCTCTTAGCGAAATCCTATGACTCTCCATTTCCCCCTTTTTCTTACTACATGTTCAGTGTGGAGATATGGACATCACAAACATCAAACCACTTCTCTGAAATAAACTTCTTAGGAAATAAGCCATTAGCAGGAAGCCAGGAATTCTGTTGTTTGTCCTTGTCATTAACTACCTTCCAGTATGCATTGCCTTTGAAAAAGAAAATGGAGTTGTATGCATAGGAGTAATAAGCGGAATCTATATTTCTGAAAGGATGGTTTTGTGGTATTATTGCTGGAAAAACTTCAGTAATCTTCTTTGGATAAGAATTAAGTACTCGATTTCTGTTGACATCAAATGCAAATACCTGCAAAGCAAATAAGATAGACTGGCTCTTCTGAAAATCATTAATATTTTTAGGTTAATTTATAACAACGAGACAAGACTTTGTACCAAATTCTTTAGACTTGAACCTCTTAATTTTCCATCGTGCTCTGCCATCGCTATTTAGATCTGAAGTGAGTACAAGTTTTTTGGGTTTTTTCTGGGCCCGGTCTCACTCTTGCTCAGATGGACTGGAGTGCAGTGGTGCAATCACAGCTCACTGCAGCCTCGACCTCCCAGGCTCAAGTGATCCTCTCGTCTCAGCCTCCTAGGCAGCTGGGAGCACAGGCACGTGCCACCACACCTGGATAATTTCTGTATTTTTTGTTGAGACCGAAACATGGGTTTCACCATGTTGTCCAGACTGGTCTCAAACTCCTGGACTTGAGCGATCTGCCCACCTTGGCCTCCCAAAGTGCTGGGATTACAGGCATGTGCCACTGTGGCAGGCCAAGTACGGCTTTTAAATATGAACTTGATCATCTGACCAATCTCTATTAGGGATGACAGAAGCATTGCTAGGCTGAAGAGCCTTCTACTTACAAGGGACTCCTTGAAGAAGTAAATTAACTTCTGTCTTCGGTCATAAAAGGCTGTGTCTAGGGGACTTGGGATGCCAGGAAATCCTTCTGAAATCAATTTGGGATAGCTTTTTCCTTGTTCATCTTCTGTAAGGGCCTGATCCTTGTCACTGTCATATCTCCAGTATTGATTTCCTGAGAGCCAAACAAAATACGTGCATATGGTTTATTACTATTAAATCACGTGACAAAGAGGACAGTTTTCAATCTAGGTCTCAGCCAATCCTCTACAATGTGTTGCCATGATTCTAGGAGAAAGCAGGGCTTTCGGCGTCTGAGTGAAGCCTCCACTCCGCGATTTCCCAGGTCTTGAATTACTCCTACATTTAGCCCAGGAAGTGCATTTTTCTTGACCGTCACTGCTGCAGTTGGAATGTTGGTTGCCTTTCACAGCAAAAGGAAACCCCGCCCCATGAACGTCATCCTCCCGGCCCTCATCAAAAGCAAAAACAAAACAGCAAAAATCCTGTCTTTTTTACCTTAGTATCTTAATGTTTTTTTCTTCTTCCTTTACAGTCTAAAGATGTTCCTTTTAATGTTAGTGGCCCAAGGCTTGGAATCACTTTCCTATCCTAATCAATATAAGCCCTCTTGTTACTGAAGAAATCATGATCCTTATGATTGGATTATACCTTGAGGGTCTGAGAGACCTCTAGTCCCACCACCACGCCCACCTTACAAATAAGGACACTGGAGAGCTGAAGTGACTTGTCCACATTCAGACCGCCTAGGCTGAGCCAGGAATGCAAGCCAGGACTCTCAGATGCCACTCCGCAGAGGCTGCCCACTGTCCTATGAAATGGAACTTTGCCCCATTTTGTTTCAGAGTTCACTCATTGCATGCTCTAAATCAGTAGGAGTTTATTTTAGCCTCTTCTTGTTAGTTCCTAATCCTGAATATTTGGTATCTTGCCAACGGAATAGACTAAATCCACTCAGATAATTTGGTGTTCACAGCTCACAGAACACCCCAAGCGGTACGTTCCTTAGCAACCAAATATTTAATATACTTGGAAAAGTTCACTATTAAGAACAATGTGACGTATGTCCAGTTAGAGATGCAGTTCACTCTAACAGGAATTTCTTTTAATCCAAAATATTCATAACAAATTCAGATTTTTTTTTTTTTTTTTTTTTTTTTTTTTTTTTTTTTGAGACGGAGTCTCACTCTGTCGCCCAGGCTGGAGTGCAGTGGCCAGATCTCAGCTCACTGCAAGTTCCGCCTCCCGGGTTCACGCCATTCTCCCGCCTCAGCCTCCGAGTAGCTGGGACTACAGGCGCCCACCACCTCGCCCGGCTAGTTTTTTGTATTTTTAGTGGAGACGGGGTTTCACCTTGTTAACCAGGATGGTCTCGATCTCCTGACCTCGTGATCCACCCGCCTCGGCCTCCCAAAGTGCTGGGATTACAGGCTTGAGCCACCGCGCCCGGCCAAATTAAGATTTTTTTTTTTTTTTTTTTTTTTCGAGATGGAGTCTCGCTCTGTCGCCCAGGCTGGAGTGCGGTGGCGCGCTCTCCACTCACTGCAAGCTCCGCCTCCCGGGTTCACGCCATTCTCCTGCCTCAGCCTCCCGTGTAGCTGGGACTACAGGCTCCTGCCACCGCGCCCGGCTAATTTTTGTATTTTTAGTAGAGACAGGGTTTCACCGTGTTAGTCAGGATGGTCTCGATCTCCTGACCTCGTGATCCGCCCATCTCGGCCTTCCAAAGTGCTGGGATTACAGGCGTGAGCCACCGCGCCCGGCCAAATTAAGATGTTTTTAAAGCTCCAAGAGTAAAATACAGCTGTATTGTAGTAGTTATCCTATGATGACCTAAATCTGTAATTAAGATTCTTTGAGTGTTGCCAGCATAAAGTCTAGTTTGGAGCTTCTTAAAACCCTGAGAGATGTGCTTCCAACTCTGAAAGACCTGAACTAAAAAAAGTCAGCTGTAAGGCAATTTCTTTATGTAACTGAACTAATTCTTCCTTTGTGTGATATGAAGAAAAACTGAGACCAAATTTATATACAGGATCCTTATGGTAAAATTTGCATATAAAGTTCATTCCATTTGGCTCCTGCCTTGTTAAGTCTTTTTGAGCAATTGAAAGCCCCATGGTTATATTACCAGGATTCAGGCGGAGGGGCTATACAGCTTGTCTCTGGGTAGGAAAGGGGAAGGAAAAAGCAGTGACCACAAAATCATGTTTATGATCGGACTCTGTGCTGTCTGGTTTTGCAAAGGCAGCGTGCCTCGTGCACCGGGCCCAGGGTACTGGATGAGACCGGGTGTGAGTAAGGAGCAGCGGTAGCAAGAGTCCCAGACCTGCCTTTCTTTGTGTGTTCCCCATGACCCCCCAGGCTCCACCACATCAGTTTCTGTCTTCCAGCAAAACACTGACCTTCCCTGTTGAGCAGTCGCCATTGATGGCTCATGGCCTGCTCAGCGAAGTCCAGCCCTGACCCTGGCATTTGAGGCCCTCTGCGGTTGGGCCAACCTGCATTTCTAGCCTGACCTCATCCCGGGTGAGTCTGTCGCCAGCTTTGGTGGACCCCAGTCTCACAGGTCTGTGGCTTTTTCACTCCCAGCCCCACGGCTTTGCTTCTGCTGCTTGTCTCTGACCATTTCCACGCCCTCATCCACTCTCCACTCTGGGTGCCTTTTTCTGGGCATCCCAGATCCCACCCATCCTTGAGTCTAGGCTAAGGCCTGATTCCTGGGGTGCCAGCACCCAATTCCAGGTGGCAGTGGTCACCTCTTCTGCTCGGTCTGCCCCTTGAAAACACTTCTGTTGCTAGATGTCCAAGGGATTTTTTTTTTCCCACCAGAACCAGATTAAAACTGCAGGGCAGGGCCCTTTCTTCCAGTTTTTTGGCAGCCACCTTAGTACCTAGTAGAGTTCATTCACTCATTCGGTGACTTAGTGCCTTCTTAAAAAGATCAGGGGCTGGGTGCAGTGGTTCACACCTGTAATCCCAACACTTTGAGAGGCCAAGGTGGGAAGACGGCTTGAAGCCAGGAGTTCAAGACTAGCCTGGGCAACACAGTGAGACTCCATCTCTCCAAAAAAAAAAAGTTATTTTAATTAAGCCAAGTGTAGTAGTGTGTGCCTGTGGTCCCAGCTACTCAGGAGGCTGAGGTGGGAACAGCACTTGAGCCCAGGAGGTCGAGGCTGTAGTGAGCTATGATTGTGTACTCCAACCTGGGTAACAGTGAAACTCTTGTCTCAGAAACAAACAAACAAAAAACCAGAATAGAACCTAATCCTTGTGCCCTCAGAGCTTCCAGTCTGATGGAGCAGATAAAAATTAAGCAAGTAATGAGGAGAGCATTACAACAGATTCCTTGGTAGCGGCTCAAGACATTCCTTCTGAGTGCATTCATTTAATAAGAGAAATTGAACCATCCATGAAGAATCTGTACCTCGAAAAAAATAACGTTCATCTCTTTTCCATGTCCAGATGTGAACAAAGGCATCTATGTTGTACGTTGGGATTCCATGCCAGCCAGCGAGGATTTCGATAGGGTCCCCATAGCGTGTCCTATTGTTTCGATTTTCATAAAGCCAGTACCAGCTGTTGCGGAAGAAATACGTGCTGAATCTCACCATCACCTCTCCATATTGGTTTCTCTCTTTGCGAATCCAGTCAAATGCAGTATCGAATGATCCCTCACAGGAGCCTTAAAAAAAAGTCACTTGTCACATGGTACAGAAACATATTTTCATGTGTGACTTGAATGAAGACAGTTGCAAAGCTGGGGCTTTCTATAAAAACACCTTAAAGTAAGACCCCATGTAAGACTGAAGTGAGGCCAGGTGCAGTGGCACATGCCTGTAATCCCAGCATCTTGGGAGACTGAGGCAGGAGGATTGCTTGAGTTCAAGACCAGCCTGGGCAACATGGTGAAACCCAGTGTCTACAAAAATATATATATACACACACACACACACACACACACACATATATATATATATATATATATATATATATATATATATATATACACACATACACATACATCAAAAATTAGCTGGGTATGGCGACCCGTGCCTGTGGTCCCTTGGCACAGGCTACTTGGGAGGCTGAGGTGGGAGGATTGCTTGAGCCTGAGAAGTTGAGGCTGCAATGAGTGAGATCAGTCCACTATACTCCAGCCTAGGCAATAGAGTGAGACCCTATCTTGAAAAAAAAAAAAAAAAAAAGATTGAGGTGGTGAACAGAGGGAGCTGGGGGTGCCAAGCTGCCTGCTACAGTCCTGGTTCCCAGGCACATTGTGGCTTCATTCTTCACAGTGTCCCAGGCCCCTCTCAGAAGCATCTCAATTTGGATGCAAAGTTATGTACGGTTGACCACCCTAAATATAGCTAGTGAATGCCTCCCTTGACGCCTTGACGGTAGTTTGACTTCATTAGTGGGAAGAAGTTTGATTCTGGGCTCATGTAAAAGTAAGATTTCCACTGGGGCAAGTCCGTGTGTCCTGACTGTTGTTGTCTCCAAAGACACACATTGCTGAGAACGGGGGGATGTGAGAACAGAAATGGGATGGTCTCTGTTAGGGACTTTTTTTTTTCAAGACAGAGTCTCCTTCTGTCACCTAGGCTGGAGTGCAGTGGTGCAATCTTGGCTCACTGCAACATCCACCTCATGAGTTAAAGCAGTTCTCCTGCTTCAGCCTCCCAAGTAGCTGGGATTACAGGCGTGTGCCACCACGTCTGGCTAAGTTTTGTATTTATGGTAGAGACAGGGTTTCAACATGTTGATCAGGCTGGTCTCGAACTTCTGACATCAAGGATCCGCCCACCTTGGCCTCCCAAAGTGCTGGGATTACAGGCGTGAACCACTGTGCCCAGCCTAGGAACCTCTGAATGGAAAAGAGGAGGACAGCTTTATTCCCTCGGGCCTCGGTGTTAAATCACTAACCACTTTAATCAACCACTAGAACATTTGGCCTGAACGATTTTAAATAGAGATTAGAGCTTATTCTGGCCAGGCTAAACTCAGTTTTTTTGGGATTGCAGTAAACTCCCAGGGCTTCCAGTGTGTGCGTCTCTGGGGGGATGCCATAGCACGGGTGGGGGGGCCTGCTTGTGTTGAGAAAAACACCGCGTTCACTGTCCTCCTGGGAAATGCATGTGGCATGTGGAAGACAGGACACAGGAAGGACTGGCTGTCGACTGGGCAGAACCACTTTTAACTGAGACAGTGGCATCAGGGAGCTAGAGGACGGCTACCCTTGAGTGACATGAGTTGCACAACGTTGTGCTCTTGGGCCCAGGTTCCCGGTGAGGAGTGAGCGGGGTCCTGCTGTGGTCTGGAATACAGTGTCCTCCGCCAGCTGAGGGATGCCCTCCCCAGCAGTCTTACCATACAGCTTTTGAATTGCTTTCCTGTCCGACCAGTCCAACTCAAAGGCGGGTTCCTGGGGAATGTAATTTGGTTGCATTATGGATCCCGTCCTGTAGGTGTGAGGCAAGCCCAGGACATGGCCAATTTCATGGACGGCCACCTAGAAGGGGACACACACCATGGGCGCTAGGTGAAGCCTGGGCGATGGATCCCTGCATAACAGACGTAGGCCTGTTTCGAGAGGAGCGGTGCTTGTGAAGAGGGGAGCACCAGTGGAACTGGGGAGCCGTCGTCAGACACAGATTCACCTCCTCAGAGGATGCGGACGCTACATGGGAAAAGCTTGGACTTTTTGGACATCGGCCCATGAGCACTGCTGGTGTCTTATCAACACGAGCGGCTCAGGACCACTGACCTTGAGAAGGCTGATGCCCATGTCACTGGTGGGAGGCGTGAAGTGTTCGTCGTCGTCAAAGTGAATGTCACCTAGGCGCCAGGCGTGTGCAAACTCCTGTCCGCTCCCATCGAAGGCCCGCGGACAGCCCAGGTGCCGGCCTGGCGAGGGGGAAAAGGTCCCGGTGCAGGATGAGTGCCCCACATACAGACTCCTCACCTTGGGGGTCCCCAGCCTCCAGGAACCGGCAGCAGAGGCAGACAGAGCGACAGCTCCTGGATTAAGTCCTCAATGTGAGGAGGGTGGGAGACGGTTTGTTTATAAACTGTGTTTACTGTCAGAGACAGTCAGAGACCAGCAGGCACCAAGTGCCTGGGAGCAGAGCAGAGGGGGGCTGGGAAGACGGCAAAAAGGCCGGATCCTCGCCTCTGCGGAGGTCATGAAATACTGGAAGCCGGGTCGCTTAAAATTTGTCTTTTTCAGCCAACTGTGTCCCTGTACTTCTCACCCTGGGACATTAACCCAGTGAGACCAGAAGACAGCCCTGAGCACCCCCGGGTCACCGATGGGACTGAAAAGCGGCTTGTCTACTTGCTGCTTGTCTCTGACCACTTCCACGCCCTCATCCACTCTCCATTCTGGGTGCCTTTTTCTGGGCATCCCAGATCCCAGCCATCCTTGAGTCTAGACCAAGACCTGATTCCTGTGGGTGCCAGCACCCAATTCCAGGTGGCAGTGGTCACCTCTTCTGCTGGGTCTGCCCCTTAAAAACACTTCTGTTGCCAGATGTCCAAGGTGTTTTGTCCCGCATTTGTCCATTTGTACGGGGGAGGTGGTGGCACCTGTGCCTGACCCCGCCCTGTCCCGAGGCCCCGGCTGCTGCTCCCTAGGGAAGCTGGAGGCACAGGCAGGGAGCCGAGTGGGACGTTGAGGAGCAGCCCGGGCAGCAGCCTGTGCCCAGGGCCGGCCGTAGTGTCCCCATAGGCCACACCGGGTTCTCTGCGGGGGGACCATGATTCTGACAAGACGACGCTGACCGGAGGCTTCTGCCTGCTGACAGGTGCGCCTGGGACAGGCCGGGAGGGCCTAGCCCCCTATTCTGCAGGTGGCCGAGACGGGGGTAGGTGCGCCGGGGTCCCCAAGGGGCTGGGGCGGGAAGGCCAGGAGCCCGGGGCGCTCTTACCTCTCCCAAAGCCCAGCTTGATGTCGACCGCGGCCCCGGGGGAGGCCAGGTCCTCGCGGAAATTCAGCGGCGTCACCTCGCTCCACATCCTGAAGGCCAGCGCCACGATGCGCCGCTGCTCGGCCGCGGACAGTTGGCTGCTCAGGGCCTCGCCCAGCAGCCTCCAGCTCAGCGTCCTCTTGGGGAAGGCCCGGGCGGCCCCGCCGTCGGGGGAGCCCCGGGGCTGCCAACCCCGCCGGGACACGGACAGCGGCGCCCGCGGGGAGCGCCTGGAGCGGGCTCTGGGGGGCGGGCCGGGGGGCGAAGGCGCGGCGACGGGGGGCGGTGGGCGCGTGTCGGGGACCCCGCAGCGGGGCCGGTTCATGGCCGCCAGGGTGGCCGCGTCCAGCTCCCCACTGGCCGGCAGCGCGTTCGCCCGCTGGAACCTGCGCACCGCCGCGGCCAGGGCGGCGCCCTCGGGGGTCTCCGGCGGCCCCTCGGGACTGGGCCCCCAGGCCGCCCTCAGCCCCGACCAGCCGTATCTGGACAGGAACCGCTGTGGGAGAGAAAGGCACCCCAATCTGGGCCCCTCGGTCCGGGCCCTCCCGGGCTGCCCTGCCCCTGAGTCTAGAGAGACAGAGACATGGGGAGAGACACAGAGACAGACAGAGAGACAAAGATAGAGACAGACAGAAGCAGAGAGACAGCCAGGGAGAAACAGATGGAGATAGCAATAGAAATAGACAGAGAGATACAGAGAGAACAGCAGTGAGAGACAGAGACAGGAGAGAGGTAGACAGGAGAGAGGGAGCGAGTCCTGGGCGCCGTCCTGAGTGCGGGCCCTGGATGGGCACCAGGCTGAGTCAGAGGCGCCCCAGGGCCCGAGGAGCAGGAGACCTGGGCAGCGGACTGGGCGAGTGCCGGGAGGAGGTAAGAGGTCGGGGCAGGGGGAGGAAGACGCTCCCCGAGGCCATGGGGGGCAGGTCGTGGGGGGCAGGTGGGGCTGCCAAGGCAGGCCGGGCGTGGCCACACCGCAGAGAAGGCCATGGTGAGGCATGTCCTGAGAGCTGGGAATTCGAACTGAGGGGCTTGGCAGTGGTTAGGTTTGAGGACCCGGGGGCTTCCTTATGGCCGCAGAGAGAGAGCGAGGTCCGCGGCCTCCCTGGTGCTGAGGGCCTGGCTACAGGGCGGCTGTCCTGTTCTCTGCCCTGGCCTCTGGGGCACCATGGGAGCTGGGGCTTGGACTTGACCCTGAGCATCAGCTCCTGGCCTATGGTGACCACAGGACCACGTGCCAGGGCAGGTCAAGGGGTTCCATGGGTCCACTCCCTGCCCCCAACCACGACTCTCTGGAGGAGGGGATCGGCTGCATTGGACCCCTGGGTTCTTCACCACAGACTCAAGTGAAGTCCACAGATGCCACCCCAGACAGCTCTGTTAGGATCCTCACTATTGCGGTGTTGGGGAACCTTGCAGGGCTGTCCCCTTCTCTACATCCAGAGACTGGCATGGTGAGCAGCCACAGAAAACCTTCGGACAGTGCCTTGGACACTACAGTATCACATGCTTGCCTTTGGAAAGCCACTTGGCATTTCAGTCTGTTGTCTGGGCATGGACATTTCTCTCTCACTAGGGCTGACCTGTGGGGTTGTCAAATCAGGTTAAGCATGGATTCATGGTTGTTCAATAGGAGCCACTCCTCCCTCCCAGCCCAGCCTGTGTGGCCCTTCTCTGCCTCTGCATAGTCGGCATCCTGGCCTGTGCCTGTGCGTGCATGTGCATATGCCTATGCGTGCGTGTGCACGTGCCTGTACCTGTGCGAGCATGTGCATGTGCCTGTGTGCACGTGTGTGTGCCTGGGGGTGTTGCTATTCTTCCAGCTTCCTCCTACCTGAGCAGCGTGGAGGTCAGCAATGGGCTTGGCCTGGCGCAGTGGGGATGGCTCCAGGTCCGAGCGGTCCCGGCTATGGAAGAGGCTCTCAGGCTGGGTGGACCAGGGAGCAGCCAGGCAGCAGAGCAGCAGTGTCGGACGGAAGATGGAGGCAGCGAGCATTGGCCTGGTCTGAACCCTTGCCCTCCCTGCCTGCTTCATCCCCGTCCCCGTCACCTCTCCTTAAGGAGCAGAACCTAGGGTGGCTTTTATAAGCCACCCAGGAGGGAGCACCCAGGTTTCCAAGCATTTCTCACCCAGCCCTGAAGTGTGCCCACTAGGAGGCCACGTGGCAGGCCATGGGCGTGCTGCCTTTGAAGACCCCAGGCTCACCTTTCTTGTTGGTGTGAGAACTCCTCTCAGCCTCCGGAGTTTGCCACCTCCTCGGGTAATGACATCCTACAATTGCCAGTGCCTGTGGGTTCCATTTCTATGGAGATGGACTGTGGGCAAGTTTGCTACTAAATGAGCTGTGGAATTAACAGAGGCATGAGACTGCACCCCTAACAACGTGCCTCTCAGATCTGAGCCTGAGTTTAAAAACGCTGACCGTTAGTTTGCTTACAGTTTGGGTCGCTTTTTTTTTTCTTGGTGAACTGGGGTTTGGAGAGTTTTAGTTTGTTTCTCAGACTTTTTTTGTGTGGCTTTTCTTCTTTTTGTTTCTCTTTATATAAAGGAGATCTTCTCAGTAGATAGTATAAATTGTAAAAGTGCTGAGAATGAAGAAGAAATTCTGTGATTCTGGTGGTGACATTTCAGTGAACATTCTTGCAGATACATATGCACAGGTGCCTAGAGAAGTATTTGTGTGTGTCTCTCATTTTACATGAACTCTATTCTCTATTCCTCTCAAGTCAGCACAATGTTACAGGCACTTTTCTATTTCTGAATGCAAGTATTTATCGTTCCAGCTAATGACTGCACAGTGTCCCATTCTGTGGGTAGAGATTTGTATATGAGGATAAACTAGAATCACCTCGGCCCACTCACTTTCCCCTCATGGAGAAGCCTCAAGTTTTTTCTGGGATCCTGAAGACAGAACCTTCCCTGAACTGGGCTTTTATTTGAGCAGACATCCTCCAGAGAGTGCAGACTGACTGGGCCACAGCTGTCCATGGGAATATGGAGAATCATAGAAATATGGAGAGACCAGGTGCAGTGGCTCAGACCCATAATCCCAGCGTTATGGGAGGCTGAGGCAGGAGGACTGAGACCAGGAGTTTGAGACCAGCCAGGGCAACACAGTGAGACCTCATTTCTACCAAAAAATGTTTAAAAATTAGCTCGGCATGGGCCGGATGTGGTGGCTCACACCTATAATCCCAACACTTTAGGAAGCCAAGGGGGTGGATTGCTTGAATCCAGGAGTTCAAAACCAGCAAGAGTTCAAGACCAGCCTGGGCACCATGGTGAAACCCCATCTCTACTAAAAATACAAAAATTAGCCAGGTGTGGTGGCATGCGTGCCAACAGTTCCAGCTACATGGGGGAGCTGAGGCTAGAGGATCACTTGAGCCCAGGAGGCTGAGGCTGAAATGAGTCGAGATCATGCCACTGCACAACAACTTGGATGACAGAATGAGACCCTGTTTCAAAAGGGGGAAAAAAAATGGATAGAGTGATGTGTGCCACTTGCAGGCCTGAACTCTAAGACCACCCTCGTATTCTCTGTGATTTCTTCCCTCAACTCCTGACCAGATGCAGAGCATCCAGCAGAAGTGGCTTGGATCCCTGAATCCCCTTGTGGAAGGCCACCCTCAAACCCTTGACTGCTCTGTGACAGGAGCAAGAAACAACTTTATTGCTTGGAGCCTAAGATTTGGGGTTGGTGGGTGCAGCAGTTAGACAACCCTAATACAGGCCACTAAATGCTTAGTCTGTCCCCAGAAGGACCCGTAACATGCTCCTCGTTCCCTAAGACCTGTCTCCAGTAGAGACTACGGCTTGCCCTTCTGTCTCTGGTAAAGGCTGCACAGGTCAAGGAGCAGGATGGGTGTTCCCGTCCCTGATGGCTGCCTCCACTGAGGGAAGCGCCCTGCTCCTGTGAGCCTCATGACAGTTTTCTGGGTCACCTCCAGCCTTCCTAGTGACTGTTCTCTCCCCAAGACGCCATCGTCCCTTTTCTTGCAGAGTTCTCCTGTATTCCAGGTCCTTCCATTGTCCTGACTGACCCTGGCATCCCTGTGAATGACTGGTGCCTTGCTCTGACCTACCCCTCCATGACTGTGATCTGAAGATTCTCACCTCCACTCCACTGGAGTCACTCATGGCCTGGCCTGGCCCAGCCCTGGTACCCCCTGGACTGTTGCACCTCTGATCCTGCAGGCATAGGCAGCCCTTGATGCCCACCGTTGGCTCTCCTCATAGCTTCTCACCCTCTTGTCCCTATCACATGGTCCTCTGAGCCCCAACTGCACCAAAGGTCCTGAGGGTCCTTCTGCCTCACCCACCTAAGTTGTCTTGGATCCTTGGTTTTTACTCTGTCCAGCTCAGATCCCAAAGACGCCGACCAAGCCCTTGCCGGAGAGCCTCCCACCACCCCTGCACTGGGGGCTGTGCCCTGGGTGGATCTGGCTTTCTGTCCCCTCCATCATGCTGAGCACACATTTGGTCATCTATTTCCTTTAAACTCATGACTACGCCCCTTCTCCGTGGGCTCCTGCACTGCACAGCAGCCTCCTCATCTCCCACTTCCCTGAGTATTTCCTGTTTCTCCTCTCTTCTTGGTGGGTCACACAGATGCCTGCAGGGGCTGACCCTTAGGGACAGGGGAAGGGCAGGGGAAGGGCAGGGGAAAGGCAGAGTATGGGGAGGCAAAAGCAAGTAGAGGTTCAGGTTTGCTGCAGGAATTTCTACTCCAGTATCCAGAGAGCTTGCAGGAAATGAATTAAAGTTCTTTGGGCACTGTGATTTTGCAGATGAAAACTTAGAATTTTATGTCAAAGGTCTCCAAGAAGAGCAGGTGTGCACAGGCCTGTGTAGGGCTATCTGTTAGTTATTCATTCAGTTATCATGCAGCAAATACTTATTACTGTCCTATGGACAGGGAATACAGAAATGAACATGATGGATTCATTCCCTGCTGCATTAGTCAGGGTTCTCTAGAGGGACAGAACGAATAGGGTAGATACATTAAGTAGTATTAACTCACACAGTCACAAAGTCCCACAGTAGGCCGTCTGCAAGCTGAGGAGCAAGGAAGCCAGTCTTAGTCCCACAGCTGAAGAGCTTGGAGTCTGATGTTCGAGGGCAGGAAGCATCCAGCACGGGAGAAAGATGGAGGCTGGGAGGCTAAGCCAGTCTAGTCTTTTCACGTTTTTCTGCCTGCTTTATATTCTGGGAGCTGATTAGATGGTGCCACCCAGATTAAGGGTGGGTCTGCCTGTCCCAGTCCACGGACCCAAATGTTAATCTCCTTTGGGAGCACCCTCACAGACACACCCAGGATCAATACTTTGGATCCTCCAATCCAATCAAGTGGACACTCAGTATTAACCATCACACCTACTCTCATGGAATGTAGATTCTAAGTAGGGAAGACAATGAGCAAAAAAGAAATGAAAAATTCCAATAGTGACGGGTGCTAGGAATAGAATTAGGGAAAGTGAGTGTCTATGGGGAAGAGTGAATATTCAGGTGAGCAGGAAAGACCTCTTGTGCGGATGAAATCTGGGCAATAGCAGAAAGATCAGAGGGACTCAGTCACATGTAACTGGGGGTTTGGGATTCGGGAGTGGTATACTTTTTAGGCCAGGAGAAGGCAAGTGCACAGGCCCTGAGGCTGGGACCGGCTGGGCGAAGCTACAATAGTAGGGAAGAAAGAACAGCCTGGCTGGACGTGACTGGGAGGAGTGAGCTGGGAGGGGAGGATGGGGAGGAGCAGGTGAAGGTCAGATGGGGAAGGACCCGTAGGACAAATGAGGAGTCTGGGTTCACTCTAAGTTCAGCTGGAACATTTTGAATGGACAATGCCAGGAGTGGCTACTTTTTAAAGAACCTCTGTGCAGTTCTGAGGTTGGTGTAGGCTGTGTCTCCTGGGGTGAAACCCTCTGGCTATCGTCAACTCCTCTGTGTTTTTCTGACTGTGCCGCACCCTGGGACACTTTCCTGGGCTCCAGGACACCGGGCTTCCCGGGGAAGGCACAGTCCTGCGCTGTGACCCCAGGGATCCATTCCTCATTGGGCCCACACCCAACGCTGCGGGGGAAAGGCGGGACCTGGGATGCTGGGAAGGGGTGCTCAGGAGGAGCTTGGGCGCCCACCACGATCCCTGTTCTGCTTGAAGCCTGGCAGTTCTGTCCATTCCACCAGCTCTGGTCAAAGACGGTGCTTCTGAAAGTCGAATCTGAAAACTTGCATGACAGCTCTCCCCAGTGGGGGTAAGATGATTCCCCTTAGGGATTACTGTGGCTTAGATGTTCATGTCCCCTCCACAATTCATGTTGAAACTTAATCCCCAGTGCAACTGTATTAAGAGGTGGGGCCTTGAGGAGGTGATTGAATCATAAGGCTCTACCCTCCTGCCCTTAGAAGCCAGGCTTCAGAGCGTGTTCAGCCCTTTGCCCTTCTGCCATATGAGGACGCAGTGTTCAAGGCACCATCTGGCAACAGAAAACGGGCCCTTGTCAGACATCAAGTCTTGCTCTTGGACTTCCCAGCCTCCAGAACTGTGAAAAAAAATTTGTTCATTATTTATAAATGACCCAGTCTCAGGTATTTTGGTATAGCATCACAAATGGACTAAGACAGGGATCATAGGCTTGAGGGCTTCATTACTGAAAGTTATTATTCTTTAAGAAACTTTACGGTGTGGTGGCCTCATGCAGCTTGGGTGCTTGACTCGGGGAAGTATGTTCACCATGTGAACGTTTGCTCTTCTTTCGGAGGATTCTTCTCTCCCATTATTACTAAGCTTTGGAATGTACTGGCTGCTCAAGGCTGAGAATGTTTGATTAAACAAATTGCTCATTCCAGGTTAACTGGATTTCAAGGAAATCAATTGGATTTAGGAGGGAAAACGTCAGAGGAAGACACGTGACCTACAAGAAAGACAACGTGAGGGACAGGGGCTCCTGCACAAACTGGTTCCTGCTCTGTGCAGGCCACTTCCCATTTCTCAGACTGGGCAAGGGTTTGGCTTGGAGCTTCTAGAATCTCTTTTAAGCCATGAGATGCATAACCTAATTGTCAGTGGAATAATTGAAATCTTTTTCCTCTAAAACATTCATCATTTATAAAATGGATTTGCTTTTTTTTTTTTTTTTTTTTTTTTGAGATAGGGTCTCACTTTGTTACCCAGGCTGAAGTGCAGTGGTACAGCCACAGCTCAACTGCAGCTGTGACCTCTCTGGCTCAAGTGATCTTCCCACCTCAGCATCCTGCAAGTAGCTGGAACTACAGGTGTGAGCCACCATGCCCAGCTAATGTTTGTATGTTTTTGTAGAGATATGGTTTTGCCATGTTGTCCAGGCTGGTCTTGAACTCCTGGGCTCAAGCAATCTGCCCACCTCAGCCTCCCCAAGTGTTGGGATTACAGGCATGAGCCACTGCACCCAGCCTGGATTTGCATATTCTTAGTACAGTTGGACAATAATATTTGGAAACAGTCATCCCCACAGGAGATCTTTGAGCCTTATGTTCAGCAAGAGGTCAGTTCTGACTGAAAGTGAGCAGAGCTCAGGGGGGCCAGGTGCTGGGGAGTGATGCCATCAGCACCAGGGCAGGTCTGTTGTCGCTTCCAGCTGCATAGTGCGCCTGTGAGACAGAAAGACTCTTCCCAGTGTCTGTCCTGATTCCCTTCTGTCCAGACTGCGTTTTGGTCCCTTTTCATCCACAAATAAACCCTTTTCCCCATCTCTGGGCTGGCGTAGGACCCTCGGCCTCCCTGGGGAGATCTGCTTGTGTTTTATACACACGAGGGTTTGCGTCTGGGGCTTGTTCCTCCCCACAATGGGTGCACGTGGAGGCTGCTCAGCAGTTGCGGGAGGGAGGCCCCGCTCACTACCCGCCTGCACTTCTCTGCCAAGGCACACCCAGGCCTCCTGGCCTCCGGATGAGAATGATGCTCTTTGTTGCTGGTGGTATCCCTCGGAAAGCTTCCAACTGGTTCTGCTCTGAAAGTGGGGCCCTCTGATGAGGAGATGCCCTCAGTCTGCTGGTCAAACCCAGCTCTTCTCAGGGCCGCTGCCAGGGCAACAGCAATGACACCAGCGGAGAAGCTGAAATTTCCCAAGCACGATGGTTAATTCTGTACGTCAGTGTGACTGGGCCAAGGGACAGCCACAGATCTGGTAAAACACTGTTCCTGGGTGTGTCTGTGAGGGTGTTCCGTGAGAGATGAGCATTTAAATTAGTAAGGAAGAGCCACCCTCACCAGTGGGCAGGTGTCATCCAGTCCACTGAGGGCTCGAGGAGAACGGAAAGGCCGAGGAAGGGTAAATCCTCCCACTTCCTGAGCTGGGACATTCATCTCTGCCCCTTGAATCCTGTCCATCCAGGTCCCCAGGCCCTCAGACCCCGGGACTTACAGAAGCGGTGTCTTCTCCCCAGGCCTTCTTCAGATGCAGACTGGGAATCACACCACCAGCTCCCTGGCTCTCAGCCTCCAGGCTCAGGCTGAACTGCAAGCACTGGCTTTCCTGGGTCTCCAGCTTACAGCCCACAGATGCTGGCCTCCTCAGCCTCCAGAATTCTGTGAGCCAATTCCCCTAAGTGCCCCCTAGTGTGTGTCTCTCTCTCTGTCTCTCTCTCTCCATCTATCCTATTGGTTCTGTTTCTCTGGAGAACCATAATACATCGAGAGAGAGAACCCCAGAAGCAGACCAGACTCAGAGGGAGGAGGAAGCCGTCTGGCCTGGCTCAGAGATGGGATCTGGCTGGTTACGTGGGACTCCTTTCCGCCCCTGGAAATGCAATTTTTACAGGACTTGGGGGTGTTTGGGTGAGAGGTGAGGAAAAAGTTACCAACTCCCCAGGTCCAGAAATTTAGTCACACGATGAACACTCAGGAAAGTAACTCAGTAACTCAGCTTGGTGACAGGCCCCGTGGGTATGAATCATGCAGAATTTTCCATGCAGAATACAGCCCCTGTCGCCGAGGTTACACGGCAAAGCTCAACCCACTGCTGCTGGACCCATCTGCTGGCCTCTCTCCCATCTGCACCACGTGGTCCCTGGCTCCCATCACCCCCCATACTCCTGAAAAGCTGCTACACATGTGCCGCCCCTGAGGGACACCCATCAGGCTGAGAACAAGCAGCAGCTGCTTCCATAACCGCACTGTGCCTGGGTCTCTTTGCTGGCTTGGGGAGGGGGCACAGGTTACATGTCAGAGGGTCCAGAGGCTTCGAGGTGGACATGGTACCCTGGAGAAGGGTGTAGAAAGGAACCATCTCAAGCCCAGGCCCAATACCTGTCCTGCCGCCAAAAGCGGGTTGACGCTGAGGCGTCTCTGCCCTGTCCTCGGAGCCTCAGCCCCCCATCCGTTAAGAGAGTTTGAGCTGCCGCCTCCAGACGTGTTCACCACTGAGGAAAGTGCTGCTGCAGCCTGCTGGAGGTAGAGTCAATAGCTTAATGCCGGTGATTAACAAACCACGTGTAACATGTTCTGAGAAATAAATCATATTGCTCATGATTTGCTGCTGGGGCTGAGAAGTTTGGGAAAAGCATTGCTGACGGCAAGGCGGGATTCTGATCATTATCCTCCACACCTGTGAGTCCTAGGCCTCTGCTAGGAGCTCGGGGGCAGGGACAAGCACAGGTCCAGCTCTCAGGGGCCCACAAACGCCCTGAGAAGAACAAGGTCTCAGAATGGCAGAGAAGTGGAGTGGCCACGGTTTGGAGCTGTGCACACACGTGGGCTGTGGGCAGTCAAGCCAGGCTGAGAAGGGGGCTTAGAGGCCATGCTGAGGAACACGACCCCCATCCTGCAGCCCTGGGGGGAGCCCTGCCAAGGTGAGATGGAGTCCAGCGTTCCCGTGGGAACACCCCCTCATCTAACTCTCCTTCAGCCCTTGGTCAGCGAAGTTCGAACCTGCCTCCACCTCACTTAACCTTGTGTATGGCATTAAATTCCTCCAAGTCCAGTTTTTCTTATCTCTAGGATGGAGGCAGTAGGACCCACCCGATAGGGCTATTTTGAGGATTAAATGAGATGTTGAAGAGAAATGTTTAAGTCTCTCTTAATTCAGAGCGTTAAGTTGAGCCTGAAGCTGCCTCCTTACATGTTTTAAGGCCAGCCTAAAGAATTCTCCTTATACAGTGAACTGTAACCAAAATAGTTACAGCTATGGGTACAAGAGTAGGTTACAGCCTGTTCGTAGGATACAGCTTGGGCTCTGTCCTAGGTGTGTAAACAGGCTGTAACCTACTCTTGTACCAATCACTGAATTTCAGCCAATCAAAGGTGGCCAACAGCTCAAACGCTGTTCAAAATAAGGCAAATGCCAAGCTGTAACCAATCCAGCTGTTTTTGCATCTGACTTCCATTTTCTGTACATCACTTTCCTTTTTCTGTCCATAAATCTTCAACCACGTGGCAGCGCTGCAGCCTCTCTGAGCCTTTCTGGTTTAGGGGCTGCCCGATCCGCAAATCATTCTTTGCTCAATCAAACTCTCTCAAATGTAATTTGTCTAAGGTTTTCTTTTTTTTTTTTTTTTTTTTTTTTTTTTTTTTTTTTTTTTTTTTTTTGAGGCGGAGTCTTGCTCTGTCTCCCAGGCTGGAGTGCAGTGGCCGGATCTCAGCTCACTGCAAGCTCCGCCTCCTGGGTTCCCGCCATTCTCCTGCCTCAGCCTCCCAAGTAGCTGGGACTACAGGCGCCCGCCACCTCGCCCGGCTAGATTTTTGTATTTTTAGTGGAGACGGGGTTTCACTGTGTTCGCCAGGATGGTCTCGATCTCCTGATCTTGTGATCCGCCCGTCTCGGCCTCCCAAAGTGCTGGGATTACAGGCTTGAGCCACCGCGCCCGGCCTAAGGTTTTCTTTTAACAAGATAAATACGATAAAAGACATACATTTCTCCTGTAAGGACTGGGCACACCTTCCAGTCAGTAGAGTGCTTACCAGTAAGAATGAAAGAAAACTGTCTGAGCAAATGCATTCCTGCAGCTTTTGTAGGTTTTACCAATATTTTGTGAAAATGAGAACTCTTCTACTGCTGAAGTCTTTTCGTTGTTTCAGTTGCTTTTCAAACACTTTATATAATTGCACAAGGCATAAATCTATAAATAATATGCAAATACACAGCTTAAAATTGAACTTGATAAAAAGATTCAACAGTAAGTTTATGAGGGACTTCTGGTAACCAAATATTTCCTTTTTTTTTTTTTTTTTTTTTTTTTTTGAGACTGAGTGTCGCTCTGTCACCCAGGCTGGAGTGCAGTGGTGCCATCTCGGCCTACTGCAACCTCCGCCTCCCAGGTTCAAGCAATTCTCCTGTCTCAGCCTCCTGAATAGCCGGGATTACATATGTGCACCACCATACCCGGCTGAGTTTCTGCATTTTTAGTAGAGATGGGGTTTTGCCATGTCAGTCAGGCTGGTCTCGAACTCCTGGGCTCAAGTGATCCACCCACCTTGGCCTCTCAAAGTGCTGGGATTACAGGCATGTGCCACTGCACCTGGCCAAGACTTTCTTTAAAGAGCGTTTTATTCAAACTCAGAAACGGTATATCTTGATGTTTACTCTACCAATTCACTTGATTATTTTATCATTTAGATTTGATTGTAAAAGAAAAATCTCATAGTCACAGTGGCTTAAACAAGATAGAAGTTGATATATCTTTTACACTCAAGAAGTCTAGAGTTGGGATAGTTTTTGTGCCCATAGTGTCATCTTGTTCTAGACAACTTCCTTTCCCCAACGTCATCTCAGGGCTCAAGATGGCTACTGGAGCCCCAGCTCTTCTGTCTGTATTCCAGGAAAAAGGAAGAATGATGTGAAGGGTGTGTATCTCACTACATCCCATTGGCTACAGCTTAATCACACTCTCATGCCTGCCTGCGAAGGAAGCTGGGAAATGTAGTTCTTATTCCAAATGGCCACACACTTTGCTGAACATCAAGGATTCTTGTTTCAGAGTAATGAATATTGAGACCACCTCAGACTCTATCCCTGTCATCTACTTTCTTAGAATTTTTAGTAAAATGATTCCTGCTAGTTTATTTTCTGAAGACTTGTATACAACACAATGTTCTTATTTTGTTACGTTCTATTCACAGGGAAGTTGTACTAACGCTTAACTCATTGAGTGAGTGACCACATGTAACTCAAGAGTTAAAGCGCATAAAACTTAGAACAGTGTCTGAGAACATGTCCCACCAATGAGCTGTGGCTGGAAGGTCCAGAGGGAACATCTTCAGTTCTTACCACTAGCCCATCTGAGCCTGGGGGGCCAGCTGCACTCTACTTTGGCTCTCAAATTCCTGTGTGATCCTTTATTCCTCCCTTGCACAAACTTCTTCAGCAACTCTCCTGAGTCCAGGAGCTGGAGGGGAAGGCGCGTGAGAGCAGATGTGAAGAGGGAATGTAGGTCACACAACTGTGGCAAAACCCTGTGCAGCACATCTGTTGAGTGTGTTCTCCCACCCCACCCTTCTGTCCCTTCTGATCCCCAGGAGGGACACAAGGAGGCTGACCACCCAACCTGCTGGGGCATTACTCTGTCTGGAGCTGGCAGGGCCGGGGGCGCGACTCACTCACTGTCCTGGGTGGCCCTATTTGCCGCTCAGGGTGTGCGAGACTCTCGCTTCGACCCGGCTTCCCACATTGACTCTGGGAAGGCACCCAGAACATCTACAAACTCAAAGCTGAACTTCCCTCAGCACATCAGGAACAACAGCTGGATCTGTTAAAATGTGGGAATGAAGTTTGGGAACAGATTTCCAAGGCCTTTCTATAGGGCTCTGCATTTGCACATAAACCTCTTTTTTTTTTCAGACAGAGTTTTGCTCTTGTTTTCCAGGCTGGAGTCCAGTGGCATGATCTCAGCTCACTGCAACCTCTGCCTCCCGATAGCTGGGATTATAGGCACCCTCCACCACATCCAGCTAATTTTATATTTTTAGTAGAGATGGGGTTTCACCATGTTGGTCAGGCTGGTCTTAAACTCCTGATCCGCCCGCCTCAGCCTCCCAAAGTGCTGGGATTACAGGTGTGAGCCACCGCGCCCAGCCATATGAACCTCTTCTAAGTAAATACTGACTTCCCAGCCCCTCAGATTCCTGGGAGATCAGACGGTCTGTTTAATGCTGCAGTTGTATCTTTGAAGGAAAGCCTTATGCCAGCTTCTGTTCACTCCCATCTAGCCATTGAACCATAGAATGATTAACATAATTATTGTCCTTAACACAAACTGCAGTCCCATGGGAGGGTGAGCAGAAGTGACGTGTGACATCCCTGAGCTTCACTTTCTTGAGCTGGGTAATTACAGACCTTACCTTCTGTCCCACCAATATCTTCAGAACCAGTGTTTCTCCACAGTCCCTTTCAAACTGGTTTTTGCCTACTCAGCCCTCATGTTCTAAGGAATCTCCAGCCCAACTGCCAAAGAAAGCCCAAGCTCCCGACTCACGCGATGGTCGAGGACACTGCACCTGCTGCTTTGCTCATCTCCCGCCCGTGCACGAGCTCCCTGCCTTCCTAATCCCAAACAGAACCATCTTTAAGCACACCCCGGCCCACTCCATCTGAAACAAGGCTTCGCCAGAACTGTTGATAGCCTCACATCCTCTTCAAAAGGTGGCTTCGGGTTGTGTGGGGATGAAAGGACACACGTGTGGTGTTTACTAGCATGTATTTAGTGAACCTTTGTCCCTGATTCTGTCCCCCACCTCCTAAGGCTGTGAAAAGGGTCCTATTTTCCCTGCCCTGCAACAGGGTGGTGTTCCTCCTCCAACATGTGCTTCCGAAGCCCACACATCCACATCCCTCCCGCTCTTGTCTGCCTACAGCTTGGGCTTCTCTTTCCTCACTTCCGGGCTTGTCTTGCTTCTCCAGCCTCTTCACCACGCATGAGGGCATTCCTGATCGCACTCCAGCTATGGGGGACCCCATTCCTGTAATCCAGTGGTTTCCAAACAAGGGTGCACACTGGAGGCAGCTGGAGAGTGTCTCACACCTCCTGCTGCTTGGGCTTTATTCTAGAAACCAATTCAGGGGAATCTCTGGGGGGTGGGGCCTGAGCAATTTCATTTTAGAAGCACATCACGTGGTTCTAATGTACAGTCAGGTTCTTAGTTCATGGGCTAATCTATTTCACTTTGGTACTAAGGTGAAAAACGTGTATGAAACAGTGCTTGCTCAATTATTTTCCTTAATCTTCTGAGACAAGTGGTCACTTCATGGAACCATCACCATAATCCAGTTTTAGAACAGTTCTCAAAGAATTTCTTTACAATCACATCAAGATTTGGAGAACAATTATCACTGAATTCTAACCTCTCTTCTACCGTGAATCTCGTATGAGGTGGCTGATGAATTTCGTTAGTCTAGGTCTCAGTGCTTAGGCTCATCCATCCCTTTTTATTTTGTTCTGGTTCTGCCACTCACTAGCTACGTGAGCCTGAGAAATCATTTCACCTCGAGTCTGTTTCCTCATCAGAAAAATGGAACGATAGGAATGTCCACTCCTCAGCGTTGTTAGGAGGAATGGAGATCAGAGATGTGGAGCCCAAATGCTTTTCAGTCGGATCTTTCAAGGAGACAGAGGCATGTGGGCAGAGCCTTCCCACCACCAGTCCACATGCTACTAAGAGACAAGTCTGGGTTTCAGTCAACTCAGCCTAAATTCCAGGCTGAGTTGGGAATGAAGTTTGGGAACTCTGGGAATGAAGAGGGAAGGATATTTGGGAACAGATTTCCAAAGCCTTTCTATAGGGCACTGCATTTGCACATGAACCTCTTCTCAGTACATACTGACCTCTCCAGCCCCTCAGATTCCTGGGAGATCAGATGGTTTCATCATCTAATGCTGCAATTGCAACTTTGAGGGAAAGCAAGTCTCTCTATATTTGAACTACAATTGTCCATAGCTCACAAGCAGGAACTTCACGGTCCTTTTTATAGAATGAATAAACCTACTTCCTACAGAGCAAATTTTCCGATTCATAGCAGGTTTGTGGGTTATCACAGGTGGGAATACCTGTCTCCTCCCTGAACACAGCTTTGCACTTAAAATGGCACATAGTAACCATACACTCAGTAAGCATGGGCAGCCAGTGTGGTTTATTTGATTTCCTTCCTGCTGGGCACAGGAAGCTCTCACGGGGCTAGGCTTCAAGCTGGCTTCCATAGAGGGTGGTCACATGCACGTGGGCCTGAGGCCAGCCCCAGGTCAGGTCCTGATCCCTGGTCCTCAGATGCTTCCACTCAGGCTTGAAGCAGGAGTCTGATGGCAGCAGCTCCTGAGAGCCCTTGCCAATGCTCAGCTCCATCCAGAGCCAGCCCAGCCCAGGGAGGCTGCATGGGGCAAGCGACAGGTGGCTGACTCAGCAGCAGCCATGGGGCTGGAGTGCCTTCCTGATGCCAGTGGCCAGGGCTTGTGGCGTGGGGCTCTCTGCAGTGCAGCTTACAGGCAGGCCCTGGGCGGCCAGCGCGTGAGCTGTAGTGGGGCCGATGGCTGCAAACTATAAAGACAGAAGAGAAAACAGGGCTTCAGCACACTAGCAGGGGATGGGGCAGCAGGCGGTTGGATGTGTGCAGGGGCCGTCAGCCAGCCTTTCGGTTGGATGTTACTGCTCATGTGACGCGTTTATATGAATGACAATACTGCCCGATTCGAGCCCAGCTTCTGAGCGCGCAAAATACCTCTGCATCCACGCTCTCATCACTGTCTCTCTGCCACCCTGAGCGACAGCACGCTGTTCCCAGGCTCAGGTGAGGGGCAGGGACATGAAGGCCCCAGGCTGGTGCTCACCATCATGGCTGCGTCGGTGCAGTCCTTCCTCAGAAGCTCTAGCTGCAGACAGTTCTGCTTCGGGTGTTGGGGGCCCTGGGTCTGATCAAGGGGAGGAGGGTGTGGCAGGGGCAGTGACTGAATCCCCAGGAAAGCAGACTATCAAGGTCAGGGCTCTGTGGCCACAGGGTTGGGATTTAAATCCCAGCTCCACAGGACAATGACCTTGGCCCATGGCCCATCTTCTCTGGCTCCATCTCCTCATCCATAAAAAGAGAAGATAACAGGACTCTTCACTGTGCTGCTGTGGGGATTAAATGAGGCGACAGGTGTGAACCACTTGGCCTGGCCCAGATGACCGTCATGGGCTGCTGCCTACGTTGTCATAATCCTTCCAAATCAGCCAATCCGGGGCACTGGCCTCATCCACAGGACACCTCTCTCTGAACAAGCCCCACAGGCTCGATGGTTCTGTGCAGAGCCTCACCTGGGATGGGGCACTGCTTCTGTCCCAGCTCTGCCCCTGCTAGCTGTTATTAGTACAAGTCCCTTAGCCTCTCTGTTCCTCACCTATAAAAGGGGCACAGTTACCCTGGCCTCAGAGGGCTAGTGTGGTGGCTAAATGAGAGAAAGTCCTCATCCCCCACTCTCCTCTGCACTGAGACTGTGGACCCCGAAGCTGTTTGGGAGCAGGTGAGCATCCAACAGTGGCAGCCCCTGCCCAGCACTCCGCTTCATCCTCCCTCCCAGCAAGTGAGCAGCAGGCCAGGTGGTAGTGGAGTTAACAAGCCACCGGTACCTCTGCATAACTCGGATGCTGCAGGCCTGAGGCTCCTTCCTCCAGCTGAGTCAGAACGAGGGGAGGGAGGCCACTGCCCTGCAGAGGCCCCACTCCCACCCTGCCTACAGTACTGCCCTGCTAAGCACCCATTGCTTAGGAAACTCACTGAGGAAAAAATAAAGTTGGACCCCTACCTCACACAACACACAAAAATCAATTCAAAACAGATCAAATACCTAAGTTCAGAGCTAAAACTATACAACTCCTAAAAGGAAACATAGGAATAAATCTTCAAAACACTGAATGAAACAACACTAAATTAATGGTTTCTTGGATACAACACCCAAAGCACAAGTAACAAAAGAAAAAAACCAATAAATTGAACTTTATCAAAATTGAAAACCTTCTGTGCTTCAAAAAAAAAACAAAAAACAAAAAATCAAAAAAGTAAAAAGACAACTCACAGAATGGGAGAACATTTTTAGAAGTCATATGTCTGATAAAAAATCTGTATTCAGAGGCCAGGCGCAGCGGCTCACACCTGTAATACAAACACTTTGGCAGGCCAAGGCAGGCGGATCACCTGAGGTCAGGAGTTCAAGACCAGCCTGGCCAACATGGTGAAACCCCATCTCTACTAAAAATACAAAAATTAGCCAGGCGTGGTGGCGGGCAACTGTAATCCCAGCTACTCAGGAGGCTGAGGCAGGAGAATAGCTTGAACCCCAGAGGCGGAGGCTGCAGTGAGCCGAGACTGTGTCACTGCACTCCAGCCTGGGCAACAGAGAGAGACACCATCTCAAAAAAAAAGAAAAAAAATTGTATTCAGAATAAGGAATTCTGGCAATTCAACAATAAAAAGACAATTAACCTGGGTTAAAAGTAGGCAAAGGATTTGAATAGATATTTCTTTAAAGAAGATATAAAAATGACCAACAAACACATAAAAAGATGCTCAACATCATTAGTCATTAGGGAAGTCTAAATCAAATATATGCTGAGTAACCGCTTCAGACCCACAAGGATGGCCATAATCAGAGACAGAAAAATGAGGACGTGGAGGATATGGAGAAATTGGAACCCTCATACGTTGCTAGTGACAATGCTATAAAATGGCATAACCACTTTGGAAAAGAGCAGTAATACGACCAAATGTTAAACAAAGTTACCTTAGATCTAGTAAATCTACTCCTGGATATACACCCAAGAGAAATGAAAACTTATGTCCACACAGAAAATTGTATGTGAATGTTGAGCATTATTTAACAGCCTGAAAGTGGAAAACAACCAAAATGTCCATCAACTAGTGAATGGGTAAATAAAACGGTCCTCAGCATGTACCATTATTTGGCAGTAAAAAGGGATGAAGTACTGGTAACCTGCCACAACACGGATGAACCTTGAAAACACTATGCTACTGAAAAGAGTCAGTTACAAAAGAACACATAGTGTATGATTCTATTAATACGAGATGTCCGGAATAGGTGAATCCATGGAGATGAAAAGCAGTTGAGTGGTTGCCAAGGAGTGGGAGGAATGAGGGAATGAGGGGTGGCTGCAAATGGGTATCGGGTTTCTCTTTGGGGTGATGATATGTCCTGGAACTAGACAGTGGTGATGGATGCAAAAATTTGTGACTATCATAAAAATCATGTTAAAGTTTACATATTGGGCTGGGCGTGGTGGCTCACACCTGTAATCCCTATATTTTGGGAAGCCAAGGTGGGAAGATTGCTTGAGGCCAGGAGTTTGAGATCAGCCTGGGCAACACAGTGAGACCCCATCTCTAAAAAAAAATTAAAAATTTTAAGTTTACATATTAAAATCATAAAAAGTAAATTTTATGGTTTGTGAATTACATCTCAATAAAGCTATTTAAAAATTTGAAAAAAAGCAACTCCCCGGGACTGGGAACCAACAAATGGCAAACATGACTGGAGTCCTAGAGCAGGATTACCAATAGTTGGGTGAAACGGCAGCTTTTTCACAGGAGCCTTTCACTCCTCTGTGTCAGCGAAGGCCCACGCGACGGCGCCCCACAGAGCAGTACAGTCTGCCCCAGGCTAGGCGAGGGGGCCCAGCATCAATGTTCTTTCTCCATCCCTGGAACAAACTGGACGCGAATGCACCAGCCTGGCTGTGGGGGCAGCAGCCACGTTCACAGCCTGGCTCTGCCACTGTGGTTAGCGACCACTAGGTGTGAAGATACCCACCTCACAGTCTGCAAGGGCATTTTCCTGTACACAGGAAATTCAGTTGCTGCCATTAGTGTGGTGGTGGTGATTTATGACTCTGCTTACCTACTGGTTTGGAGTGACATCTCTGTGGCATTTACAGACAAGTGCACAGTCTTTCCAAGTCAATGGTAAGTAGCAAGCTCAGGTCAGAAGTCGCCCCCTCACCCGCTTTGATCTTCTGTGGTGCACCTGCATGTTGTGCAGTGCTGTACAAACAGTGGGTCCTACAGGGACTCCTGAGGAGGGAGGCCACTAGCAAATCTGAGGCCGAGCTGAGACAGAAAAGCCTAACTACCAACTCACGGGCTAGGACTGTGTCCTCTGTGAACCTTGAAAGCACCTCACTATACAGCACCAAGTCCCAGTGATGAGGGACGACTCACACCCCACACATGGTGCCTTCATGGCCCCCAAGCAGTCCAGAGTCACTGTGAGCAAGGCCAGCTCTGTCACCTTCTCCTCCCCAGCAATGGCAGATTTAATGGCAGTTAACTACTGGCAGGCAGGGTAATCAATCACTGTAGGAAGAGGCGAGGGGGCTACTGAGAGCTCTCAGAGTGTCTGGAGGGCTGCAGAAACGGGCGTGACAGATGCAGGATAGGCACACGCACTCAGGCCCCAGCTGCCATGGGTGTGGACAATGCGGGCAGCAGTCTATTCAGAAAGGCCTGAGTTCTTGGTTCAGATGCTGAGTATCCATTTGTGCTTTTAAACATGCTTGCTTTGAAAGAAGATAGAGTATAAATCTAATTTTCTTCCTCTAGGCAAACACTAAGAAGCCTGGGGAAAACTGTGTTAGGCTTATACCACCAGGCATCTCACAGCATTGTGTGACGCGGGGGTGGGTGGGTGGGCCAGGCGGTACTCCTTCTACAGGTCCAGGAGAGAGGCAGCATGACACACAGGGACAAGAACCAGAGCAGGACCAGCACCGTTTTACCCCTCCTGACCTGCAATATGAAGTAAGCGCTCACTGTGGACCAGTTGCCATGCCAAGCACTTTATGGGTCTTATCTCTTTAATCTTCCTTTTTTTTTTTTTGGGCAGGGGGCGGGGGGTGGTGGAGATGGAGCTTCACTCTTGTTGCCCGGGCTGGAGTGCAGTGGCGCGATCTCGGCTCACTGCAACTTCAGTCTCCGGGGTTCAAGCAATTCTCCTGTCTCAGCCTCCCAAATAGCTGGGATTATAGGCGCATGCCACCACACCCAGCTAATTTCTGTATTTTTAGTAGAGATAGGGTTTTCATCATATTGGTCAGGCTGGTCTGGAACTCCTGACCTCAGGTGATCCACCTGCCTCGGCCTCCCAAAGTGCTGGGATTCCAGGTGGGAGCCACTGCGCCTGGCCTCTCTCTCCAATCTTTCTAACCACAAGATTCAGATACTGTTTTTCTTCCTCAGTGGCCCGTGTGAGTCCTGGGCCTTCCAGTGACTCAACACACGACTTTGGCAAGTTGTTTAACCTCTCTGGGCCTCAGTATCCTCACCTGTAATGAGGACCACTGACCTCTTTTTCTGGATACCCACCACTGGACTGGTGTGGGAATTATATCAGTTACTGCCCAAAAGTCCATCAACTGCTCAGCAGCTCCTGAGACCATGGCAAGGCATCACCATGGCTGACAATGTGGAATCAGTCTTCCCAGGTTCAAACTGCAGCTCTTCCTTCTCAGCAGCATGACCTACAGGCAGGCCATCTGATGTCTCTGAGTCCCACGCTCCATCTTGAAAACTGGGAAAGCAGTGCATACTCCCCACATGAGATGCACCTGTGAGAAGGCAGGTGAAGCCTTTTGCTCTTCCTGACTGCAGTGAGTGGCAGTTTCTGCCTTTGGGTTCTGGGTCACATCGTGCACCCTCTCCTCAGTCCCTCTGGCGCCAGTTCAAGGGTATTTCTATTACAGACACAAGAGTTGTGGTTATTTGTAGACTCATAATACAGTCCCTAGTAAGTGTGAATGTAAACCCTTTAAAAGACATGAAAAAGGTGACTGCTTTTAGAACAGCTAATAATGCCAAACACAAGATGGGGGAAAGGAAGGAAAGGATGCTAACACCTGTACCAAGCCCTGAGCTAATTAAGGACTTTACTCAAATTCCCTCATGTAATTCTGAGACTCATCCTAAGCAGGGAAGACCATACACATGTCTATGAAAGCCACAGAGAGACAATTATCCCCATGCTGCAGGTGAGGAAATGGACTGGGAGAAGGTGAGCAGTCTGTGCAACAGCCCAGCAGGAGGTAGAGCTGCCCTTCCAATTCTAAAGCACCTGCTAGGCCAGGGGTGTCTCATTTGACATTGAAGCCCTAGGATAATTCGTAAATATTAAACAAACAAACAAACAAACAAACAAACAAACAAAAAAACCAAAAAAACTAATCTGAAAAAGACCAAAAGCCCATTGAATAACTTACCTTAATTTGATCGATATTGTCACCAGATAACTCCTGAATATGCTTGAGACTGTATGTGAGGCCAGAGGGACTGAAAAATGTGATGCTGGCTGGAACCCCCTGTGGGGAAGAGAAAACAAGATCAGTCCTTGCCATAAGACTGAGGAGAGACAACATTCCTCCAGCTTTGTCAGCATCGAGCCCTCAAGCCAGAGGCCGCCCAGGCGGTTTTTAGTACAGGCGTGGTTCCTGGTTGATGCTGACATCCTCTGCTCCAGTGAGCAGGATTCTGGTAGGGAACTGTTGGAACGAGCAGGCTGCCATCAGAAAGGTGGTGCTGCTCCTTGGTCGCTCTGCTGGCCCCCAGGTCTGTGTCTGCCTGGCCAGAGGACATGGGCATCATGGAGCTCATATGCCCAGCAGCCTAGACAATGCCTCTAGCTCCTGTGGTCATATGGCACTGATCACATGAAGCAGTGGTGTGAGGCAGTGCTGGCTCCGTCAATGCTCCCTCTCTCGGGAAGTAGAGCAGGCAGACGAGCCTGCCTGGCCTTTCTGCGTTTGGTTTGTTCTATCAGGCCCTCCCAATACCAGGCAAGACATTCAGAAGCCTGCCCTGGGAGAGGAAAGGGAGGTGTTTTACTGCATATAAATGCTGAAGACATCAAGGAACTCAAGCAAGAGCTATCCATTCTCCTGCCTGAGTCCTCCAACAGTCCCCATGGACTCCCAAATTCAATCCAGACTCCTTGGTGGCCACTGTCAGCTCTTCCCACTATGGGCCCAGCCTCGCTTTTCAGCCTCTGCCCCTCCAGCTCCACCAGTGCCCCCATATGATGAAAAACAATGATAACATCAAGGCCACTATTTACCTCAGGCTTGTATGTATCTTCGATGCTGTACAAAAAGCTTTGTGTAAATTATCTCCTTTAACCCCTATAAAAACTTACCACTTCCTCAAAGTCACCACATTAACCTCTCCAAACAGGGCGGTTTCATAGACCACCTACCACAAGCACCTCTTATTGAAATCACTGATTTCAAACCAGCTTGCAATAGACATTTCATGAAACAACCACAAAATTGTTTCCATTCCTAATTCTAGAATCCCAGACTAACTATGTGACAGGAAAAGGCATGCAGGTGACAGCTGGGGACAGTGAAAACACATGTAGAACCAGTATTTGTGAGCTTATGCCCCTCACCACGTACCTGCTGTGAATAGTAGCTGTTCAGGTTCCCTTGGATTCCTGGGTGTGGAATTGTCTGATACACAGTTACGCTTTCCATGGCAATCCCTGGGCACAATCAAAAGCAGGAAACACTTTACCATACTGGGCACACAATGGGGCCTCCGCCACTTCACAGCATAGCACCACCCTCCTGGAACCAGCTGTCTGGAGAGGCCAGACTCAGCAGAGAGGCCTTGAGCAGCCCTCTGCAGCCTGCTGAATGCTGTGGAGTGGTCCTGTGGAAGACGGGGCTGAGACGGCAGAAAAAGAACAAAGGCCCAGAAACCAAAGCCTTCATTTGTATCCAGGATGCCTTTTGTTCCCAGGCTTATGTAGGTTTGTTCACACAAGGCTGTCCCTAGTCACTCCATGGATCCCACGCAGACAGGTTGCATGACACCACGAAGTCGGGGAAGGCCAGCCCTTGGGAGAGGCCTGGAGTCCAGATCCCCGGCTGCACTCCAGCTGTGCCTCTGCATGGTCATGCGCCCCCTCTCTGGGCCTCAGTGTGTCCCCTTGGACATGAACTGATTAAGCGGTGGACTTTCCCACATTCTTCCCTGTGCCATTCAGTGACTCTGAACATTCCCAGGGGTTTTCAGGGCTGGTGATGAGGCACCAGGCACTGAAGGGACTCGTGCAGTTTCAATCAGATATTGACCCATGAGGGGTAGCCAGATGGTAGGTGAAAGGTAGTGAAAACTCGGGCTTCTGAAAACAAAATGTAAAACTCTCTCAGAAGAAATTATGATAATTTCAGCATAAAACAGCAACCTGTCGCCATTTCATATCCCCGAAAACTAAAGAAATAAACTGAAGTATCAAACCTCTGATTTATACATTACTTCTTTAAGGGTAACTGAGACCAAGCTTTCTCTTATTTTATATTGGTATTTTCCTGTTCCCGAAAAGCTAATGATTTTGCTGATCTTATTACCTGGTAGCTTTAGAAGACAGATGATATGGGTAGAAGGAATACGATCTGGCCAGGCGTGGTGGCTCAAGCCTGTAATCCCAGCACTTTGGGAGGCCGAGGCGGGCGGATCACGAAGTCAGGAGATCGAGACCATCCTGGCTAACCCGGTGAAACCCCGTCTCTGCTAAAAATACAAAAAACTAGCCGGGCGCGGTGGCGGGTGCCTGTAGTCCCAGCTACTCAGGAGGCTGAGGCAGGAGAATGGCATGAACCCAGGAGGCGGGGCTTGCAGTGAGCCAAGATCGCGCCACTGCACTCCAGCCTGGGCAATAGAGCAAGACTCCGTCTCAAAAAAAAAAAAAAAAAAAAAAAAAAAAAAAAAAAAAAGGATACGATCTAGCTCCATTTTAATATGGGGGAAAAGTTACAAGGTCTAAGGTCATCCTAGGTTACACTGCTCATGTGGACTGTTAGAGCTTCAAAACCCTGGGAGAGACAGTAACAGTCATAGTTCCATGAAGAGCTTGCCTTTGGAGAACAAGGCGTCATGCTACATGATCTCTGAACACCTCTGTGAGGTGGGTACTATGGTTATGTACAGACAACCATATTTCACAGATAAGGGTAATGATGCACAGAGAAATTACATCACTTACCTTCATTCACATAGCTAATAAACAGCAAGAGGGAGAATTCAAATCTGTTTTTGTCTCATCCTAAAGCTGATACTCCAAACCACTGATACACCTTGCTCCCAGACCAACTATGTGACAGCAAAAGGTGCGCAGGTGACAGCTAAGATGTCTGAGTCAAGGATGGCGGCATGCTTCAGAGGCAAGAACTGGTTTCTAGATGCTGACAGTCTTGGGAGCCACAGCAGGTGGAGCTGGAGGGGCAGGTGGGGCTTGTGTGGCTTGGCTGGAGGGCGCTGCATGCTATTACAAGATCGGCTACATTTGTAACTTCCTTCTACATGTGGAACCAATTCTGTGGTTTGTTACCTCAGTTATCTGCCCAGGGGCCACCTCCACACCTCGATCTCCTGTCCTCTTGGTGAAGGACTGGAGATACACTGTGTGCTCCTAGCTTGAGCCAAACAAGCTGAGAAGAGCGGATCCAAAGAAAGGAAAGTGCAGACTGCATGTCCACACTTCCCGTGAGGATGGTCCCTGCGTCTCTTGGCCTGGCTTATCCAACCCAGCCCGGCTCCCTTGTGTGCTCTCTGCAGGGCCACCCAACACTCCTATCGCTGCAAAGGCTACCGGTGGATCCCAAAGTGGTGAGGGATGTGGTCAGAGCATTCTACTCACCTTTGTCCTTGAGCGCTTTCGGCAGGATTTCTCTTTTGAGGTTTCCACAGGGAAATAGAAGAGGCAGTGCTGAGGACTCCCCTGTGAATAAATAACCAGGCTTTGTGAAAACTCAGGGCCAGTGCCTGTGCACAGGGGAATGGGGAGGGGCAGCTTTGGGGAGGGGGAAGCAGCCCCGGGCTCCAGGCCTGGCTGTGCTTCTAGGACTCAGTTTCAGCATCTGTAACAGGAGGAGCACCTGCTACCTTGCTGAACTTGAAGGGTTGCTTGTTATATGAAGATCATAAGAGGTAATGTGTGCTGAGGTGCTCAGAAAATGAACATTCACACAAGCAATGAACATAGCCACATTTTTTTAACTTCCTCTGATCCTGAAGTGACTCCCTAGCCTGCACTCACTATTTCGAAGGCAGGCTTTCCACCTTAACAAAGACAAGCTAACTCCCCACTCTGCTTCTAGCCACACCAACAGCCACTAGGCCAAGTGCCAAAAGGCATATACAGGCCTTAGAGAGAGAAGCCTGCTAAGAACGGCCCGCCTCTCCTTTCACCACTACCTCTGCTCCCAGCATCTCCACTCTGGGAAGACTTAAGGGCATTTTCAGCCCTTAACTCTTTGCAGAATAGTGAGGACAACACAGGATTTGAACACCAATTTGCAACAATACTGTCCAAAAAACTGATGAGTTGTCAAATGCTAGAATCTTCCCCAAATGTGAAAACAAAGCATTTTAGTAGAAGGAGCCATTTCCCCCCACATCTGTCCGTAAGATGTAAGAAATTCTAATGGGTGTTGTTGATACACATTGCCTATTTTCTCACATCCTTATGATCTCTCTGATCACACCTTCTCTGGTGACTGCAATGGGAGGAAGGAGCAAAACAACCCCTCTCCATCCAGTACCATCTCCAGCAAGCAGCAGCCACACAACGGGAATAACTGCAGGCCACTTAATTTCAAGTTATAAAGGCTACATATTGGTGAATGTTTTCTTTATTTACACTGCTCTGTAAATATCAGTACCAACTTGGGAGACTGTTAAATATAGTTAATAGATGCCTCCTGATTTCTCTCTTCCAGTAGGAGGAAATGTTTTCATGCTCTGTACAGTCATCCCTAGAGACATATTTTCAAAGCCATGTTCAGGTGCAATTTTCTTCCCTGTGCCTGTGTGTCTACGTATGTGTTGGAGAGTGCTGGGTGGAAGATGTTAGGGGCCAAAGCTCTTCCTGGGGATCCAGTAAGAAAACTACAGTCTAGTTTTTCAGCAAGCCCAGCCCCACAGGCATGCAAAGGACCTTGGAAAGATTCAGGAATCTCCCCTTGGCAGCACCTCTTGTGAGGGTCCAGTGGAGTCCTGGGCTGCTCATTCTTATCTCTGACTCACAAGGCTGGGCTGAAGGGGTATGGGGCTCCCTGAGGGCGGCTGCTTGTCTCTATCTCTCCACCACCTGTGCCTCGCAGGGAGCTTGGCTCTGCAGGCACACAGGGCCCACAAATGTCCAACCGGCTCAGCTGACTTCACTGAAAAGGCACCACCCTGTCAGCAGAAAGGAGAAAAACTTAAAAATGTCCTAGCTGAGTCCTCCTTTGCTGGTGAGGGGAGATCTGCTACAACTACATTTCCTGAAAACTAACCCACTTCAAAAAGCCAAAGACAAAGGAGTCATGCCCTTTTGGAATATGCTTAATGCCTGTGGATTTATCTTCAGCCCCAACAGGCCAATGGGATGGTTAAGGCTGACACAAAAATAGTGAATCGTGGAGCTCAGAGGCTCTACTCTCCATTCATTTAACAGGAAGGAGGCCTGGAATTCTGGGCTGTCAGGGCTGATGATGAGTAACAACCCTGAAAATCCTAACAGAGTATTATTATCACGCAGCTCAGGAGGGGGCTTGATAAAGTCACTGCAGGTAATTAAGAAAATGATTATACAAGCAGGAGGCAGACAAATGCCTAGGTAGGTAGGGAAGGGTCCCCGGTGAGACCTCACCTTCAAGCCTAAAACAGCCTGAAGGCTGAAAGACCAGATTGCTGGTCCCGGATGAAACCAGTGACCCAGGGGCAGAACGTCTGCCCGTTTGTCTGCCCTTTCCCAGTTGATTATTTCTGAATAATGTCCTTTAACCGATCAAATGTTGCCTTTTCCAATACTACCTATGGCTTGCCTGGGCATCTTTGTGTGCGCACTGGGGGAATGGGGCAGCACCACCAGGAATTTGCGCCTTACAGAGGGGAGGAGCCTGGCCTCATCAGCTCATGTGTGGTACCCCTGGTATTCAATAATGAGGGAGAAACCTGCTTGGAGAATCCCTCTCTTTGTTGAGAGGCTTTCTTTTTTCTTTCTTTTTTTTTTTTTTTTAGACGAAGTCTCACTCTTTCACCCAGGCTGGAGTGCAGTGGCGCAATCTCGGCTCACTGCAACCACTGCCTCCTGGACTCATGCAATTCTCCTGCCTCAGCCTCCTGAGTAGCTGGGATTACAGACGTGGCCACCAAGCCCAGGTAATTTTTGTATTTTTAGTAGAGATGGGGTTTTGCATGTTGGCCAGAACTCCTGACCTGGTCTCAAACTCCTGACCTCAGGTGATCCACCTGCCTCGGCCTCCCAAAGTGCTGGGATTACAGGTGTGAGACACTGTGCCCGGCTGAGAGCTTTCCTTTCACTTAATAAATTCTGCCCTTCTCACCCTTCAATGTGTCCACATGCCTAATTTTTCCTGATCATGAGACAAGAACCCAGATTTAGCTGAATTTAGGAGCAAAAAGTCCTGCATCAATGAGACTGACTTTTTAAAATGTCGTCTTACTGAAGGACATGCACATATCTGTAAAACAGTAACAATTTCCAGGTTTACAATGACTTCCCCCTCTCGGGCACTGCCATGAGAATCAGTTCAAGCAGACAGTGGGCACCTGAGTGCAGATAGTAAGGATGAGGAGGCTGATCGGAGGAATGGAAGAAAAGTCCGGCAAGTCTGCCAGGCTGCAGAAACTTTCCCAGTTCAGAAGGACATTTCAAATAAACTGTAGTGCAATCTTTCTGCCCACACGGTTTCTCTCTTTTCAAAAGTTGTACTGTATTCTACCTTTTACCACTTAGCATGTAATTACTTTCCCATTAGAGGAGATATCTGGGAAAGAAGGAGAATCTATCAGAACAATAAGTTAACAGATTAAATGGATTAGTAGCTTTAAGCACTTACAATAGTGCCTGCCACAAAGTAGTAAGTGTTAACTAAAATAAACCGGCATAGCTATGAATCGGCCTGTTTACTACGAGCATTGGAGGTAGATTTTTAGCTTTTAAAATCAGGCTTCAAAGTTTACCGAGAAAGAAAAACCTTTAATGCCTTGGTAAAGCCAAGGTGAAGGTCCTTATTAGCAGTCAACATAGATTTTTATTTGGATATTCTAATTGCAAATGGAAGATTTATTAGGACCCATAGATATGCTGGTAATAAATCAGAGGAAATAGCAGAAGCTTTGCAAGGAATGCAGACCAGTATTCTCCCAGATAAGGTCAAAATATGCTAATGTCTACCCAACCAAGCCTTGAGTCAGTTAATTGAAACACCAATGTGATCACTCCAAAGTGACATTGATCTCTTCTGCCTTGTGTTTGCAAAGCAGGAACACCAGCCTGATGGTTCTGGGTCTTCTAATGAACAGTGACTCAGAGGTTCACTTCTGTCTCCTTCCAGAACAAACTGTGGGTACAGCTCAATCTCTTCACTGAAAACAGGCAGGAGCCACCTATTCTATCAAAGAGCTATTATTCTTTTTAGATTTTAATCCCACAAGCAATGTCAAGATCTACCATTTACATTTATTTCTACATTTTTAAAAGAAGGGCTTTGATACCATTTAATGCTGTGATGGTGACTCTCTAGAAACAACATTAGAAACAAAAAGCCTGGAGTCAGACAGGACCCATCTGCATCCTGTACCAGGAGCCCCTGGAGTGAACCTTTCACACTGATGTGTGGCTCCATGACCTGAGAAGCGATCCCATGGTACAGGGGCCACGTAGCACGGGGCCCAACCAGTGCTCTCTGATGAGGAAAGCTGGAACAACTGTCTGTGGCTTTCCTGCAGCTATTTCAACACCTGGCTGCATAAGAGAGTCACTGCTTGTCTAGGCTGCTGTTAAAGAGAATGACCGCCAGCAATCCACAGTCTGGAACATTCCACAGAAAGCAACACGTTGGCCATCAGGCCTTTTCCTCTCAGCTGCTTGGCCTCAGATGCTCTTTGAATTGGCCTCCAGAGGGCTTCTCTACACTGGTGCATGGAGAGGCCTCTCCCGGGAACATCATGTGGCACAAGTGGCCAGAGAAGGACAGGGCCAACCGTCTTTACTAGCAGCAAATGGTGAATACTTTCTACCACGGATTACAGTCTCCTGAACTGTGTGTTTTTAGCTTGAAAATGTCTCACAGTGCTGGCTCATGAAATGTTCTAGAGAAAGCCTCACAGTATCTCTATGTACAGCCCAGGTAGGGAGGATCGGTCTGAGATGGCACGAACTCCCAGCGGTGCAGACTGAGGCATCTGTGTGAGGCCCTGTGCGTTCCTGGAGATGAACTGAGGCAGGGGTTTCCCAGCAGCCCCTTTCCCTTGGGGGTCAGGCTGGCCTCACCCTCATCACCTTTAGGAGCTTTTTTTTAATAACACAAATACTTCGTTTTGCCAGAAACACTATCATCTATCACTGTTTCAGAAGCCATAAAAAGACCTATTTAAGGTGTACTCTCTCCCTGTACCACTCATCCTGATATCACCACCCCAGGGCCAACCTTAGAGGAAACTCTCAGCTGTCAGCAGTTCATCTGACCCTGGCCTCGCAGCTCAGCAGACACTCAAGGAGTTTTAGAAAGGTGTCAGAAAACTCCAGCCTGGGGTCAGAGCCAAGCGCACTGTGTGTGTATTTCCTCTGGCTGCTCTCATGCTTCTATTGCAGAGATTAGTAGTTCTGACAGACCATTTGCCTGCAAAGCCTAAAATATCCTTAACCAATGAAGTTTGCCAGCTCATGATCTCTAGGAAAGCCTGGATTTCCTCCTCTTCAGCAATCTAAGACGAGATGATTCTACTGCGTGCTCTCATGGGGGTGTATGATCTTATACCTACAGCAGGGAGGAGTCAAATGACAAGGGTGTAAGAGCTTGTGGTTGTACTGGACATGCAGGGAAGAGAGGGGAAGAGAGATGCACCTTAGAGGTGGGGCTGCGCTACAAGTAGATGTTCAGCCTTCCCATCTCTCTTGCTCCGAGAATTTTTGCCTGTCTATCTTCTGAAGCCTAAAAATCCATAATTACTTTAAGACTAAGTCCCCATTTAAATGCGAACACCCCTAGAACAAGTGCCATTTGAAGTCCAAGTCCAAAGGCAGCCCAATGATGAGTCAGCTCTTTACCTGGGAGCAAGATGGGGCAGGGAATTCAGAGATGGAAGTAGCTCCTGAGAAGGGAAAGGACAGTCCTCTGGAAGGGGAGAGCACCCACTCACACCTCCTGCCTCTGCTCTCTTTGGAATCCCTCAAGTGATCTCTCCTTTGGTTTTATCTCCCAGATGTTTTATTTTGTGTTATGTTCTAGTCAAGTTCTTTGGTATGGAGGTAGAAGGAAGTGGGCTAAACCTCACACAAGTCTAGACATACACAAATACAAATAGGCTATGGCCCCAGAGTGGGTTACACGCTGCTCACCAATCAATCTCACCACCAAGTATGCACTGAGAAAATATTCTTTTCCTTAGGTAGTGGTCGTGAGGACAACAAAAAATAAATGGGCTTCATTTGGAGTGATCTTTTTCTACTTACTGGAACAAATATATTCTGCAAGCTTTTCTGCATTTCCACAGGTTTCTCCTTCTGTATCCAGGCCAATTTTACTCACTGGAAAACAACAAAGAAATGTATTTCTTAACATGGTTATTGAAGTGCTTTTGTTCCAGCGTTATTTTTTACCATGCAAATACACAGGTATGCAGTTTACAAATCACATAGAGGATGTCTTTTCTTGAAAGCCACTGAGGGAAGATCGCAAGTGTCTGTTCAGACGAGAAAGCATCAGGTCCTGGTACCTGCACCCCAGTTGTGTAGGTCAGGTAAGGGAAAGGACAGCCTTAACTACCTCCCCTGAGCCGCACATAGCTCATCTACAAGAGGGGGAGACACCAACCATATGGAACTGTTTTAAGGATCGTGTCAGATAATAAGAGCAAACTGCTTGCCATCTAGGAGGAGCTCAACAAAGGCTGTTTTCTCTTCAGTCAGGAAGGAGATGATGGGCATTTGGTACTTTTTGCAGGAATCGGCATTACAGAGCCTTCATTTTGTTGGGAGGAGTGGCCAGACCACATCCAGAAAGGCGTCATGGCTTGACATGGCCAAACTAAAATGGAAGGAAGGGGAGGAAAGGTTTCATAATAATCTGCTAACAGGGACCCACAGCACTACAAATACAAGTCGTTGAGGATGAGGGGCTATACCAGGACTTCTGTGAGACCCTATTCATGAACCAAGTAAGAAGCTAACAGACGCAGGCTCCCCCTGCCCTTTTCCAGACAGCAAACACTTGGCCACTCCACAAAGCGTGCTGATGAAGGGAGGCCCCAGGGGCTGGCTCAGTCAACACTGCTACCTGCTCACAGGAATGCCAAATGCCTCTGAGGAAGGAAGTGCTGTGGGCTTTCCACTTAGGAGTCACACAAGAGGCTGGTTAGTAACAAATGGTACCTTTACTAAAAACACCAGCAGCTTTTAACTTATGGATCATTAAAAACATGCTGAATCAAAGAAAAATAAAGCCATAAACTCAGTTCAGGAACTAAGCCCTTGCTTATGCTACAGTGGCAACCCAGGCTGGACCTCCTCTCTGAGTTGAGAAGAGCTAAATGCATCAAAAACAAAAGCAAACAAAAAAACCTGTAAAAACCCCACAGGAACTGAACTGAGACATAAGAACTTGGCCGGGCTCGGTGGCTCAAGCCTGTAATCCCAGCACTTTGGGAGGCCAAGATGGGTGGATCACGAGGTCAGGAGATCCAGACCATCCTGGCTAACATGGTGAAACCCCGTCTCTACTAAAAAATACAAAAAACTAGCCGGGCAAGGTGGCGGGCGCCTGTAATCCCAGCTACTCAGGAGGCTGAGGCAGGAGAATGGTGTAAACCCGGGAGGCGGAGCTTGCAGTGAGCTGAGATCAGGCCACTGCACTCCAGCCCGGGCGACAGAGCAAGACTCCGTCTCAAAAAAAAAAAAAAAGAACTTAGCAGTGATGCTGGTAATCAATATTGACATAAATATGCATTTTTCCCAAGTAATGAAACAATAATAACCATAACCAGAACATTAACTCTCATATATAGCTTTGCTGATCACCTTGCTCATTTGATCCTTACACCACAACCCTGTGAGCAAAACAATTACTACTGTACTTGAGACAGAAGGAAGCTATTAAGCAGTGGCCAGCTCTATTTGTGAGGGCAGACACTGGGGCCACCTGGTCCACCCCACAGTCCACAGAAGGCTCTCAAGAAATGTTTGGGGAATGCATATTTGGTCTAAGGTCTCAGTCCCTGCATGTGGCAAGACTGACTCTGCTTCAAGTCAGTACAACATTTCAATCAACACTCTGGCTGGGCAAGCCCATCTTAAGGGCCCTGCCCAAGTAAAAGCTGACAGTGAAACTTCAAATTGTCTCCAATTGTGTTAAATAAACCTGCCAGAGAGTATTTTTGACATTTGAGAGGTTAAGACACTGACTGCCACAGTTAAAGGGACTATAAGAATGTACTACCAAGTTTGGCTAATTTTTGTTACTTTTGGTAGAGAAGAGATCTCACCATGTTGCCCAGGCTGGTACAAAGAGTCTTTCCGTGTTAAGAATTCCAAGTTGTTAATTACTAAACTATCTTCTGTGACATCACTGGTCTGGGTTTACAAGGTCAAGCAACAGTGGCTACTAAATGGCGCCCAGGCCCGACCTTGCAATCAGAAGGGAAAGTTGGGGCACCTGACCTTTGGGCAGCCAGATAGAAAGCTTTCCTATGATCTGGCTGGCTGAGTTGCAAGGTATCAATCCACAAGCTAGACATCTTTGCTTCTTCAATACAAATTAAAATGTTATTAAAATATGCACATATTATCGAACCAAATAATGTTCTCAGATTTTATGTAGACCAAGTAGAGTAAGTCTTCACTTAATGTCAACTATACATCCTTGGAAATTGCCACTGTAAGTGAAACAACACACAGCAGGTCCTTGAATAACATCATTTCATTCAACATGTTTTCATTACAACATTGGTGAGGAAAAAAATTTGTTTATTATACCTCATTTCACTTGAAGTGGCAGTTTCCAAGAACCTATCAACAATGTTAAGTGAGGACTTACTGTATAATGTTACATAGCATGTACTTTTGAAAAAAATTTACTTTTAAATAAATAGAGACAGGGTTTCACTATGTTGCCCAGGCTGATCTTGAACTCCTAAGTTCAAGTGATCTGCCCGCCACAGCCTCCCAAGTGTTAGGATTACAGGCATGAGCTACCACACCCAGCCAGCATGTACTATTTGCCATCTATTATTAATCATTAATTCCTGTAAAATTAGGTCAGGTTGCAACATTTATAAAGAAATACTGGCATCTTCTCTCATTGGACTTCCACACCAAAATTCCTTGCTATTCACTGGAACCTTGTTTTCATTTCTACTTCAAGAAAAATGTCTACCTTATCTTCTCTTTGCTTCAAATGTCCAACTTCCCTAACCTGATCCCCAGGCTCTAGGGAGCCAGGGGCAGCTCTTGACCAGAGGGCTTGTGGGCAGTGTAAAGTGGCTCCTAATGATCCCTGTGATCCATGCCCCTGTGTCATCCCTCTACTTGAGTGTGGGCTGGACTTACTTGATTCAAGCAAAAAGAAATGCAGAAGAGATGGATGCCACTTCCAAGATTAGGTGATAAAAAGACTGTGGCTTCAGTGGTAGGTGCTCTCTTTCGCTCTCTCTTGGATTGCCTTGTGACAGGGGAAGCCAGCTGCCATGTCTTAGGTAGCCCTCTCGAGAGGCCCATGTGAATGAGCTGGGAAGCAGATCTTCTGAGGCCCGCTTACAGCTATGTGAGTGATTTTGGAAGCAGACCCTCCCCTCCCAAGTCAAGCCTCAAGTCTGTAGCCCTGACCACCAGCTTGACTATGGCCTGGTTACAGAGAACCCCACTAAATCATGCCCAGATTCTGGCCCACAGAAATATTGAGATGATAAATGCTTGTTTCTAGCTCGTAAGTTCTGGGGTAATTTGGGGGTAATTTGTTACACAGCAAAGACGACTAATACATTGGGCCTGGTCTCCTCCCAGCTGTTGGTGCTCAAATTCTGATAACTCTCCAGGTTCCTGCTGAGATTCTAGTTGAACAGAAACCTCAGAGTTCAAGCAATGCCTCCTCCCTGTACCCTACTCAAAAGAGCTCCTTTGTACATTATTATGTCTGAAAAGGTGAGCTAAAATAGAATGTTCAAAGTTGGGTGATTGACTTTCATGTTAAGGAAAAATGTGGTTTCCTTTCAAAGACATTTTTAAAAGTTACAAAATTTCTAATGTCCTCTCTCCTTTGATAATATGTTCCCTGCATTTAGAACATGTCCTTTTCCTTCACAAGTGAATAAACAGGGACCAGACTGAGTCCAGTGAGTGCCTAAGACCAAGGCCTTGTACTTGATATGGTCCACTCTCAGCCACTCTAAGTCTCAAGACATAGATGCTCATCATTGTATCTCATAGTCTTTTTTCTTGTTTGCTTCTCATATGACAGCAAAACGCATAGTGATGCTACTGAAATCAAACTGAAGGGCATGTGATGTTCAAAATGCTTGCTTATCTGTGAACGTGTGAAAGTCTGGAAAGTGTACAAATATACTATGTATTTGACAGTTGAGTTTTTGGTAAGAAATATAGAGAATGAAAGAAACTATCTATTTTCTTTCCTCTTCTCATTCAGGAAAAAATGATAAAAGAAAGTAACAAGCAAATTCTTAACTTATTTTTGGGGGGAGATGTGCGGGAGGGAAGATGGTTTCCTTGGCAACCAAGCCACTGATTCCCTTTCTCTGGCTGATCTGCTGAGCTTGTAGTAAAAGTCATGCTGCTCAGAAGATCTAGGAATAATATTTTAATTAGCTTAGCAACTCCCAACTGGTTTCTTCCCCAACTTCATTTTGTTCTCTGGAAAATGTGCTTTTAACTCTTAAACAATTTTCAATCATTTACACACTTCTCTAATATTTTCAAATTCACTGGACAAATTGAACTTTCTGAAACAAAGTTACAGGCTAATTTATGACAATTGCTAAGCATTGTTTTAAGTATCTAAAATGTTTAATGTTAATTTTTAATATTACTATTTACATTTTACGCTTTAAAAAGAATAAACTCAAGACTAGAAAAATGCACAAAATATTAAGAAAAGTATAAAAACCAATGATAATATCACTATCTGGAGATGTAGGCTTTTAAAAAAGTTATAGTAAAAATATAACATAAAATTTGCCATTTTAACCACTTAAGTGCATAATTCAGTGGCATTATGTACATTCACAATGGAATTAGTCAGCCAAAGGGTACAAACATTTTTTTTTTCCCCAAGACAGAGTCTCACTCTGTTGCCCAGGCTGGAGTGCAGTGGCATGATCTCAGCTCACCGCAAGCTCCGCCTCCCGGGTTCACGCCACTCTCCTGCTACTGAGTAGCTGGGACTACAGGCACCCGCCACCATGCCCGGCTAATTTTTTTGTATTTTTTTTTTTAGTAGAGACAGCGTTTCACTGTGTTAGCCAGGACGGTCTCAATCTCCTGACCTCATGATCTGCCCGCCTCGGCCTCCCAAAGTGGGTACAAACATTTTAATAAAGCTTTTGCATACATACTGACCAAGTGGTTCTCAAAAGATGTAAACCAATTTTTAATGCCATTTGGAAATGATTGAATATATTTGTTTCATTGCATTCTTATCAATAGTATCATATATTTAATTAATTTTTGTAAATTTAATAAGCAAAAAGTAGTATTTTTAAACTGAGTTAAAGTGTTTTTTAAAACTGAAAAGGCTAAGCCATTTTTTGTTGTTTTATTTTTACCTTGAATCCTTACCTAGAGAAGCAGTAGCATTTCCAACCACATACACTGACTTGGCATTCCATTTTTCTTTCAGAGACCTTTCCCAGACTGTAAAATATGAAATTACATGTGAATTGTAAATACCTAAGTGGCCATTTGGACTACTGCCTACGGCTGTTTGTTGACCCTAAGAAACTGTGAGCAAAGCAAACTATTGGTAACCAAATGTGAAGAACAGCATCTCAAACTAAAATTTCATTTTCACTTTGTTCGTGTTTTATAGGCAATTTTTAAAAATTTGCTTTCATAAATGTTTTAGTAGTCCTTGCTTGAAATATTAGCTTATTTCCACAGCTGGTACTACAAGAATTTTAATGGGAACCAGGAAATCAACATAACTTGAATAATTAAATTTGCATAGTGAAATTAAACACATTTAAATCTAGACTTTTAAAGAAAAAGACATTGGTCATTTAAAAAAAGCAACTTAAATGTCTTACAAAGAAATCCAATTGGTTTATTTGGGACATAAATCTGAAAGCAGTCAGCAAACTGTAATCTCAGAGGAGACGGTTCATTTATCCATTGCACCAAAGTAAAAATAATAAATTTCAGATCAATTAACAAACACAATTTGATACAGATAATCATTTTATGATCAAACAAAATCTTTAAATATAGATTAAGGAAATACAAAGAGAAAATGGATTGTATAAATATATCATACAGCTACTGGGCATTCATTACATTTTTAGAAAACAGAAATAATAGTTCTTCCTGTCTAAACTCTGGTCATGAGCATAACTTTCCCTTAAATTCAAGAGCATTATTCCTCTACCCTTTACATCAAGGGAAATTCCCTTTGAAATAGTAACCAAAGATCGAGTTCCACTTTGCTTCCTACCCCACAAATATCAATACTACTTATTCAAAACTTATCCATAGCATGTAAACAAACCACTTTCCAAGCCTCACAGCAGAACAACTGGAGTGAGCACTGGGTGGAGTTGGAAAGCCTGCCACGGAGCCAGCTCTGCCCCTTCACGTGTGTGTCTCAGGTTAAGTCAGTTAACGCACCTTGTCTGTTTCTTCATCAAGGTGACTGGGATTAACTATACTCCTACTGCTTATTCCATATGGTTGTTATGAGACTCAAAATAAGAAAATATATGGGAAAATGCATTTTAAACTTCATTATAAAGCACCAGAAAGAGTTATGGTGACCTTTCTAGGGTTTTCCTCTGTTTCATTATCTTCATCCTCAAAACATATACAAAAGGAAAAAATACAACTGCAAGAAAAAGTACCCAGAGCACCACTGGGAAAGAGTACACATGCCTCCCCATCTAGAGTATAACGGACAATCTCGGCTCATACAGCCTCTGCCTCTGGAGTTCAAGTGATTCTCGTGCCTCAGCCTCCTGAGTAGCTGGGACTACAGGCATGTGCCGCCACACCCAGCTAATTTTTGTATTTTTTGGAAGAGATGGGGTTTTGCCATGTTGACCAGGCTGGTCTGGAACTCCTGACCTCAAGTGATCTGCTCACCTTGGCCTCCCAAAGTGCTGGGATTACAGGTATGAACCACTGCGCCTGGCTGGCTCTGAATTTCTTAGGTTCTCAGACTTTCTTTGCAACAGCAGGTGGACGTGTGTAGGAAATCACCAAGAAAGTGGGATGTTTAGGCTACAATGAAGCCTGGTTGAATGTGGAGACAGAATAACCAGAACTCACCACTGTCACTTACTCCATACCATCACTTACTCCATGCCCACTCTGCTCCAGGTAATGTCCTGGATACTTCCCTTCGGGACTCAGACTCTGCAGCTTGAATCCTGCACTTGTGCTTTACACATTGTGGGGGCCTGGAAAGTTCCACACCCTTTGTTCTTCAGGCTCCTCATCTGACAAGTGAAGATACTAAGCATATCTATCTCACAGGAAAAAGTATTCAGAACAGCGTCTCGCACAGAGTGAGCATTCAGTAAGTTCTACCTAACTAATAGTCTACTACTAGTAGATAATCCCATTACTATTAGTAATAATCCCATGGTGAGAGGCCAAGGAACTCATTAACATCCAAATGGCTGCATAAACGCAGGCCTAACTCACTCCAAAGCCCTGGCACAACCACTCTGCCCGCTGCCTCCACCCATCAGTGTAACTGTGGCGGTGGGTGGCCCGAGTGTGAAGCCTGGCTGTGCACTGACTTGTTCTGTGCTTACTGTCCCAGCCTCAGTTTTCTCAATGGCAACATAAGACATAAGATCATAGCAATGTGTGCCTCTGGATTGTTATCTAGGGTTAAGTGGGGTAATGAACATGAAGTATTCATTACACAGGGTCTGACATACAACAGGCACTCTATAAATGTTAGCTGGGAAGCTATTCAATTGCATTTATTAAGAAGGTGTTTGCCGCATGTTCTCACTCATAGGTGGGAACTGAACAATGAGATCACTTGGACTCGGGAAGGGGAACATCACGCACTGGGGCCTATCATGGGGAGGGGGGAGGGGGGAGGGGGGAGGAGGGAGGGATTGCATTGGGGAGTTATACATGATATAAATGATGAATTGATGGGTGCTGACGAGTTGATGGGTGCAGCACACCAACATGGCATAAGTATACATATGTAACAAACCTGCACGTTATGCACATGTACCCTAGAACTTAAAGTATAATAAAAAAAAAAATCAACATGAAAAAAAAAAAAAAAAAAAAAAAAAGAAGGTGTTTGCTCAGGCTGAAAGCCAGGGTTCTGCCAATGGGCACTGCCATTTTCACACTGTTCTGATAGTGAGAGAAGGAGGTGGGAAGACAAGTCAAAGAGATGACTGGGTCACTAAGTGCCTGACATGGTGGCACTGACCATTTTCTCATAGTTACATTTTTTTCATCATCTCTCTTTCAGGAATGTAGTATTTACCCTATTTTCAGAGGAAGAAACTGGTGCCTGATACCTTCTAAGGGGATAGGTCAGTCCTTAGGAGGTGAACAACGAACAGGCAGGGGAAAGTCCCCCTCAGGGTCATCTGTCTGGGAGTTTAGGAGACAGCCCTGTCTCCTATTTCCCAAGGCAGAGTCTGTGACCTGATACCACTAAGCACTCATTTCTCTTAGAAGTGCAGGTGCTTCTAGAATTTAGTCTCCCACTAGGAGAAATAAGAGTAAATAAATGTCCAGTGGAATCCACAGCAGACCCACCCTCACCTTCAGTTTTATTGTTTTTCTCCAAACATAACTGTGCTGCTTCCACTGCTCTGGGGCTGGTAAAAATGAGTCCCCCGTAATCTTCAGGATGAGAAAGCTGCACACCAAAAAGCAATAAAGGCATTTTATACAATGGCTACGTTCAACATCTTCCAAGGAGCTATGACTCAGAATTCCAAATGCTTCACAATAGTAGTAGGTAAACTAATTCCTTCCACCCATCTCCCCAGCACTTACTGAGTGCTTACTATGTGCCTGGAACGATTTACTCTAGGACTTTTAGGATACACAGGTGACTTTTTTATTCCCAGTATTTCCCCCAGGAAGCTCACAGTCTAGGGCAGAGACAAGTGTAACACAGGATGATAAATGCACTGCAGCACAGAGGGAAGCCTGATGCAGCCTGGGATTAGAGTAGGGTGCAGGTAGTGGGGGAAGACTTGACCCGAATTTGTAACAAAAACGGGAATATTCAGGGGGTGATATCAATGCTGAAGCCCTGATTTTCAAAGAGGATAATGGTGATATCATCTACGAACATTTACTCTGAGCCAGGCACTGGGCTGCTGTAGACATCTGACTTCACTGAAGCTGTGGGCACTGAACTTTCACTCTGAAGCATTCAGAAGGCTTTACTGGACTTGTCTCCTGAAATTTTTATCACTCCTCACTGCAAGCAGAACTGAAGTTGTGGGCAGATGTCCTGGGTTTGAGTCCCAGCCCCGTCTCTTACTTGCTAGAAGTCTTAGCTGAGTTGCCTAATTTGACACCCCAATCTCTAAAATGGGAGAATAACACCTCCCTGGCCTGCTGTGCAGAAGCTGGGGGTGAGGGCTAGATTAAATGAGAGGATCAGTGAAAGGGTTCTAGGACTGCTGAGGGCAATGCAGGTTTGCTGCTCTCACCACGACCTGCTCTCCTGGCCCCAACCTCTGAGTCTGGGTGGCTTTCTGGAGGGGCTGACAGAGGCTCACTCAGAGCCTCCCAACAGCAGCAGCCTCCTGGAGCCAGGTGAGGTTATGCTGCCTTGTTTTAAAGTTTGGGAATAAAATAAGGAGACAGTAAGGGCTGGGCGCGGTGGCTCAAGCCTGTAACCCCAGCACTTTGGGAGGCCGAGATGGGCGGATCACGAGGTCAGGAGATCGAGACCATCCTGGCTAACACGGTGAAACCCCGTCTCTACTAAAAAATACAAAAAACTAGCTGGGCGAGGTGGCGGGCGCCTGTAGTCCCAGCTACTCAGGAGGTTGAGGCAGGAGAATGGCGTGAACCCAGGAGGCAGAGCTCGCAGTGAGCTCAGATCCGGCCACTGCACTCCAGCCTGGGTGACAGTGAGACTCCGTCTCAAAAAAAAAAAAAAAAAAAAAAATGAGACAGTAAAACAGTCCCTCTCTGGCTTCAGCTGGCAAGGGAAAAATCAAACACTAACATGGTGCTCAGTCACAACAGGACTTACCTTCTCAGAGAAACTGGGAAGAGACAAAAATTCAAATGATAAAACAGGGATCAAAGTGGCTTCAAGTCCATATAATCCTAATTCCTGCAAATGAAAGAACATAGTTCTGGATTGGCCAGGGCTGTTTTTAAAATAAGGAAACATTAACAATTTATTCTGTGTCAGTTCCTCTGAGGTTTTGCAGACCCCACCCCTGCCCGCTCCAGGACCCCTGACTCAGTAGAAAGGACACTATGGGATAAGGAGTCTCAGGCCACTTACCCTGATATACGGATCCTGGCCACAGTCGTCTTCCTTAGCATCCTTCAGTAAAAGAACCTTCATTATTGCCTGGCAGTCCTTATAGGGTGCTGTGACAGAGCAAGGAAACAGATCTTAATTAGATCTCAAAGACTCTTTCTAAGCAATTTCCGATGGGAAGGTACACAAGAAGAAGGCAATCAAATGCTTGTTGAAGAGATCTATCCCTCCCACACCATGACTTAGCACTAATGGGCTTGTTCTTTCTAAAGACCCCTGTCACTGATAAGGCCAAGAAAGAGCGTGTTAGCAGTTGATATCACTTGGAAAAACAGATGAAAGCCATTAGTGAAAGCCAAGTGTCCTATGCCAAACATTTATGGTTTGGGGAAGAGAACTGATGCAAATTTAGGGTTGTATCAACAACAAACAGAGAAATGGATATCTTACATTTTAAGGAGATAAACAGCTTTTCCATTTCAAGATAAATACGCTAAGTACCTCATAAGCACTTTAGGAAATAATTATATTGACTCTTCTACTTATCAAATGATGTTTTCTAAACGTTGTCAAGTATAAGAGCCTAACAACCTGGAAAACGATTTGTTGACACCAAAAGCCTTATATACCTCATCCTCTTTCTTCCTGTAATTTCACTTCTAAGAATACTAAAGCAATACTCATAAATGTGTCCAATGATTAACATAAAGATGCTCACACTAGAATTCTTTAGAATTACAAATAACTGGAAAGAATGTAAAGATCCAATGATGAGAATGGTTAAATAAATCATGTTACAGATCTATGAAATCATTAAAATATTCACAAATAACTGCATGAATTATTTAATCACAAAACAATGTTAAGAAAAAAGCAAGATCAGAATTACATAAATAGTATGATTTTATAGATTTCATACATATATGAAAGGATATGCACCAAAATATTAATTATTTCTGAGTGGTAGGTTAAAATGATTATTTTCTTCTTCACCTCTTTTAGTATTATACAATTTTTTTTTTTTTTAACTATGGAAACTATATTCCTCTTGTATTGGGGTCAGGGTGGAGCACATTATAATCATCCCAAAGGCTGGCCAGGCATGGTGGCTCATGCCTGTAATTCCAGCACTTTGGGAGGCTGAGGTGGGCAGATCGCTTGAGCCCAGCCTGGGCACTATGGTGAGACCCTTTCTCCGCAAAAAATTAAAAAATTAGCCGGGCCTGGTGGCATGTACCTACAGTTCCAGCTCCTTGGGAGGATCACTTGAGCTTGGGAGGAGGAAGCTGCAGTGAGCCGTGATCCTACCACTGCAGTCCAGCCTGGGCAACAGAGTGAAACCCTGTCTCTAAACCAACCAACCAACCAAGCAACCAAGCAAGCAACCAACCAACCAATAAATGCTGCTGAGAAACTGCAGAATAAATCTGCTTGAGATGTAGATTATCATTCCATAAATGGCATCAGACCCACCAGTTACTTAATAAATAATACACAGTGGTTGCTAAGAGTCAACAGACTACATTGCTTGAAGCAGAAATGCGCCAATTCTGGGTGCCTTCACTTATAAATTACTACTGAATATATTTCTGGAGTATTATATTATTTATGGAACATTTTAGGAAAATTGGCTCAAAATTAACTGCTTTGTATCTAAGCACCAAACCTGGTGAACAAATATAATTATGAAATCAAGTTCTAATATTGCTGTTATCAAGGTGTTAGCTAGAGAGACTGGGGATTTGGAGGAATGGGCAGTATGGTTCCTACCACTTCCTGAAGTTACTTAAAATGTGTCTCACACAGAAATTAGGAGCCTACCCTTCTGCAATGGTCACTTTTGTGTCACCTTGACAAGACTCTAGTGCTCAGTTTTTCCAAACACTACTCTAGGTGTTGCTGTGAAGGTATTTTGGAGATAAGATACATCAACTGGCTTTAAGTAAGGGAGATTATCCTAGATAACCCAGGTAGGCCTGATTCAGTCAGTCCAAAGGCATTAAGAACAGACCTGAGGAAGAGATTCCAGCCTGTGCGACTCCCAGCGCCCTTCCTGCAGGCCTGCCCTCCTTGTTGGCTTGCACTGTGGATTCAGACTTCCCAGCACCCACAGTTGCACAGGCCAGTTCCTTGGAATCATACACACACACCTCTTACTGGTTCTTGTTCTTTGATTGAACTCTAATACGCCTTCTAATTTGGCAGCTCCAGGAATCCGTACGTCACTGAATGGCAGGTAAAACTTGGCATTTTTGTCTAAGGCATAAATCCTTTTGTGGCACACAAAGCAAGCAATTAGTGTGGGGATTAAAACGCAGATGCATAATGCTTGGAAGCAGGCAATCCTGTGGCCACAGGGCTCTCCTCAGCTCCACACCTTGTTCCGCCATGGATCTAGCCTCTGAGATACAGATCCCCACAATATCCCCACATTTTCAAAGAATGTTCTTGTAATGCTTTCAAATACCAGGAGCCAGCCTCTCACAAGTGTTTCTATATAGTTCTCAGGCAGTGACGCCAAATCCCAAGGCTGGAATCCCCCTCAGGAAAATTAGATCTGCATTATTTACTGGGGCTGTGTGTATTAATTTCAGAACTAGTAAGTGCTATGAGGTGATCTGGTAGAGTGACTGGGGTGCTGATAATTAGTTACCTGTACAGGGAGACCTCTGGGGAGCTGACATTTGAGTCATTTTGGCATGTATGATCTGAATGACAGCAGCAGTGAGGAGAAAATATTCAAGTGTCTGAAAGGGGCCTGGGTATCCCCAGGAGAGAAGGGTAGGTGTGCCTCAAGTGTAATGGACAAGGTAAGCTTTGGATTCCATAAGAAAAGGGACCCCATTAAAAGGTTTAAGACAGGATTGACAGTGATGGGATCTACACTTTAGAAACACCACCGACTTCTGGGGCAAGGAAGGACAGGGACCCCATGGGTCATAGTAAATTAGTCGAAAGGCATTGGTGACTGAATCAGAGTTGTGGCAAGGGTGCTGGCTTCAGCAAAGGCAAGGTCAAGAGGTGACTGGATCAAGGCTTCATATTGCAGAGTTATCAGGATTTGCCCATGTAATTCTAGGCAAAACCATCTGTCTATAGCCTAGTTTGAAATGGCTGGGACCAGGCTGAAAAGAAGTGTCTTTCTTCTTTGAATCCTACCTGTACTTTTTTTGGTTTGTCCAGTTTAATCCTATCAGTAAATCACATCTTTCTAGATGTACTAGGCACTAGGCATGTGATATGATCCCTACATCATTATATTTATAGGAAGGTCAAATACATACTTTATAAATCAGTAAAAACATAGTCATAATGCAGTAAGTCTTGAAAGAATATTCAAGATTCATAACTGGTATATCTTATTGGGACTGGGAGGTGTGGTATAGATTGCCAGTTGCCCCTAAACATCTACGCTTCCCTTCTCCTCATAGAAATGGTACCGCTCATTAACCGGGCAATGGTTGCTGAAAATAGCAATGTGTAGTTAGATGTCACGAGGTGACTAGGTTCTAGCCAACAGGATGCAAGATGAAGTGATGTGCAAAACTTGAGTCCTGCACTTAGAAGGAAATGCTGGTCCCTCCCCTCCCCGTTTCTGGCTGGAACATGGATGGGGTGGCCAGCTCCTTCATACTCGCAGAGGACAACCTAGGGATGATAGAACAAGACAGGAGCACAGACTCTTTTGTATGACAGAGCTACCACTCCAGCTAGGACTTTTGCATCAGAGAAAAGCCAAGTCCTATCCTGTTTTAGCCACTGTTCATTTGGATCTCTGCTGGAGTGGTCGAATCTATATCTACTTAACACAAAGGTAAGAGGCTTCCTTGTGGAAGCGTACCTGAAGCCCGAGCGGGGGCTGGTGCACTGCACATGCTGAGGTCGCTTCACCTGAGAAACCATAAGTCTAAGCAGCTGGAGAGCACAGGGCAGAGTGGTGAGGGATGGCAGCAAGGCAGGCAGGGCCAAGTCTGCTGGGTCTCATTGGGTCATATTAGGGAATGTGGATCGTATCTTAACAGCAACGGGAAGCTTCTTGTTTACAGATTTTTTTTTTTTTAGAGGTAGGGTTTCACCATGTTGCCCAAGCTAGTCTCGAACTCCTGAGCTCAGGCGATCTACCTGCCTCAGGACCCCAAAATGCTAGGATTATAGGCGTGAGCCACCATGCCCAACCTTATAGATGTATTTCTCCTCTTTTCCTCGTTTCTGCTTGCCCTTTTACCTTCTCCCTTCTCTAAGGTGATAATGTAAGGAAGTATGGTGTCATAGAATAAGCACAGGACTAAGGGCCAAGGGACCTGGCCTCCGGTCCCAGCTTTATGACTTACCCATGGTGTGATCTTCTTTTTTTCCCACATTAAACGGGAATAACTTCTGCCCTACCAAGCCTGAAGGTGGCTGAGTGACTCAAAGAAGGTAAGAACAGCAAACAGATTTATTGAGCACTTACTGCCTCCCAGACACTATTCTAAGAGCTTCACATGCATTAAGTCTACGAGGCTTAGAAGGAAGCTGAGGCGTACAGAGGATGACACTCATCTGAAGTCTCAGAGCTGCTAAGTGGCAAAGCTGGGATTCACACCCAATCAGTCTGGCTCCAAAGTCTGCCCTTAACCCCCTACGCTATATTATGCCTCACATACACTTTGAATATGAAAACGTTTGGGAAAAATAGAGGTATAAAAATATAAAGTATCACTGTAGTACAAAGTGCTTAGTTTAGTTATGCAAACACCCCAAAGCAAAATCCATCTACCCATCGTAAACAGAGAAAATATTTCTCCTGGGTTCTAATCTGTGGTTCTCTTAGGTAATAAAACTGATGCTGGCATGAAGTTTAGGCTTCTGGATAATAAAGAGGTTTCCTAAGATGTGTTGCAAATAAAAATCCAACTACTACCCTTATCCTTTGTCTGACATCACTGAAAGCATTTCTCTTCTTTTTTAATCCTATATACAATCATTCCCAATGAAAGCATTTCTAATGTAAAATTAGGCCGGGCACAGTGGTTCATGCCTTTGAAAGTAATCTCAGCACTTTGGCAGGCTAAGGCAGGACGATCGCTTGAGAGCAGGAGTCTGAGACCAGCCTGGACAACATAGCGAGACCCCCATCTCTACAAAAAATTTTAAAAATTGTTAACAAGGAGCCGGGCAGAGTGGCACATCCCTGTAGTCCTAACTCCTCAGGAGGCCGAGACGGGAGAATCACTTGAGCCCAGGAGCTCAAGGTTGCCGTGAGCTATAATTGTGCCACTGCACTCCAGCCTGGGTGACGGAGATAGATCCCGTCTCTAAAATAATAATAATGCAAAATTAAAAGGAACTGTTGCTGATTATTCTTTGCTGTGCTAGAGTCACACATTATCAGGCTGACTGGGAAAGAAATCAATCTAGAAGCATGCACAGATAGGTTAACACATCGCCACCTTGGGCTTTAGGAAGAGGCTTGGTGGTGTAGAAGGTGTTTACACAAGGGGGCCAGGGCCTGGGTTCCGGTGTAGGCCGCTCTTGCCTCAGTTTCCGTTTCAGATTTCTGTATGTCTGAAAGGGGCTGTGAGCCTCTCCATTGTTGGCTTTTTTGAGGGACTTCCTTTCCTGTAGCAGATGCTCAGTAAGTATTTGTTCACCCTGTGGGAAAACAACAATTTCAAATTTATCCAGCATCTTTGAAACAGGGAGAATGATTACTTTTCCTTAAAGAAAAACGGGACACTTGTCTCTCAAGTTGCTGCTTAGGTCTCTCCCAAGTGTACTCTACTTTCTTTCCTGTTCTAGTGTTTCTGTGTTTTTTTGAGACGGAGTCTTGCTCTGTCACCCAGGCTGGAGTGTAGTGGCGTGATCTCGGCTCACTGAAACCTCTGCCTCCTGGGTTCAAGCAATTCTCTTGCCTCAGGCTCCTGAGTAGCTGGGACTACAGGCATGCGCCACCATGCCCAGCTAATTTTTGTAATTTTAGTAGAGATGGGGTTTCAGCATGTTGGCCAGGCTGGTCTCCATCTCTTAACCTCGTGATCCGCCTGCCTCGGCTTCCCAAAGTACTGGGATTACAGGCGTGAGTCACTGCATCCAGCCTAAAGTTTTTAAAAATAAACTTCCACTCCTGCTCTGAAGTTTGCCTCGGTCACTTTTTTAGCCTTATGCCCCCCAGTTGAATTTTCTTCTGAGGAGACAAGAACTGAGGTTGCTGCACATGCCTACAGATTTTCTACTGGTAACATACTTGGTGCCACATGACTCAGATGGTAAGAGATCTCTATGCCTCGCTTTCTTCTGCTGGAGGCATCTGATCCCTGTGCAGTTTTTCTTCTCCTCCCTCTCTCCTGCTTACTAACCAACCCCCAGAACAATTCCTCTTGGCCATACGTGACTGTGCTCTCTGCCAGCTGATTTCTTAGCTCACTCTGGTGGGTGGCTCATGGGAGTGGGAAGGACCTTAGGGTCTGCATCAAGCAGATCAGAGGCACTATATGGCCCTCCTTCATAGGAGGCTTGTGAGACTGGTGAGGCTAGGGCCTAAAAACTGTGGAATGTCTGGGGTCTCCTCTGCCTTTTTTCCTGTGAAAATAACAAAACCTCTTATTTCCCATTGAGGGGGAAGAAGGCGGGAGAAGCCCCAGCAGGACTGAAGCTGCTCCTGAAGCTTCCAACACGAGAGTCACCTTGGGACTGGTAAAAAGAGGGCTCAACCAAACTCTAGATTTACAGTCTAAGGCTTGCTCTGCCATTTTACCCTCACACCTATGTTCATCAATCACTGATGAAAAAGAAAAAAAAAAACTGACTGGAATAAGGGCACTTTACGGGTAAGAAAGAACCAAACCTCAAACCCATACTTTCTATGTTATGGTGTTCTGAGTATCAGCAATCACAACAGCCACCCTTTCATTGAGCATTTACTCATGTTAATTACTGGGTGTATTAGTCAGAGTTCTTCAGAGAAACAGAACCAATGGCATATATTTATATCTAGAAAGGTATTTGTTATAAGGTGCCAGCTCATGCAGTTATGGAGGCTGAGAAGTCCCACCATCTGCTGTCTGCAAGCTGGAGACTTGTAAGCAGGAAGGCTGGTGGTGTAGCCTGAAGGCCTGAGAGCCAAGGGTGTAGGTTCCAGCCTGAGTCTGAAGGCCTCAGCACCAGCAGCACCAAGGACAGAAGATATCCCAGATCAAGCAGTCAAGCGGAGACAGGATGCATTCTTCCTTTCCTGACTTTTTGTTCTATTTAGGCCCTCAACAGACTGGATGCTGCCCACCCACTTTGGGGAGGGCAATGCACTTTACTCAGTCTATCCATTCAAATGCTCATCTTTTCTGAAAACAACTTCACAGACACACCAAGAAATAATGTTTAACCAGATATCTGGGCATCCGTGATCCAGTCAAGATGACACATAAAAGTAACTATCACACACTGGGTTAAGCATTTTATATGCAAGATTGCAATCTTCACTTAAACCTGCAATGTAGGCGATATTAGCCTTATTTTCAGGAGGTGAAACCAAGTCCCTGAGACGTCTGAGTAACTTGTCCCAGGTCACACAGCACAGTAAGTGGCAGAGATGGAATTTGGATCCTGGTCTGAAGCCCACGCTTATTCTCCTAACCACTTGCTACCATCCCTCTGCCTCGTTAAGATAAATTCTGAGCTAAAGATGAACACTGAACGAGTGGTAAGCAATCTAGTACCTGCTGAGTTCAGCTCCCTGGGGTCTCAGTACTGTACGTACTTTCACATTCACTATTCTAAGTCATACTCTGACCATGAGCTCAACATTGGGAACTAATCTGAGGGCATAAAATAAGGCTTTTTCCCCTACTTGTCTTACAAAAGTGATCCATGTTTACTGTGAAAGATTTGCAAACTACAGAAAAGTATAGTTCCTCAAAAAATTAAACACAGAATTACCATATGATCCAGCAATTCCACTCCTACATATACACCCCAAAGAATTGAAAGCAGGGACTCCAACAGATATCTGATACTCATGTTCATAGCAACATTGTTTACAATAGCTAAAATGTAGAAGTAACCAAAGTGTTTACTGGCAGATAAGTAGATAAACAAAATGTGGTCTCTACATGCAATGGAATATTATTCAGCCTTAACAAGGAAGGAAATCCTAATGCATGCTACAGCATGGGATTAACTTTGAAGACATCATGCTACATGAAATAGTCACAAAAGGAAGAATACTGTATTACCCCACTTACATGAGGCTTCTAGAATAGTCAGATCAATAAAGATGGAAAGTAGAAATGTCATGGAGGGAGAATAAGGGAGCTATTTAATTGGTACAGAGTTTCAATTTCACAAGATGAAAAGAGTTCTGTCAATGGATGGTGGTGATGGTTGCACAATGTGAATGCACTTAATGCCACTGAACTGAATATCTAAAAATAGTTAGGATGGTGAAATGTATATCTCTTTTACCACCAATAAAAAAGTATAAAGAAACAGGAAAAAAAAATTGGCCATGATATCTCAGTGCAACTCTATTGATATGTTCACATGGTCTTTCTGAGTCTTTTTTCTAATCTTAGCCTTTTCATAGGTCTTTTTTGACAGCTTCCTCTCTTCTCCATTACAGGAACATGTTTTTGCAGTTGTACGACCCAAATTGGTCATTTCAAGCTGCCCCATCGGATGTGGAGCGCTGATGTGTAAGTATTACTTTAATACCCATGACATGGCCGGGTAGACAAGACTCCCAGGAAAGACGGAACTCACAGAACACGATTATGGGGAATCTGGGCTCCTGGGGACCTTCAGGGCCTCCCATCTCCTACTGATGAAGGATCACTGATTTATCAGACGTTACCCTGCTTAAACAGAAGCAGCCTATTAGGGCAGCTCACTCCATTCCTAGAATCAAACATACCCAACCCACTCCCCTTATTTTACAGAGAAAAATCAGTGGAGAACCGTAGATCTTATTCCTAGAAAGCTGATGAGCCCCGTTTCCCTCGCAATGGAAAGACCTGGCCGCCCTGGGCCACATCCCCACCTGCCACAGGGGCTGGCAGCAGAGGCACACGCGCTCTGCAATTGGCCGCAGTCCTCTCTACTCTTCTCTCAAAATAGTCTCGGGTCTTGAACCTAGACTACCCCCACTGGCCCCCAAGCTTTTTTTTTGTTTTGAGATAGAGTCTCCCTCTGTCGCCCAGGCTGGGGTGGGGAGTGCAGTGGTGCGATCTCGGCTCACTGCAACCTCCGTCTCCTGGGTTCATGCGATTCTCCTGCCTCAGCCTCTTGAGTAGCTGGGACTACAGGCGCGCGCCACCACACCTGGCTGGTTTTTGTATTTTTAGTAGAGACGGGGTTTCGCCATGTTGGACAAAGCTGGTCTCGAACTCCTGATCTCAAGTGATCCACCCATCTTGGTCTCCCAAAGTGCTGGGATTACAGGTGTCCGCCACCACGCCCGGCTCATTTTCGTATTTTTAGTAGAGTTGAGGTTTCACCATGTTGGCCAGGCTGGTCTCGAACTCCTGACCTCTGGTGATCCACCCGCCTCGACCTCCCTAAGTGCTGGGATTACAAGCATGAGCCACCGCGCCCGCCCTTCCTGAAGCATTTTTAATTGCGGTGCCGGCTTTAAAAAAACTTTTAGGTCAAGAAACGCGCTCCAGAAGCGCGGCGAGGGTACGTTGGCCAGGCGCCTTCCGTCACCTGCACAGCCTTAGGGGCCGCGGACCTCCCCGCCTGGGCAGGACCACGTCCGCAGCGGCCTCGGCGCCCTGGCCCCGCTGTGTAACACACCGCCCGGAGCTGGGCCCCTGCACGCCCGCGGGCCTCGGCGTCTGTACCCGGTACCGCGGGCGGCGACACCTACCTCGCGGGGCTGCGGAGGCCCGAATGGGCTAAGAGACGGGACCGTGCCCAGCACTGGGCCTGGCACACAGCGGGCACCCAATTTGGGGGCGGTGTCGCGCACTCCCAGCGAAGAGGCTGCTGAGGCTGCAGGAGCAATGACAACAGGGGGGGCCGCCCCCTCCCCACGCAGCCTAAGGGGCCGTGGCGGCCACCCGCGCCTGGCCCTAGGACCCCGCACCTCAGCCCGGGGTTGCGGGGGTGGCCGCGCGGACAGCTAGGCACTCGCGCATGCGCACGCGCACCGACATCCAGGCCACGGAGCGAGGACAGAGGTTAGATGGGTTGAACCACTACGGGAAGGGGAGGGGAAGCTTTGGGAGGAGTGAGGGAGGGTGGAGAGAGGAAGAAAAAAGCAAGATGGGACCGCAAGCTGGACGTGACTGGAAGAGATCACGGCTGCGGAATCCAGCAGGGGCATTGGAGTTGATGTGCACTCAGCTCCGAGCTTCTTCGTAGTCTCTCACCCCCGTGGCTACTATGGACTGGTCCGGAAGGTCAGGCAGGGTCCGGAAGCTGCGCAGGCGCAGTGTGAGCGGTAACATGGCGTCGAGGTTTAAGCGGAGGGCCGTGGAAAGTGGGGTTCCGCAGCCGCCGGACCCCTTAGTCCAGCGCGACGACGAAGAGGAAGATAAAGTCGTGGATGAGGACGAAGGCGATGACGACAGTGACGAGGAAGGGGATGAAGAGGACCACGTCATTGACGAGGTGAGAAGGACACGCTTCCCTAGTTGGTTTATACCTGAGAAAAACTTTCTGGCAAGCCCAGGCTGTGTAAAAATAGTGTAGTGACTTCCCTAACCCTGAAGGTCTGTGAGGAAAAGCTGGAGATAAGTTCTTTCTCAGGTTTCTCCTCGGTCTTTAACACACTGCAGCCACAGTAATTTTTTAAAGGCCGACTCCGGTCCGGTTAACCTTCGCAACCCGCGTCCCCCGGAAAAAGCCCGCCACAGCAGGCGTGTGCTCGCCCTCTTTAGTTCTCAGGCTGGAGCCTCAAATCCCGAATCGGCCACCGCGGGCCCGCAGAAGGGGCCGAGAGAGCAGCAGCCGACCTCCTCTTCATTCTGCAGGCGGCACTCACGTGGGCCCTCGGTTTCTGGAAGGCTCCTGCCGGGTTCTCCCGTAGAAGCTTTTTCAAATGCTCTTCTTCATCCTGCAGAGTTTTCCCTTTCTTCTTCAGATCTCAGCTAGGCTGTATTTTCTGGCTCCTGGGGCAGCTGACCCAAATCGTAGGTAAATCTTTGGCTTCATAGTCTCATAGAACTGGGTTCTTTTCTTCGGAATAGGTCCTATAGTGCCTGGAAATATAGGTACTTCTTATTTGTTTAATAACTAATTAGAACCGAATGATCCTTCAGACCACTGAATGTTTAGATACCTCAACCTTAACTTGTCCGAAGCAGATTTGTATAATAATTCATGCCCCTCTCTTAACCGTCACCATTTCTGTAAATGGCCCGTAAAATCACCAGCTGCTCTAACCCAAAACCTGGGACTTAACTTTAATTCCTCCCTTTCCTCATCCTATATCCAGTCCATCAGTAAATCCTGTTATCCAGACATTTCTCAGCACTGATTCTGAGACCATCGTAGTCCACACCTCCATTATCTCTTGCCTGGACTACTATTTAATATAACAGCTTTTAACCGGTGTGCTTTTCTCCATTCTTGTTTCCCTACAATCAGTCTATACTCCATCTACAGTCAGAGAGATCTTGTAGGTCTGATCTCACGCCTCTGCTCAGAATGCTCTATTGGCTTTCTAGTTCATTTACAAGAAGATCCAGGGTCCTTACGTTTGAGGGACAGAAAGGCAGCCTGGATGGCTGGATCAGAATAAGGAAGAGAGAGTGATAGAAAATAAAATCAGAGCGGTAACCATGAGTCATGAAGAGCATGGAGGGGAGGATACAGAGAAGCATGGATGCAGGATTAGAGGTGACACCATGGCGTGTGCAGGTGATCAATCTTTCCTTTCAGATCTTTACTTTGTCTCTATGCCTTGAATGCCATCTCACCATTTTTCACTTAGAACTTTAACTGGTTATTTTATTACTTTTGGGTTATAGAAATCAGTGCTTCTTGTGTTAACATGGAAGATCTATCAGACCACCACAGTCTTAATTCTAAATCACCTGGGAATGAGGGACAGGGCTCTTTTCTACAAACATGACTGTTCCTGCTGAAACCATGTGGAGATGAGCCCATACCCAGGAAAAGGGTGCTGGACAGATACTCCATTTGCTGCCCATTTCCCTGGTGGTGCCATAATAGTCTGGGACAGAGGTCCAAAATGTCTATCTAGGCAAAAAAAAAAACAAAAAAAAAAACAAAAAAAAAACACTAGATGAGCATCATTTACAGAATGTATTTATGTCGAATAAGTTTAAGTCCTGAATAATGTCAATTTGCTATTTGGTTTAGTTTGGAACACTCCCACCTGACCCCTTGTTTTGCTGCTCACATAATCTGACTGAGTTAGCATTTGAAGTCTGCAAAGCTGGACTTAAAGAGTTCAAATTGGAGCTGGAATTGCTTCAGAATTCAAGCTGGAATTGCTCTAAGCAATTCCAGGGCCTTGCACATTTAACAATTAAGGAAGCCTTAGATATATATGTAGTCAGGGTGGCAAGGTAAAAGGAGGTCTGATTTCCTCTGTGATGTCCTTCAGCTAAGACCTAAATTCCCAAACCATTAAAACCTGAAGTGCCTCTAAATATATTATTTCATCAGAGCCCCAGGTTCATTGTGTTACTTATCAAGGTAGGATTTAGGGTCCTCAAGGACTGATCTTGTTAGTGTTTAAAAGGAAGTAGGTTTTGTTTTTGGCATTTTAGTGCCATCTTCTAGATTCTGTTGTCTTGCAGATAGAGATCTGAGAGCCCAGCTACACATTCATTCTTCTAGTCCTTTGTACTCATCGTGTCTCCTTCTGCCTTAGGGCCTTTGTGCTGTTCCCTGTACCAGGAACTCTCTTTGCTGTTTCTTGGTTCCTTGCTCAAGTGTCACTTCTTTAAGGAAGCCTTTCCTGACTGACTTCTTATTTTTTAAGTTGTTACAGCACTGTGTACCTTTGTTTTATAGCACTTACATTTATTTCTACAAATATTTCCTTAATGTCTGTATTCCTCCCTAAATCGTAAGCTGCATGAGAGCAGGATCATTTGTGTCTGCCTTACTAACCTTTTCATTTTGAGTGCCTGGCACAGTGCTTGGTACCTGGATTGGTACTTAATAAATATTTGCTAAGCGAATGAAGTGTAACCTCAAATCCATGGGCTAAGTCAAGCTCTAGACAATTCCAGGGACTTCTGAAGTGATTTTGATTTTTGTGCACCCTTTTTGCAATCAGGAAAATAATTTCTCCTTTGTGGCTGCTGTGTCTGGTTTATTTGAGCCGGACTTTCTCAACATTTAAACTAGGTTATTCTGAGTGTTTTGTTTTCTCAGGCTTTTGTGTCACATGAAGAAATAGTGTGAAGTGCTTTGTATTCTCTACAGATGGCAATCTTGGCAATGTTTGCCTATTTTAAAGTCTAGATGTTTGTAGTTTTTCTGGTAACAACTATTTTGTGTGTTATTTACAGGAAGTGAATATTGAATTTGAAGCTTATTCCCTATCAGATAATGATTATGACGGAATTAAGAAATTACTGCAGCAGGTATTGTCTTTTATTTGTTATGCATAAATTTCCTCTTCTAAGAAAATTCGGGCTGGGTGTAGTGGTTCATGCCTATAATCTCAGCATTTTGGAAGGCTAAAGTGAAAGGATCACTTGAGCCCAGGAGTTTGAGACCAGCCTGGGCAACATAATGAGAACCTGTCTCTACAAAAAAATAAAAAATTAGCCAACTGAGGTAGCACACACCTTTAGTCCTAACTCCTCAGGAGACTGAGGCCGGAGGATTACTTGAGTCTAGGAGCTCAGGGCTGCAGTGAGCTATGAATGTACCACTGAGCTCCAGTCTGGGCAACAGAGCAAGGCTCTGTCTCTTAAAAAAAAAACAAAAGAAAATTCAGGTCATTCAGTACAGGCTTTCTCAAATTCAAATTTGTAGAATTTCCATTTCTGTCCTCTCCACCTTGCCTGGAAGAAAGAATTATTTCCTTTCATCTGCTAATTAGTTGAGCTATTTTTTTTTTTTAATTCACAATTCTTATGTAACAGTCATATAACTGTGCTGTTTGGTGCTATAAAATTGATGCTTGCTGCTTCTCTTTACTCTTTTACTCGTATAATACGACTTTGGTTCTTTAACCTTTATAGCCTCTACTGTCCTTTTCACCAAATTCTTTGGCCTTATGTTTATCCTCTCTTCTCCCTTTTTTCTCCCCCTCCCCCATTACTTCTGTATTACCACTGACTGCTTTTCTGAAATTTCGTAATCTTTAGCTTCTTTGACTCGCCTGCGCTTTTCTTTCCCTCTTGGGATTGCTTTTCTAGGTCATCTTCTTAAGTCACAGAAATTTCGTTATTTGTATTTGAATATAGGATTTGAAGTTATTAGAAATCATGCTTTGATCTTAATTTAAATTTTTTTCCTCCTTTTAGCTTTTTCTAAAGGCTCCTGTGAACACTGCAGAACTAACAGATCTCTTAATTCAACAGAACCATATTGGGAGTGTGATTAAGGTAAGCAGGACAATTGTGTTTATTCTGATTAAATGAGTTCTTTATTCTGTTCATGCTGGGCATCACCATGCTTGTAATCCCAGCACTTTGGGAAGCAAAGGTGGGAGGATTGCTTGAGGCCAGGAGTTCAAGACCATCCTGGGCAACATAGCAATACTCTGTCTCTACAAAAAATAACAAAAAATTAGCCGGGCATAGTGGCACATGCCTATAGTCTTTTTACCCAGGTGGCTGAGGTAGGAGGATCTCTTCAGCCAAGGAGTTGAAGGCTGTGGTGAGCTTTGATTGTGCCACTGCACTCTAGCCTGGCAACACAGCAAGACCCTATATCTGGGGTGGGGGGCGGGGAAGAGTTCTTATTCTGTTTAGCTCAAATTGGAAGTAGTACTACTGGAGGAAGGGAGACTGATCAGAAGTCATTGCAGAAATCCAAGCTTATTAAATGCAGTAGTCCAGGTGGTGGCAATGGAGAGGGAGAGAAGTGGGCTCATTTAGAATATATTTGGGAGATGAAATATGATGGGGTTTAGTCCCTGATTGAGTGTGAAAGTGAGAGGAAAAGGAGTCAAGGATGACTTCCAGGTTTCTAGCTTGAGCAAACAGGATAACAACCATGGAGGAAGGCCAGGTTAGGAGGGGAACGTGAGTTTGGGTTTGTACATTTTGAGTTTGAGTTACCTGTGAGATACCGGGTAGCGGGTGGAGCCCTGGAGACTTGGGAGTTTGTCGTAAATGTTATGGAAGTCATAGAAGTGATTGACGTTGCGCAGGGAGGGAAGGGACAGACACCTCAGTAATACCGAGACGACTTGGATATCCGAGCACTGTAAGTGGCAGAGCCAGCAAAGGAGATTAAAAGGGATGACAGGAGAAGTAGAAGAAACAACCGTGCAGTGGCAAGAAAGAGAACATTTGAAGGAGGAGGGGATGGTCATCCTTACCAGATGGATGTTGTAGAGAGCTCAACAAAATAGGACTGGTTTGGACCCTGGCTCTGCTGCTTATCATCTGGTGCTTCTTTGGGTTATCTGTTGTTTGTAAAACAAACCACTTCATAGCTCAGTGTTGTAAAATAGCAACAGTCATGTATTTGGCTCATGGATCTACAGTTTGGACAGAGCTCAGTGGGCACAACTCATCTCTGCTCCTGCTCCATCATGTTAGCTGGGGAGGCTCGACTAGGGGCTGGAGGATTCCCTTTCAAGATGGCTCACTCACATGACTGGCAAGTTAGCCCTAGCTGTCTGTTGTGAGCTTAGTTGGGACTCTGGACCAGGGGCCTTAGTTCTTGTCCATGTGGGCCTTGCCACATATTGGGTTGCTTCCAAGAGCAAGCAGCCCAAAAGAAGCAGGCAGGAGTGGTGATATAGTGCCATTTCCACCATTTGCTTAGTCAGTACAGATACAAATTTCTACCCAGGGGGAGGCCACATTGATCCCACCACTCTATGAGAAAAGTATCTAGGTCACTTTGTCAGAAGAGCATGTCCAAGAAGAGATCCACTGGGGCCATCTGCGAAAGATACAGTCTGCCACAGTACCTTAATCTATTTCCATTTCTAGCTCTGAAAATGAGGATGATACTAGCACCTATTTTGTGGAGTGCATGGGTAAACAAAATGAGTTGCTGACTGCTTAGAACAGTGCCTGGCAACTGACAAGTGCTACATATGTGTAGTTGTCACTGTTGATGCCTTTTTCCTGTTCCCAGCACCTGTTCCCTAGCCTGTTGTGAAAAAGACAACAAACAAAAGTTCCATTCAGTCTAATGTTCCACTCGAAGTACATCACCTTCAGAGCCAAAATTCTTGAAAAGTAATCTTAAGTCATGGTTTCTAGTTCCTGTCCTCCTAGTCATTCTTTAGACACTCTTATCTGACTTTTACACAACTAAAATTCTGACACTGAATGATAGGGTCACCAACATACTTGTTACTAAATACAGTGTACACTTTTCAAGGCTTCTGACAATATTAGTAACCTTATGGCACTCAATGTAAAGCAAATGAGAAATTAAACCTGTGGGGGCTTCCTTTTATTAGGGCAATGGGAAAAAGCAGACCACCTGCTCTTTCGTCAAATAAATGTGATCTCTAGCTGATTCGTGTCTTAGAAGACACTTAGAAGACCTAATGGATATGGAGAAGAAGCAGTTATTTTTATCCTTGAAAGGTTATCTAATGGCAGGATTCACCCTTTAAATGGATAATCACATCAATAGCTCTGCAATTATAACTGGCTTCTTTGGCTTCTCCAGAGACACTTGAGGTGTCCTGAGGATACAGGGTTCTTGTTCTTAGTAAAGGGACTACCCAGAGCATTCAGTGGAGCCAGTCCCTAGGATCATAGAACAAAGGGCAGGGGTGTTCTCTTTTATCCCTTCTCTCTTGCCCGTGTGGTAGGTGTAAGTGGCCCTCAAGCATTGCCCAGCTTCACTAATGGTCAAGATTGACAAGTGTTCTGGAAACTCATGAGTTTTAGATGAAACAATGCTGTGGGCCAGCAGAGAAGCAAGGCTTGGCTCCAGCCAAATTGTGTAGAAAACAAATTAAAATGCTTTATTTCATGAGGTTTTATCTCTTCTGGTTTTGTATTATATTGAGAATCTGATAAAATGACTTAAGAATCTAGTACAAAGAAATTTCAATCTGTCCAGAATCTGGGACAGATTGAAATGAGTCAAGGGAGGTAAAGTGAAATGAACAAGGTCACACAGTATTTAAGATACAATGCTTTCCAAGATGATGGTGGTAAAACTGTGACAGTATTTAAGATATAATGCTTTCTAAGATGGCAGTGGTAAAACAAAGTGTTGCTTTTGAAAAGTGAAAAGATAAATAATTCCTACATCCCAAGACTTGGTATTATACTCTTGGTATTATACTAAATATAACATTTAAATATTTTTTCTTTTAAAATAGCAAACGGATGTTTCAGAAGACAGCGATGATGATATGGATGAAGATGAAGTTTTTGGTTTCATAAGCCTTTTAAATTTAACTGAAAGAAAGGTTGGTTTCACTGGGTGGCATCTGAATGGTTATTTCTTAGGCCAAAACCACTTTTATTTAATGCGTGATGAAAATGTCTTATGTCAGACAGTGGTATTAACTATAGGGATAAGTGCTCTCGTGAAATCTTACTGTAATCCTTTTTCGATATGAAGGTGGTGGTGTTGGGTCTGTACCCAGTTAAAGGTGTTTGCTCCCTGTGCTTTAGGGAATCATCTGGCTTTGCAGTCCTGATGTTAGTACTGATGCAGGAGCTGTTTGTGCTGTCTCTCTGCAGCTGTTATCTTTGCTACTTGTGTAGTGGGGATATTCTCAGGCTTTGCTGCCTCTATGTTGAGGGCACTTACTGACATTTTATTTTGTTTTGATTCATCTCTTTTTATTGACTCTCTGATGAGTTGTAATAAAAAGTAAACCAGCTGCTTACCTGCCTTAGAATAAGATGCAGGCCACACTTAATCTTTAATTTTGAAATAAACTTTCCATTACTTCCATCTGTCTTTATGAGATGGACTAGAATTGCCATTCCAGTGTGTCTGCATGTTAATTGATGACTCTCTTACCACTGATCATGGGATGGTAAATAACCAGTGTGTTTGCTTTTGAGAAATGCTTAAGCAGTCAACACTGAAGACATACAAGACGTCAAGGCTATGGCAGGAAACTGCCATTAGCTGTAAGATGAAAAGTGATAGCTCTTATTTTCAGGTTTTCTCCTGTATGTGATGGCTTGTAATAGGAAACAAGCTTTCTCTTTGCTTTCTAGGGTACCCAGTGTGCTGAACAAATTCAAGAGTTGATTCTCAGCTTCTGTGAGAAGAATTGTGAAAAGAGCATGGTTGAAAAGCTGGACAAGTTTTTAAATGACACCACCAAGCCTGTGGGCCTTCTCCTAAGTGAAAGATTCATTAATATCCCTCCACAGATCGCTCTGCCCATGTACCAGCAGCTTCAGTAAGAGACTTGGGAAAATGTCTTTGAACAGTAATTTTTTTTCAAATAGATTCATAAATGTCATTTAAGTAGAATATGCAGGTATAGAAAGAGTTATTTCCTTGGTTTAAGCGGGTTTAGTGTGAGGGGAGTGGAAGAAACATCCTGTGAAGTGCATACATTATTAACAACTGGCTTTTTGAAGAGTTTGTGACAATAATCTTGAAATTTAAACTTAAGATTTAAGTGGTATATAAGTAAATAATTTCATAATAGACGACTTTTCATCTCCATTTGATTGAAGTTTTCACCTTCACAGATAGCTTTCTGCAACACGAATAAAATAATGAACAATTACAATAATAACAAAACTGGTAAAGTTTCCAAATTCTATGGGTGTTTCATAACTAATGAAACCATAGTCTTGATACTATGGCTAGCTTTTCAGAGTTTTTGTTCTATTTTTTAATCCAGGAGTTTTAAGTTTACAAAAATATTTCAAATGTAGCTGTGAAGTCTAGCAAACTGAGTGCACTAAGAATTATATTGCCCGTGCTTTGCAATAGACGACAAAATATAGGCAGACGCTCTTATTTATTTCTATCTATTAAAAAAAAATTTTTTTTTCTGCAGAGACAGGGTCTTGCTGCATTGCCCAGGCTGGTCTTGAACTCCTACGCTAAAGCGATCTTCCCGCCTTGGCCTCCCAGTATTGGGATTACAGGTGTCAGTCACAGCGCTTGGCCTACACAGATTCTTTCTAGAATATTCTCAGAGGTCATAGCACTTGCATTGTGGTTTTCCTTTAAATAGCTGTAGGAATGCAACTCTACTCTGGAAACCTCTAGGTTTGCTGTTTTTCCCTAGGGATTCAGTGCTTGTCTCCTGCTCCCTGCTCTCTCAGCTGCAGTTCAGATTGTGCTTCTGGTGCTTTAAGTGGTTTTTGGTTTTTTTTTTCGATCAGCTGGAGCTCACATTTATTTGGTTTTATAGGAGGGTGATTTGCTTTCTCCTAGTCCTGTTAAAGCTGAAATGAGCCAAGCACAGTGGTGCACGCCTGTAGTCCCAGCTACTCAGGAGGCTGAGGCAGGAGGAATGCTTGAGGCCAGGAGTTCCAAGCTGCAGTAGACTATGATTGTGCCTATGAATAGCCACTGCACTCCAGCCTGGGCAAAACTGCAAGACCCTGTATCTTTAATAAAAAAAAAAAAAAAAAAGGCCAGGTATGGTGGCTCATGCCTGTAATCCCAACACTTTGGGAGGCTAAGCCTGGCAGATCACTTGAGGCTAGGAGTTTGAGACCAGCCTGGCCAACATGGCGAAACCCCAATTCTACTAAAAATACACACACACAAAAATTAGTCGGATATGGTGGTGCAGGCCTGTAATCCCAGCTACTCGGGAGGCTTAGGCACGTAAATCATGTGAACCTGGGAGGTGGAGGTTGCAGTGAGCCGAGACTGCGCCATTGTACTCTACAACCTGGGCAACAGAGTGAAATTTTGTCTCCAAACGAAAAAAAAAAAAGCTGAAGAGGAGGGTTGTTCTGAGTTTCTTCTCTTGTTCAAGGGCATCCAGACGCACAGGGCTGTGTTTGATTTTCAGAAAGCAGAAACATTACGGCTTTGCTGCCATTCCGTTGCCAGAATGTAGGGTGTATGCTGATGCCGTTTCTGCAGCATGTCAGAAATTAGTTCCAGACTCTAGCAGTTGGCTGTAGTAGTCGTCACAGGCTGTGGTGACATTGGTTGTGGCTGTACACCTTTGTGTGTTTCAGTTAAATGTTCATAGATTTAAAAAATTCAAAAATTCAGATTCGCATATATTTTTAACTTCTGCACAGGCAGAGCAGTGATACGTTGAGTGAATTTGAGATTCATCTGATCTGTTAGTTGCTATATATCCACAAATCAGCATAATCTGAGAGATATACTGTTATAAAAAGTCGTACATAATCAGTCTAAAATGCAACTGATGATGTAAATAAAAATCACTGCTGTAGACTTAAGTGTTCAGATTGAATGCCTGCGTGACAGCAGAACCCACCGAAGATGCCTCACCAGGTTTTCTCTGTGCTCTGGTTTGTTGATGTATTTCACTTGACCCAGCAGGTAAACAAATGCTGTGTGTGCCTTGTAGGAAAGAACTGGCGGAGGCACACAGAACCAATAAGCCATGTGGGAAGTGCTACTTTTACCTTCTGATTAGTAAGACATTTGTGGAAGCAGGAAAAAACAATTCCAAAAAGAAACTTAGCAACAGAAAGAAAACTGCGTTAATGTTTGCAAATGCAGAGGAAGAATTTTTCTATGAGGTAAGACTATCCTGCTTATCTATTTGTTTAGATGTAAATAAGGATTTTCTTGAAAATGATTTATCAAGATTTATTGTTCTCCCACTTCATGTCCAAGTCTTTCAAGTGTGGCCACTGTTTTTCTGTTTCCCCATAGGACCTAGCAGCTAACATAGTGCCAGGTGCATAGTAGGTACTCAAGAGGCTAGGCACTAGCCTCCTTGCCTGCACTGTGGTTATGAGTGTGAGGAGGAGGAGGAGGAGAAAAGCGATTAACCTGCTAAGAATGATTAGGCATTTATAATACGCTTCCTGTGAAATCTTTCCTTCTAAAACCATGCGGAGAGGTAGACATTAGCCTGGGGTTTATAGTTGTGGACTTTAAGTCATAGGGAGATGAGGGAAATTACCTGAGATCACACAGCTGGTCAGTGTGGAAGGTGGGGCACCCTTGCTACTCTGTGTTCTTAGTCGTGGATGTCATCCCGCTGGTGGGATTTCTCCAGCATTTTTTTCCTATAAAGGTAGCTTATACTGTGATGGACAGCCATATACCAGAGAATATTCTTTCTCACCCTCTCTTCCTCTGAAAAATCTTGAAGTGGGCCAGGCATGGTGGCGCACACCTGTAATCCCAGCACCTTGGGAAGCTGAGGCGGGCAGATCACCTGAGGCCAGGAATTCAAGACCAGCCTGGCCAACATGGAGAAACCTCATCTCTACTAAAAATACAAAAAAAATTAGCCGGGCATGGTGACAGATGCCTGTAATCCCAGCTACTCGGGAGGCTAAGGCAGGAGAATTGCTTGAACCTGGGAGGCAGAGGCTGCAATGAGCCGAGATCACGTTACTGCACTCCAGCCTGAGCAACAAGAGCGAAACTCTGTCTTCAACAAACAAACAAAAAAAATCTTGAAGTGTATCTCTGAGGGGAACATATTTTCCTGAATTGGATGATATCACTTATCACTTTTAAGACCTCTACAGAAGACTAAAGCACTACAAATTTAGCTGTGCCCTTCTTTTCCAGGAAGTAAATCGTAAACGTAATTTTTAAAAAACATGCTTCAGCACCTCAGGTCGACCATTTGCGGGGAGTATGTATGGGTGTTTTAAGATGGCGGGGTATGCAGATTTACTCTGTCTTCACACAAAAGCCTGATGCTAAGGAAGCAGCTGAGAAAGTGAGAAAAGAGTATTTGAAGACCCGTTCTAGTTAATTATCAAATTTTATGAGTCTTAATTTCACTTACATATCACAAGATTATTTTGACAATTACATGAAAATATCACTTAGCTGCTTGCTCATCTCTTAGAAGTTGCATGCCTCTATCCCTGTTCCTCATGTGGGTTTAAAATCTACTTGGTTTGTGTTTTATAACTTCTGCCTGAATGTCCATTTGAACTTTTAAAATTCTGAGTTTTGCTTCTTTTTAGCTCTCATTCTTATTTAAGCATATGCCAAACATAATATTCTTTGCCGTAGATTAAATGGGTTTTGTCTTTGGGTTGTCCCGATTTTTAATTCATGGTTACTTATTTGGTTTAGAAGGCAATTCTGAAGTTCAACTACTCAGTGCAGGAGGAGAGCGACACTTGTCTGGGAGGCAAATGGTCTTTTGATGACGTACCAATGACGCCCTTGCGAACTGTGATGTTAATTCCAGGCGACAAGATGAACGAAATCATGGATAAACTGAAAGAATATCTATCTATTTAACCCATTTCCAGTGGACAGTGATGGGCCTGTTTTTGTAACATTACCAGAAAACTCAGTAGAGATTTACTGAAAAACTCATGACTTTATTCAGATTAAGGTCCTCCACAAAAAGTAGGGTTCTGACCCATGTGTCTGTGACACATTTACAAAATATCAGTTTTTTAAAATTTTGATCAAATTATGAGTGGTTGATTTAAAAACTTTTCCAAGAAGAAGAAAAACATGGAGTAGTAATTTAGAGAACTCAATAAAAACTTCTATTTTTTATTTTAAAATAATATACACAGTGTTATTTTCTTCAAGACCGTCCTGTGGGTGTGAGATCCGTCTTCGCGTCACATGCCTGCCATCCCCAGCAGCTCAGCCATCCAGCTAACTTTGGGACCCTACTGCACCTTGCGTTTGCTGGGGAGTCACTGTAGAGTGCATCTCTGTTCAGCAGTTTCAGGGCACGTCTCACATATTTTTTGTTCCTTATTCATTGTTGACATAGGGGACAGGTGATCCATTACTTGCTGTAGAATATCCTTACTTTCACTAGGAGGCAGATTACTGAAATAGTATTGTGGTACCAGTTGCATAAATCTGTTTGTTTAAAACAAAAAGATTAGATTTTGAGTGGGGAAGGTGGTGAGAGACACCAAACATTATGTCTGGGCACTTCCCATCCCTGGAGCATCGACCTGCAGAACCGGTGTTTAATTTGAACTCCTCAGTATCTCAGTCCGACTTTGTAAAATAAATACTTTCTGGTTTTCATGCAGCCAATGCTGTTGTATTTCTAGAATAAGTTGGTCTCTCTAGTGTTATGCCACACAGTGGAAATGCTGTCTACCACTAACCTTTAGTGGAAACTGGTATTTCCTCTAAGACCCAACACCATATGAGAGGCACCGATCATGTATGCTTAGGAGAGCTTTGGGTAGGGGCTATCTTTGCTTATTTCTCATTTTAACTAGTACCACTCCACATCCTGCTGCGTAAGCCAGACACCTATGAGTCACTCTCGGTTGCTGCCTTGAACACTACTTGCCGGAATAGTAGTGGAAACTTCAAAATGGATCCAGACTCTCTAGCGGCTTCTCAAAGACTAGCAGAGTAGTCTCACTCTCACCACTACCTCTCCTTTCCATTCATGTGGCAGCCACAGTTCTTTTTTCTTTTTAGACGGGGTCTTGGTCTGTCTCCCAGGCTGGTGTGCAGTGGTGTGACAATAGCTCACTGCAGCCTTGACCTGGGCTCAAGCGATCCTCTGCCACAGACTCTCAAGTAGCTGGCACTATAGGCGTGTGCCACCATGCCCAGCTAATTTTTTTTTATTTTGTAGAGACGGGGTCTTGCTATGTTGCCAGGGCTGGTCTTGAACTCTTGGGCTCAAGCCATCCTCCTGCCTTGGCCTCCCAAGGTCCCTGGCCAGCTACAGTGATCCTTAAAACTATATTGAGAAGATGCTACTCTTGCTTAAAATGCTCCAATTGCTGTGTACTGCACTTGGATAAAATGTAAACTATGTGGCTCACAAAGCCTTAACACCTTCTGGTGGTGCCTGCCTCTCTCTTCAGCCTCCCCTCCTTCCTCTTCCCTGACAACTCCAACTGCAGTGGCTCTTGAAAAATGGCTGAGCTCATTCCTCTCAAGGTCAATGCACCTGCAAACAGTGCATTTCTCTAGCATTCTGTTCCTCTTAAAGACACATGGTCTTTGTTTTTATTTCTACACTCTTTTATCTGCTGTAATCTCCTAAAAGGCAGGGGCATTTCTTAGGTATCAACAGAGGCCTGCCCTTAGTAGGAGGTACTCTCAGCATAAATTAAGATTGTATCAGTGTAAACTTTAGAACTAAGAATAAAAGCCAAATTTGTCATTTACTCCTACAGGTATGAAATAAAAAAAAATACAACCCTTTCTTCCCCATTAAACTTACAGTTCTGGAGAGATTTCTGAGGTAATCCTGATGTAGTTGTTCTCAGAAATGCTGAATTTATGGAAGAGGACCCACTCTGGCATCTTCTTGGTGATTGAGTAACCAGATAGGGGATGCAGCTGAGCAACCTGCTTATGTGTCAGCATTAAGTAGTTACCTGATCCGTCAACATCCCGAGCAATCTGAAAGGCAGAGTTTTAAAGAAAAAAGATTTTGTATTAATACAGAGATCATTATACAAAAATGTTTGTTGAAGAAAATAGCAAAGTATTTCATACGGGATAGTTAAAACTAAAATTTGCCACTCATGTTTCCTATTTTCACATGTAGAAAATAAGCCATAAGCATGTTTTGCCTAAAACTTTGAGACAGTGATGTTAACTAACTTCAGCAACAGCAGGGCACTGTGCTAAAACAGTGCAGCTGTGAGGTTAATGTTTTGGCCATGAGATGAAACGTAGCACACTACCCGCCATACTATGGGCGACATACACTCCAATGCCAAGTGCTTTACACTTGGTGTTTAGCACACAATGACCCTGTGATGTAGCAACCTTACTTTACAGATGAGGAAATCCATACTGAAATGTCATTTTTCTCCATTAAGACTACGTATTCTGCCTTGGCCCTTTATTCCCTTGAGGGGAAGGATATTTAAGTATCAAATCTTTAATAATAACATGGATTTTTAGTTTTACTTAATGTCGAAATCATCATCCTTTTTTTTTTTTTTTTTTTTTTTTGAGGCGGAGTCTCGCTGTGTCACCTGGACTGGAGTGCAGTGGCCAGATCTCAGCTCACTGCAAGCTCCGCTTCCTGGGTTTACGCCATTCTCCTGCCTCAGCCTCCCGAGTAGCTGGGACTACAGGCGCCCGCCACCTCGCCCGGCTAGTTTTTGTATTTTTGGTAGAGATGGGGTTTCACTGTGTTAGCCAGGATGGTCTCGATCTCCTGACCTCGTGATCCGCCCGTCTCGGCCTCCCAGAGTGCTGGGATTACAGGCTTGAGCCACCGCGCCCGGCCCGAAATCATCATCCTAAGTGAGCGATTGTTGGCAGCATGTCCTGGATATGTGCAATTCAGGGGAGCCTATGCCGGGGCAACCCCACCCCCTCTCACCTGCATAAAGTAACCAGACAGAAGAGCTTTCTTTATGTTTAGAGAGTTTTCCTTGGAGCCAAAAGCAGGTTCTGCATAGGGAAGCTCGATTCGCTTAATAATTTCTAAGAGTTCAGCTCGGATAACATCTGCCATTCTGAGTGCTGAACAGTTGAGGAAGTAATCATGACACCACTTTTCAACACAGTCTAGGAGGGAAAGAACACAAGGCTATTTAGAAATGATTTGTCAGAGGTTCTAAAGAGCCCAGGCCAGGCAGTTGCCATCTTTAAGCCCTGTGCTCTCCTCTCCTACAAAGGAGGCCACACAGGTGAGTGGCAGGAAGGCAGCAAGGACAAGGATTTCTGGTGGCTGCGAGGTCGGCTGTCAGGGCGCTACCAGGAAGGGAGACGGTGCCACTGACAGCACCTATGCCACCTGCTGGGGTTCTGTGATCCCAGCCAACTGTGGAAACTTCCTAGTGGTGACTGAAGATGTATTTCACTAACCTGTGGCTCATAAAGGCCAGAGAGGATTTTGTAAGATCTATATTTTGTCTCTATGCATACAGCAAGGATGTATGTGGCCCAATTTAATCAAACTAGGCAGAAAAAAGCCCACAGTATAATTTCCTCTGATCTATGAAAATATCTCATATTTTATTTAATGATAAGAAAAGGATTACTACCAGGTTGATTTGGGAATTATGTTACAGTTAAGCTCATCTATCCTAGCTGTAACTTTTATATTAAAATTCAGGCATGTGAGTGAGTTTGAAGTTAGTCTTTCTGGCCACCTGTAATTACGTAAGATGGACCTGGGAATGTACATGGCCGTGGCACCGCAGGCAGAAGACCCTCATTTACCCCATCCTGTCCACTCGCACCGCTCGGAGCAATGAGAGCATGTACTTAGTATCACCCATTCAGCATGCCCTCAAAAGATGCCACCAAATTCCCATGTACCTTCTGGCTCCACTGATAACTTTTTCTGTTCAGCTTTGAAACACTAACTCCCTGTTCTTTATACAATTCTACTCTTTCAAATTGCTGTCATATTTTTCACACTACACATATTTTCACACCATCTTTCAGAGCAAAGGAGGTAAAAGATGCATCATGGAAAATTTCAGGGAGGGACTTCACTGGCTGCCCTTCATGGGTGACTCCAGCCTCTGCCACGCTGCTTTGCCCTGTTTGTCCTCTTGTCTCTGCATAGCAGCTTCCAGTTGTTTTCTGAGTACCTTCCTGTGACAGGTAATCTACCCACTGCCCTTCAGGCATACACAGGACTTTGTGGCTGTGCTTTGACACGTGCCATTCTGTTCTCTGGACACCCTCTGCTGTCCTCTCCCTAGCTCCATCAGCAACTCTGCAGCCTCTCCTCAGCACCCCAGCCTATTCTGCACCAGTGTCTGGAGCTCTGCAGCCTCTCTGCATGCACGTGGTGAATGTGCCAGGATATGGAAGGTGCACAGCACAGCTCTGACACAGTGGGCACGTAGAGGTGGCTGTTCCTTGTCTTCCTCCGCAGATCCATGTATGAGTCCCCGTCACCATGCACCAAGCAAGCTTGCTCTGAAGGCTGGCTGAGTGGAGTGCTGGAGCTCTGGGAGTACAGGCCCACCATAGTGGCACACCAGAGCTCCGTGGGAGCAGGGGGAGTGAGCGTCTCCCACTCTGCAGACGCCTGTGGGTGCGTTTAGGGTCACAAGTGCCATTGCATTCAAGGGGCCAACAGGGCCAAAGAAGAAGAATGTTTGATGAATAACAAGGACTCAGACTTATCTGGGGAAAGGAAGGTGGAATGAATAGGTAATTTCTGAGCATTCACTTACACTCACTGGCAGAATTCAGAGTTGTGTCTTGGTAGGCCTTGTAAATGCTGATGAGGGTAAAGTGATCTCCTTCGGGATGTAAAAATGTCTTCCAACAAGTCAAGGCAGCCTCTTCAGCTCCATGTGGCACATGTGAAAAGCAATTTGGAGCTTTCAAATGAAAAAGGTCACATGGTTAGCAATAATGAAGACATTTTATCTTAGCCTAACTTGCACAGGGGAGGGGCCACAACTGTTAGTGGCATGGCTCCTGTCTTGGTTCTCTGAATAAATATGTTATTCTTGTTTACTTAGAAATCCGAGAAATTTAGAGTGAGTCATCCTAATTCTCCCTCTCCTTTTGTGTGTGTGTGTTTGCTTTTCTAAGGTCAATTGAATATGGTTAATACCCTGCTTTATTCCAGCAGGAGCAGGGAAAACCTGAGGTGCTCGGAGGTCCAGACACAAGAAGAGGATTGGAACCCGTTCCGATACGGCACAATGGTTGGTCTGTTCCCCCAGTATTAGAATAAATTAAAACATACAAGCCAGGATGAATGAAGCCAATAGGAAATTAAAAAACAAGCACACATCATTATTTGGGGAAAAACACCTCTAGTGACACATTTTGTTCATCTGCACTGATTACTTCAGTAGAAAAAACCTACTATGTTTTCATACATTTGATGTATAAATTTGCTGAACTTTTAGTTTTCTTATATTAAGATAATTTTTCATATTAAGAAAAATTTCCTTTTCTAACCTATTAAAATACCTCACTATCATTTCAAAAGGTTAAATGAATTGATCACCATCTCTCCTATTTTATCCTCAAAATATAATTTCAAATGGATCCCATTTAAATCTATACCTAGTGCAGATTTGCAAAAAAAGAAAAAGAATAGTCATTAAGGAGTACCTGTTACCATGGCAGCGATTGTTAGCACTTCATCTACACAGTCAAATTCACAGGACGCTAAGATAGACTTTGAGAGTTGTGGATCAAGAGGAAACTCTGACATGATGATTCCAAATTCAGAAAGATTTCCATCATTATCCAGTGCTGCCAGATAATCTAAGTCTTCCAATGCCTGCATCAAACTTTCTGGTGCTAGGAAAGGAAAAAATAATAATTTAAGAGTCTCATATGGCCAAGATGGAGAAACAGGTACTGGATTTTCCCTCCTGCATGAAACAAGCAAATAATGGACAAAATATGTGAAACAATGGTTTGCAAGACACCAAATACCAGGGAGTGAGGGATAGTGATTCCTGAGAGGGCAAACTCAGGAGGGGAGCCCTGTGATTGTCCAGCTCATGCTCTGAAGAGGGTCCCAGCTGCAGTGTGCGTGTGGCGGGGGGAACCCAGGTGGAGCCTGCCAGCCTCCCTGCAGTAGGAAAACAATGCCAGGGATCCCGGGAGACTAACATGGCCGGAACTTGCAGTCACAGTACCAGAGAGAGACACACAAATAAGTCATGGGCCAGAGGGAGCTCCCTCAACTAGGCAGCAGAGCCCCACTGATCAGCGCATGTGTGTAAGGAACCACCTCAGGCCAGAGAAAGCCATGTGAGAGGATTAGAGGGAACAGTGGTGCTGACTCAGGACCTAGGGTAGGGCCTGTTCCCACCAGCCAAGCTGGAAAACCTCATGATTTGTGGGGCAGTGGGTAGAAAACACAAGGGAGAAACCCTAGATGGGCAGTGCCACCTGACACATCTATACAGCAGGACCTGAAAGGATCTACCGCATCCCAGGACAAAGCTCAAAAATACCTCTGGGACTCCAAAAATATTCAGTGCCCAAGAAGGTAAAATGTACAAGATCTAGTATCCAGTAGAGAGGCATGAAAAGCAGGAAAATACATTGCATAATACAGAGAAAAATTAATCACAACTGACCTGGAACTCAGATGCTAGAAATAGTAGACAAAGATGTTATTTCCCAGTGCAAATAAAGAAATAAAGATAGCAAGCTGATTCTCTCCATCTCTTTATTTCTCTTTTATGTAACATCGATAATGATGTGGTATTATATATGCTTAATCTCTACCAAAGTTTTAAAAAATCCATTTATTTAAAGAAATATATTCTCTTTGTGGAATACGGCTATATATAGGTTGGTGCAAAAATTATCGCGGTTTTTGCCATTACTTTCGATGGCAAAAACCACGATTACTTTTGCACCAACCTAATATTTATTAAATAAATACATGTGTTTTTTCCACCCTTCTGGTTCCTGGTATAGCAATAAAGGTCACACAATGAAGCAAATTCCATAATAGAAAGCTGCACCCCTAAACTGCAGGATTTATGAGCCACTAGGTTGTTTTTCTCTTAGTTCCAGTAAATGCAAGGTGGGCTGGAGCTGAAGACTCTGGGGACCTAAGAGGCGCTTGAACCTGTCTGCTCCTGGGAGTTCAAAGTAACAAATAGTAAAAACTTAACTTACATGCTGTCTAAACTTTGATCATTAAGCTATATGTCTAAATTTCAGGCAAACTGAGTAGATCAAAAACCTCACTTTGGGAGGCCGAGGTGGGTGGATCATGAGGTCAGGAGATCGAAACCATCCTGGCTAACACCGTGAAACCCCATCTCAACTAAAAAAATACAAAACATTAGCTGGGCATGGTGGCAGGCGCCTGTGGTCCCAGCTACTCGGGAGGCTGAGGCAGGAGAATGGCGTGAACCCAGTGAGCTGAGATCGTGCCACTGCACTCCAGCCTGGGTGACAGAGCGAGACTCCGTCTCAAAAATTCCTCCATTCCTGTCAGGACAACTGGAAGGTATCAGAAGCTACTACTGTGGTCTGGGAAATGACTCAGAGAAGCTGTGATGCAGCCCACCACACTTCCAGTCCTGTGGGAGGACAGCTGAACAAGCACCAGTATAACTTCAGCCTGACACACCCACTGCAGGCAAAAGATCTGCTACTGGGAGTGAGGGGCAGTGCCAGACCACTCAAGGGAAATCTGCACGGAACCCAGACATGCGCTGGACGACTGCAGCAAGGCTTTCATCCTCACCTTGGGGCAAATATGTTGAATTTCCCTATTATTTCTGAATGTTTTCCCATCAAGATTTAAAACTGAGCAGAAGCTTAAGGCTTCCCAGAGATATTCCTGTCCTGCCTGGATCCTGACATACAGCACTACCGTCTTACTTGTTCATTCTTGGGGACCTTTGGACTAACCATGACCTTCAGAAGTCACAATCATGGGAAATAGATGGGCTATTCAGGAAAAAAGTTCAAGAGTTCTATCAGTGAGGCATGACATGAAAAGTAACAGCCGATCTGCTGGAGAAAGTACAAGAAGCAGCATCAGAAATAAGCATCTTAAACAGAGCAGGAAGGGGCTGGAGTACAAACAATTACTGAAAGCCTTTCAGAAACCAGTTTCTATAAATGAGCAAAGCTGCTGCATTTTAAGTTACAGGATATTTGGCAATTGTCCGTTTAAGCTGTCCTTGACAGCCAGGCTCTGTCCCCCAAAGGGCACCTACTATTCACTTTTACACCCTGGAGCTGAGTTGGCCACACACAGAATTCGTAACAGAAATGACTTCATGATTCTGCTTCTGGTCCTAACAACAGAAAAGGAGAGGATGTTCTTGGGGTTTTATTATATTAGAAAGAATGAGTTAATGAATGCAGATTACAGAGGTGAAGGAACATTAATAAATAACTAAATAGGATTTGCTAATATTATCTTCTGCATTTTAAGATATCTCCCCAGTGTGGCCCATAAACTTGTTTTAGCTAAAAAGCAGAAGAGTTTAGATGGGGGTTCTTTAGGGCAGTGCTGTTTAAGTAATGCTAACAAATGGAATAGAAGTAATGCTAACAAATGGAATAGAAGTGTTTTAGTGTCAGGCCTCTTCGTTTTGCCAGTGCAAAATCAGACTGCTTTATTCTGAAGGCAATTTTGAGATGAACCAAACATCATTTTTATTAGGCTCGCTTGCCAACAGCAGCTGCACTCCCTGTAGAATAGCTCACTGCAAGGTCACACTCCTCCTCCACTACCATCACTCAAAGTAATGTGAAGGGCTATCATTACAGTATTTCTTCACTGTTCTGTGTGTCTGTTTTTCATGGAGCCCCAAACGCCAAGCTCCAATATGTGCCTGCATTTTCCTTCCTTGGCATCAGTAGAAAACCTAGTTACAAACAAAGAGGTCATTAAACTGCAACCAGCAGAGGAGGAGCCAATGCAGCGCGAACTCCGAGCCCAGCACAGGCCAAGTGGAGTCCAAGGCCATGGCAGTTCAGAGCGGACAGCCCCATGCAGCATGTTTCCTGTGTTCTTATAATGTACGCCAACTTTGGAGATGTCAGACGGTAGGAAGCCTCGGTTGGCTCCCAAACCCTCACAGGAAGTCTGTCTACTCAGGTGCTCAGGAGGCTTCCTCCAGCCAGCTCTCCTTTGTTATAACAATCTTTGGCCTACTTTCTGCCTAACCTGGCAAAAATGGCTCAGAAACACTGAATTTCCTCTCAAGGTAGCTGGCATTATGCAAATGTACGCCAACATATTCATATGTACTTCCCACAGGTGAAAGTTTCAGGCGCAATTATTCCTGGGAATGTGCCTGGGAGAGGCAGCATCATAGCATCATGTCATGCCTTCTCCTGTCTAAAGTGGACATATATTTCCATGAGAATAGTGCAGGGGGTCTCCTGGTAACCAGTCCCCAAAGCCAGGGCCATTCCCTCTCCTGCCACCACACTCCTTAACCCCCTTTCTTCCCAATAAGGGCAGAGAAGTAAGGCTGGATTTGAGTCATTAGAGTTGGAAAGGATATTAGATATAGAGCAGCCTCCATGGTAAGCTGAAGAAAAGCATTTTTCAACTCCCTGCCCATGGTTGGGAGCCAAGATCCTTGTGTCCAGCCTTGCCCTGGGCAGGGCTCTCAGGTAATGGCAGTGTCCCCACTGCCCTCCCAGTGCCACCCACATCGTGAGGCAGGTGGAGGCCAGCTCCTCTGAGCTTAGCTGTGCCCGAAGACCTCTCACACGCCAGCTCTGCTCCTGCCCATGACATGGAAGGAAACACACGCAGACCTTTGACAGCCACAGGCACCTCCTGATCCTCTCGACTCTCCCTGCATGTCACATGACTCCTACTGCCCAGGCCTCAGAAAGGACTAAGTGGGGAATAAGGAAGCCGAGTTTGTCTCCCACACGTGACTGCCTTTGCTCATGTTCTTGGGAAGACTACAGGCCTTCTAGAGGGCACCCGCCTAGTCAGTGTTCCTCAAGCATAAAGGCATTGGGAAAGTCCTGCCACTTCACAAATTACCAATGGTCCCCACTCCTAGTAACTTCTTACAGCCAGGAAGCTGGCCCCAGGTTTTTATAGTGGTGACTAGCTGAAGACTCTCCCCACCCTCATACCATTAGAGAGAACTATCTTTATACAAGAGTTGGCATTGTAGTTAGATGGTATGGAACTGGCAGTCCCAGAACAACCTAGAAAAAGACAGGAAAAAAATGGATGGGTTTTAAAATGACCATACAATGGGTGTTTTCCATATGAGCAGTTAAAGGACTTTATGTTTGGTGTTGGTTCATGATTTCCTTATAAAGGTGAGGCTCAAATTATTATTTGCTCTCAGTCTATTTTGAGTATCTTGTGCTATTGGCACTGGCAAGGCTCTGGGGCAGGCACACATCTGGGACAGCCTCACCCTTGGCCCTTCTAGTGTGGACAGTCTCATTTATACGTGGAGATGCACATGTAAATCAAGAATCCTGCTCTACTGGAAGTGCACTTTTACCTCCAAATTGTCCCCTTTTATAGGAACTGTACCTTCACTTTCATACTTCTAGGAGCAGGATTTTGTGTCACGTGACACCACCACATTATCACCACTAACCCCAGTCACAGGGGACTGCTTCTCAAATGGAATCAATGGTTCCCTTTCTTGGGAATTTTCGACTTTAGACCAAGGGAGTTTCCAGGAGCTGACATAGTAAATCATAAAGCTTAGGGCAGAGAGCAGCTAAGACTCTGCCCAGTTCCTAACAGGCCATGAACTGGTACCCATCATGGCCTGGGGGTTGGGGACCCCTGCATTAATGTATATACACATTTACATAAATGGACAGATAGAGAGAAATGCGGTTATCACTTAGGAGGGCTGAAGGAGCAAATGAAGTTTCTGTTTCTGATTTATTTTAGAGTTGGGACTTGGGGATTGTGTAAAAGAGTCCACAGGGACAGAAACTGAAGAATGAAGAGATGGTGTAGACCCTAAGACTCTACGATCTCTAGGGCCTCTGGGGAATAGCATTAAGAGTTGGTTCTGAAGAGGACAAGGAGGAAAGGCTTCTGCTTCACTTAATTTCACAGGGATGTGTTCACACAACCTGGTATTTGCTTAACTCCTACTCCTTTACACTGTACATGGCAATTTTGCATAAACATCTCATTTGTACCTTTAAATAACCCCAGGATACAAGAGGGCAGACACTCTACCCTAAATTTACAGATGAGAAAAAGACAAGTGACTTGCCAAAGCCACATGGCCACCCAGCTGTTTTGTCGTATGTAAAGTGAGGTTTTGAACTTGGGCCTTCCGCCTGCAGTGTTGAAACTGTTACGTGGCATGCTCTGCCAGCACAGCTGCGCTGGACTCCCGAGTCTGGTGCTCCTGCTGTTACCTACCATGGCTCTTCCTGGCTCCGGCCCATCTCAGAGGCGATCTGGTGATGTCTCCTAATACCTGAGGGTCATTATCTGCTTCTCACACCCATTAAAACTGTTCTTTCTAGGATGCTCTGCAGCTCGGGGCCCATGTGGTGCAGAGCTCAGGTAGGAGTCACTCACACGATGATCATTATGTTGTAGCATTTACTCTACACTAGTCACTTTTCTAAGGGGCATGGGCATGCATGTGTTAACTAATTTATCTTAATAACTCTGTGAACCAGTTGCTTTGATTATCCTCATATTCAGATAAATGAAGTGAAGCAATGAGAGTCCTAATTTGCTGAATAATACCCCACTAGTGACTGATGGGGCCAGGCTTGGAGCCCTGGCAGCCTGGCCCAAGAGCCTGCGCCTTTTCGTGTAGTCTTCTCAATATGGGGACCATCTATCCCAGTCTGCCCAGGGTGGTATCTGTTTCCACCTTTAATCATTAACAGCATTCATGCCCCTGTCCTGTGAGGTTCACAGGGAGATGGTCCGTTTGTCTGAATTCATCACAAAATAAACAGGGTCTATTAAGTTAAACTGCTGTTTTGTTTTGTTTTGTTAGTAGGGAGGGGCCACTCCTAAGCCACAGCCATCTTTCCGCCTGGACTGTTGCACTCAAAAACATATCAGCTTAAATGATAAGCCATATAGTTACCAGGCCCACAAGAGCCTAAAGGGCTTCAGGAGCCAAAAGTACTTCCATTCTGGGCCCTTTAAAACCTCTCCCAGATTTTGTTTTCATTTTCTGTAACATTATTTACTTTACTGTTTCCAGGATCCTCACACACTGGCCCTAGAAAGTTGCTTTGGCATGTTTGTCTTTCCTTCCCTCATCTGAGTCTAGTAGTAACTTTTGTGTAGCCTTTAAACAGATAATAGTGTAACCTTCATTAACTTAAAAACCTAGCTAGGCTGTGGCCTCCTGGCAGTCAGTGCTAGAATATTTGCTCGACTCTCTGGGCTGTTTGGGCAGTGCCAGTCCTACCTGCAGGTGTCAGGCGCTGCGGCAGAGCTATGGGGGGGCCACGCGTGAGGGCCGTCGGCAGCCTGCCTCCTCCCATTCTCCTCTTAGTACATGTAAATGTTATGAGCACATGTAAATGTTATATATAGTATAGTAAATGTTACTATAACATTTAAAGATCATTTTGTAAGTTCCAAAGCCAAATCTTGAGTTTCCAAATGATTGACAAACAAGCGCATATACTTCTCTAGTATTCTTAGAAACTGGGCTTTTAGTGTGGTAAATCTTATTCCAGAAGGTCTTGATGAATTGGTTTAGGAATCCTCTGGTAAAAGATCTGCACCATCACAACAGATGACACCATTGTAGAATCTTTTTTTTTTTTTTTTTTGAACCAGGGCCTTGCTCTGTCGCCCTGTCTGAAGTACAGCAGCACAATCATAGCTCACTGCAACCTTGAACCCTGGACTCAGGTGATCCTCCTGACTCAGCTTCCCAAGTAGCTAGGACTACAGGCGTATGCCACCACACCTGGCTCATTAAAAAAAAAATTTTTTTTTGTAGAGATGGGGTCTCATTATATTGCCCAGGTTGGTCTTGAGTTCTCGGCCCTCAAGCAGTCCTCCCACCTCAGCCTCCCAAAGTGTCAGGATTACAGGTGTTGAGCCACCATGCCCAGCCCTGCAGAATCTTTAATTCCTCTTTTTGCCAGCGCCATCCCTGGCCTCTGCAGCCTTTGACTTTCTTTTCTTTCCTTTTCTTTTTTTTTGAGATAAAGTTTTGCTCTTGTTGCCCAGGCTGGAGTGCAGTGGTACAATCTCAGCTCACCGCAACCTCCACCTCCTGAGTTCAAGTGATTCTCCTGCCTCAGCCTCCCAAGTAGCTGGGATTACAAGCATGCGCCACCATGCCCGGCTAATTTTGTTTTTAGTAGGGATGAATTTTCACCATGTTGGTCAGGCTGGTCTTGAACTCCTGACCTCAGGTGATCCACCTACCCTCGGCCTCCCAAAATGCTGGGATTATAGAGGCATGAGCCACCGCGCCCAGCAGCTTTATTTTCTTCCTGCATTTTCCCTTGTTTTCATGAGGCACTGCCTTATCGAACACGCCATGCCTGTTTGTGTTTGGGTTCACTTTTCTTTTCATAATCCAAAGAATCACAGATCATACCAGTCATCTGGCCACTATGACAATGAGTTCTGCCTCCGAATGCAAAGATGACATCTGCTGTAGTCTGGTCCCTTTGGGCTAGTTTTTCTCCAAACTCCTATCTAGGTACCACTGCCTTCCCAGGGTAACAGCAGTCTCAGGCCATCTGTTTCCACTGAAGTGGTCAGCTGGTTCTGAGGCCTCCTACCCCAATAGACAGTGACTGTGTCATTCAGGATGGAGGTCAATTGTTAGGCAGCCAAGGAAGAAAAAGAAAACTGATTTTTAAAAAAGAGGTCCAGATCAGGGGAATTCAATTAACAGCCTGTAGCCTAGTTGTGCCAAATTCATTTTCACATGGTTCATGCATGCTGAAAAGGGTAACAAGTTTGCTGGATTTGCGTATTTCAATTATAAGTTGAATTAAATGCAGCAGCTGCAAGCATCTTTTTCTTTTTTTGCTTCCAAAACAATGAATCAGAGTTAATCCACAGTTATATTTTCCCCAAGCACAGCAGAAAAGTTATGTGTGTATTGTCAGGAGACAAAAATAAATTGTTACCCTAACCCTTTTGTCCCCCAGTTATCAGCTTTAAGCCTCATGGAATGAGCAGCACCAAGGGTGACCATTGAGAGAACACAGTGAGATAGTCTGCTTTTAAAAATCCTTGACATCACCAAGCCTGCCTTTTCTTCTCCTTGCATTTCTAGTTCACCAAACATCTACTAACCTGAGCAAGAAGATGCCTAGAAATCAACAGGTGGTGATTCCTGGGTATATGAGATGAACAGTGGGACTGGAAGAGCAATTTTCAAAAATGAAACCTATCTTGTTGGGGCTTAGGACACACCACCTCAAAATATGACTGAAGGAGACTAGAATATGCCACTCCAGAATATACTTCTCTGGCATATTTTGAGCTGGTTATTCTGAGAAACTGCAGATATAGGAGTAGCTCTGAAAAGTTGTCACTTAGTAAAAGAAATCTACATCTACAAAGGAAATTTACATTAGTCTAAGTGTGGTGGCTTGCACCTGTGGTCCCAGTTATTTGGGAAGCTGTGGTGGGAGGATCACTTGAGCCTGGGAGGTAGAGGTTGCAGTGAGCTATGATCATGCCACTGTACTTCAGTCTGAGTGGCAGAGCAAGACCCTGTGTCAAAAAAAAAAAAAAAAAAGAAAAAGAAAAAAAAGGAAAATCCAAGCTGCTGAGAATTCTTCTTTCTGCTGATACTTACGCTTCCATACTCCACATTCCCCCACTCCTTAAGCCCAGTACCCCTGTGCTCTAGTGTCCAACAGCAGACACATTTCTAGTGTCAGAACAGATATTTCCTAGAGGTTTGTGGGGTTTTAAAAATTACCTTCAGAGAATGTTTACCTCTAGTGGGAAAATGCTTCAGTCCAAACCAACGCCCCCTCCATACTTGTGTGTACTGCCGAGCATCATGTGAACTTAGGACAGGGAATGGGCAGGAGGAGAGAAGGGGAATCTCAGCCCACATGCCTGGCTGACACGGGAGCATAAGGCTACCTGGTCTGTTCATGAAGTCACAGTGGCCTAGGCCCGCAATGTCTATCCTCTTCATAAAAAGCACCATGCTTGTTAGGTTGGCTTCTTGCATTTCTGCTGGCTTAAGTGGCGTCATGTCTTTGGAGGCAAATTCTTCAGTGTACAGGCAGAAAAATTTTCCTAAAAGACACGAAGAAAAATGGCTTTAATATTTCTGGGTTGCCTGCATACCAGAATTGACAACATTTAGTATTTGTGCCCACAGCACTACCTGAAGAAGATGAGCCAAGAATCTGCTTGCGTATCTCTGCCTGGCTTTGGCTGATGGGCTGCATGACAAGCGAGTTTGCTCTTATTCTCGGGTTGTACACCTTTAAATGGAAAGACAGCATCATTAGCGTCAGATAAGTCATGATTTAGTGGGCTCACTGATCCTGAAGAGAATATGCTGTTCACAGTACTTTACTCCATGAAATGCACCACTACAGACTCATTTTCTTGGTACAATATTTATTATTGTTTCACTTGCCTTGAGATGGAAACTGCAAGTGCTTTGATAAATGGATTTAAAGGTCGTCTGCTTTCATTGTGGCTTCAATAACTATGGGACCTCTGTGTCATTGCCAAAATACTAGCACTGTCACTTCTCAAAGCACTGTACTGGTGAATGATAACACATCTTCATATGCCACACAGAGAAAGGGTTCTCATTTGATAGTGCCATGTTTCTTTATAGTTTTGTTCAAATCAACCAGGATCTTGGTGGTCTCACCTTTACAACACATACTGAGAGTTCCAGTCATAACAGCTAATACAGAAACTGCATATGGCACTAACAATGATTTTCCTTACAGGTGGTTCACGAGGGCGAGTGACAGCCCTGGTTTCTCTGAAGGCTGGACTAATTCAATCAAGATCAACTCTAAGTGATTTCCAGGGAACCTTCATGACTGTTGGAATTGCTCTGTCATAATAAGGCAGGGATATTTAGGAGGCTCATAGTCTCCTGGAGGGATAAAACATCTCAGCACCTAGTAACGGTAAATTAGTCAATATTTGTTAGTTTCCTTTCAGATGTCAAATGCTATGATTTTCCGAAGTCTTAGTGTCAGAGTTTGAAATACCTTGTTTTCCTTTTTTTTCTAATTTTTACTTTAAAAGTAATAGAAAATATTTTGTAATGATTAGGATGAAAATTTTATCATGTCAATTATAAGCCAAAAATTGCTAAAATTAAAGTCAGTATACTTGAAACAATTTCTAGTAAGTTTTCTGGGGTAAGATACTAATTACTTTGATAAAGGGGCCATTAAAATATCCAGTAAAATGTTCATAAGAAAAGATTAGTTTAAGAGTCAAACAGTTTGCTTTGCTAGTACCTTAGCTAAAGAAAAAATACCATTAAAGATAACTATCACCTTTATGCTCTAGTAGTTGAGTCTTTCCTCAAAAGTTTCTCCTTTGGCAGCTCAATCAATTTAATTCATTTCCAAACTTCCAACATGCTAATGAAAGACAGTAATATGTGATCAAGACTTTTGTTACTGGCTGCAATAATTCTTCTTTGCACTCATGACCAAATTCAAAGAATCCCCAGGTCACATAGTTCATCCTCACTTCCTGATCAGTAAAATGGTAGGAAACTGAGAAACTGGTGCTTGACAATTATTAGCAGTCTGTTTCACCTACTCAATAATAATTACCTTTCTTCTTTCCACACCTACATCGATAACAAATTTGACTGAGTTACTCCAGATCAAAGACTCTCCAGAGCTAGTAGTTAACACCACTCTTCTTTGATAAACTGGGCATTTTTTTTCTGTTTCATCGAGTGGCTTGAACAATGAACATTTCTCTTTTGGATACAAAGGAACAACCACCAGTTCTCCAAGATCTGGGTTTAGGTTAGATCCTTGATAGACAATTTCATAGACTTTCTCAATATCCTAAAGAAAAAAAAAAAAACCCATGAAAATAAAATACAATGCAAACAACTTCACTATGAAAAAAATGTCTGAATTACATAAAATTTTAGGCAATACTACATAACAGATACAGGGAAAGAAATGCCTGTGTTGCTGCCTACATGTATCTTTAAATAAGGAAAGATGCACCTAAATGAGAAAACATCTTTTGGGAAGTTAAATAGAATTTGTATTTTTTTCCCATTTAATTTCGTTAGATTTCACTAAAAATCTAAGTAAAACAGATGACTTCCCACAACTGCCATAGTTTTTCCAGCTCAATTCCATTCTCCAGGTCTCTAGCTTGTGTCTCTTTCCTTTCCGTACCCTTTGTAGAATGGGATTGAATTAACTCAAGGGTTTTGTAGGAAGACAGAGCCATCTAGAAGAATAGCAAGGTATCACAGGTCGCTGAGAACTAGGTGAGCTGTGCTTGTTTCCTGATCTGCTAACCGGCTCCCAGGAAGCTGGGCAGAGGCCACTCCATGGGGTCCCACATCAGCTGGTACATAGGTACAGTCCCTTGCTTGCAATTCCCTTTTCCACATAATTACTTGGGGCAGATTTTTTTTACCAAGCAAACAGCATGGCTGTTGATCCTAACGAGTGAAAACTTGCCAATTGGAATAATGAGAACAAAATGATTTCTGCATTCTTATAATTCTGATTACTTCACTTTACCCCTCATATTAAGGAAGGATTGTTTAGAAACTAAAAGGAAGGCCAGGTGTGGTGGCTTACGCCTATAATCTCAGCCCTTTGGGAGGCTGAGTTGGGTGGATCATTAAGTCAAGATATCAAGACTATCCTGGCCAAGATGGTGAAACCCCGTCTCTACTAAAAATATAAAAGTTAGCTGGATGTGGTGGCATGCACCTGTAGTCCCAGCTACTCTGGAGGCTGAGGCAGGAGAATCACTTGAACCCGGGAAACAGATGCTGCAGCAAGCCGAGATCGTGCCACTGCACTCCAGCCTGGCGACAGAATGAGACTCCATCTCAAAAATAAATAAATTAATAAAAAAGAAATTAAAAGGAAAAGAATGAGTACTTGAGCTGAGCTGCATCCCCTGAACCTGGCTGCTGGTTGGCCTTAGGAGGACATGCATTCATTCCTCCCAGATGAGTCCATCAAGCAGGCTTCTCACTGGTGCAACTTAACAGCTAACCTGGATTTGGAAGATTTGATTCCAGTAGCCCATTCATGAGTAATTTCCCATCAAAATAAACTTTTTTTTTTGAGATGGAGTCTCGCTCTGTCGCCCAGGCTGGAGTGCAGTGGCCGGATCTCAGCTCACTGCAAGCTCCGCCTCCCGGGTTTACGCCATTCTCCTGCCTCAGCCTCCCAAGTAGCTGGGACTACAGGCACCCGCCACCACGCCCGGCTAGTTTTTTGTATTTTTTTAGTAGAGACGGGGTTTCACTGTGTTAGCCAGGATGGTCTCGATCTCCTGACCTCGTGATCTGCCCGTCTCGGCCTCCCAAAGTGCTGGGATTACAGGCTTGAGCCACCGCGCCTGGCCCAAGATAAACTTTTTATTGCATTGAAATGTTTACTTTTATTCTCTTAGAATGTGGAAAAAATAATTATGGCCACTAATTCTTTATTTGGTTCTGGTTGCTAAAACTTTTTAGTCGTAGGCGAATTCTTCGACTAATGCTGCTTCTAATGCTCTCTCACTGAGCTATTTTGGCTGCCTTGTAAGTGGGTTCTAATGTTGAATTTTGTTCCAAATGGCAATAAAAAAGAATTTTTAAAATCTTCAGAAGGGAAAAAGCAGAGAAAATAGAAATAGATATATAGTTTAGGCTCCTCAAGCACAGCTGATACAGGACTTTAAGGCCATAATCTGCAGAATTGGGGGCAGAAAAGCTTTAAAAAATATGCACCTGGTACTTCAGACATTTTGTTTATTCATTTTCTTGATTCTTACTCAATGTATGTGGTTTATTTACCTATGCATAACTTTCCTATAACTACCTGCACAGTTATGGGGAACAGCAACACCCACTGAAGGATGATACCTAGCAGACATCTAGCTCGCCAAAAATGAAAGAAGATCCGCAACTGCATAGAACATTTCCCAGGAAAACCTCCAACCTAAAAACACCTTTGTGATAGTTTATTACTGCACAATAATCTGGCTACATATTATCGTAAATCTCAATGTATGTTTTCTATTTCATATCTTGTTTTCCGGTTAAAAGACAACTAGGTGATAGGAAACAACACGCTAAACATTCAGGGCTGTAAGTCTCAATTAAGTACCAAGACAGAGGGCAGCCTGTGAATTACAGAGATTAATTCACAGCAGGTGTGGTGCTAAGCAAGCGGTTGGAGAAAATGTGACACACCTAATGTAAATGCATTGCTGTTTCACCAAAATGAGAATATTTCTGTAATTTAAAATATATTTCTTAATATAAAAAATGATACGGCTGGGTGCAGTGGCTCATGCCTATAATCCCAGCACTTTGGGAGGCCAAAACAGGAGAAGTGCTTGAGGCCAGGAGTTCAAGACCAGCCTGGGCAACATAGTGAAATCGCCCCCCCATCTCTACCAAAAAAAAAAAAAAACAACAACAAAAACTAGCTGGGCATACCGGCACACACCTGTAATCCCAGCTACTTGGGAGGCTGAGGAGATAGATAGCATGAGCCCAGGAGTTCAAGGTTACACTGAGCCAAGATCACACCACTGCACTCCAGCCTAGGCAACATAGTGAGGTCCTGTCTCTAAATAAATAAATACAAATTTTAAATGACAATTAGTACATTTATATTAGACTGGTTGAGTTTGTTTTCACATGATATTTAGGTGTGATGGTAGGTTTTAAAGCTTTATATAGAAATCAAGAAAGCATCAAATAGCATGGGGATCAATAGCTTGTTAGCAGTGATTTCAGAGCAAGACAAATCTTTCCCAGAGACAAATCCCAGCCCACAAGAGATGAATATCTTAATGATGGATCCTGACAAAAGTAATGAAAAAGAAAAGTCCATCAGGATACTGAATGGTGTTCTGCTTGTTAGGCAGATAGGGTAAGGAAAACCAGGTAACACCTGTGGAATCCAAGGCTGAAGCAGGAGAAAAAAACCTGGTGCCCAGGTAAAGCCTGCTGAAGCCAGCACAATGTCAGTGGCTGGCTTGCTGTCCCACCCACAGGGGAGGTCAGCTGCTGAGCCCCCTGGACAATGAGGAGCTCACCTTTAGAGGGTCCAGTGCTCTGCCTGGGTCACAGAGGCTCAGAATTATAAAATCCTCTGGTATTTGATGGCACTCTCACTTTAACACTGCAAAACTGATGGTTTCTTAATAGAAATGCCTTTCCAGCCTGCCTTCAGAGGAGATTACATTTCTTTCCAAGTCCTGTGGCATTTACAGTTTCTACTACCAGCCTGGATAATGATGCATCTTCTAAAGTTGACAGTTCAGAAGTCACTCTACTATTAATTATAGTTTATATTAAACTTATAAGAATCATGTACCCTAAGACCATCTGCACCTCAGTTGTGTTATGAGCTTTATTTTCCAAGATCCAAAATCCATTTCCAAATCCATTTTGGAATTTTTGCTTACCCTGACTTGAAGGATTACACCCATCCTATCAGTCTTAATTGCACTTTTTTTTTTCTTGCAGAAATGTATGTCCTGTTTTTTTTTTTAATTTTTCATTTTTTTTTTTTCTAGAGGCAGGGTCTTGCTTTGTCACCCAGGCTGGAGTGTAGTGATGCAATCATAGCTCACTGCAGCCACAAACTCCTTAGTTCAAGCAATCCTCCTGCCTCAGCTTCCTGAGTAGCTGGGACTACAGGCCTGAGCCACCATGCCTGGCTAATTTTTAAATTTTTTTGTTGAGATAGGGTCCTGCTATGTTGTCAAGGCTGGTCTCAACCTCCTGGCCTCACGTGATCCTCCCACCTCAGCCTCCCAAAGTGCTGGGATTACAGGCGTGAACCACAGTGTCCGGCCTACGTCCTGTTTTTCACCTGGCAATTCTGACTCTCAAATGTATTAGATTTGCCATTCTTCCCTTCCTTAGGCTTTATCTGGTTATACTGAGAAGCTCTAATTGTTCTCATAAATCCTGTGTCTCCGTATTTTATTATTTTCCTCAGGACTTTCTTGAATATCTTGAATCATGCAGGATGAGGAGATGATAACAGAATAAATCACTGTAATAGGCAGATTTGCTATTCAAGAGAATGCATATCATCTACATGCAAAAAATGATAAATATGCAGTTACATTGAGGTTCTAGAAACAGATAAAATTTAAGAAAACTAAAGTTCCCAAAGCCAGAAGGAGCTGTCATCCTTTATGCTTTGAGTATAAAATAGAATAAATACTTCTGAAAGTGTTTCTGAAAGCATGTGGATGTTCAAGAAAAGGCTCTGACAGACAGCTGAGCCACTTATCTGTTCAGCTGTGGCTCAGCCTACATCAAATAATTTCCTTTTTGGTTTCTGTTTAATGAGTAGAACCACTACATATTTGGGTCATGGTCTAAAAACTCATGCTTCTCCTCTCTGTGGGAGAAGATAGGGAGAAAAGGCCAGGCAATTAGTCTCCATGAAGAGAGGTCTAATTCTGGAGATCCTGGAGGCTTTTAGATTCAGCCAACAGAGTAGTGGGGAAAGAAATAGGGCCAGTGTAGCTGCAATTAAAAAAAATGCAACCCCAAATGGTACCTTGGCTGTATAAAAGCAGTAACAGAATGGAAACGATGCTTGATTGCACATTTCCTGTCATTCTTTTAAAGAGATGTTTTAAAGAAACCCGAGTTAAAGTTTTTTCTTATCTTTTAAGACTGCAGCCCCAGTCTTAGGGAGATGACCTTCTTGGGTGGGCTATAAATGATATTTTCTGCCCATACTCCACTATCACAGGACTGCTTGTGGGAAATGTTGTATTACTTAACTCTATGGTGAGTGCTTAGGTAATATTCCTGATCTCCAACAAACACACCTGCTCATAGGGAGGCAGCGGAGAGTGTCAGGGGAGTCGGCATGCACCTACTGTACCAAGAGACGACAACTCACAGCAAGCATATGTAAGAGTCAGTTTTGCCTTTGGGGCAGCCCACTCTCTGGCCTGAGCCTGCTGGAGGGACGCTGGCTCTGGAGATCATGTCTAGAGACTCCTCACCCGTATTTTGTTTTCAGAACTGCATGTGATTTTTAGAAACACTTCCTGTTCTCCTTTCAGCACAGGTTTTATTTAATTAGGTGTGATGAAACCAAATATTTAAACAGTTAATTAGCAAACTGAAACCTGTATGTTATTAAACGCTTCCCAAATGAAATACCTTATTACTCTGTAAGGTTAGAATATCACTCACTTACTTGTTCACAGGCCAGAAAGACTACAATGTCACCTTTCTCACCCGAGCGGTGAATTTCAAAGATAAGGCGTAAAATAGACTCAAAGGAATCCTTTTGAGCCTCACTAAGGTACACAACCTCCACAGGGTGTTTATTTTTCACTTCTATGAGAGGCAAGTTTCCATAATAAGAATTGAGTTTGCTGATCAGGTGAGGTGAGGAGTTAATTATGAGCTTCAGTTCCGGTCTTGCTAGTAAAACATCTTTAAGAAGTCCAAGTAACACATCAGTTGCAATGCTTCTTTCGTGAATATCATCTAAGATGATGACCCCATAGCTACCCAAAAAAGGATTGGACATCATTTCTCTTTGCAACATATCATCAGTACAATACCTATAAAGAAGAAACATTAAAATTAGAATATTCTTATGCTAAGTCATGCAAAAAACTTCCTAACAAGAAAAAATGCCTTTCCTATATTCATTTCTCTAAATCAGTAATTCTAAATTTTTACTGGGCTGTAGAAGTTGATACAATCTACAGAATTATCACACAAAAAATACAGACAAAATTTATACCCAGTTTGTGTATGTTCCTGGACCGCCCCCTACAAAGACCATTCTGAACCCTAGGTTAAAGGCCTCTTACTAAATGTTTATTACAAATATTAATAAAAGCCTGCATCTAACTTTTGTTCCAAGCTTTATACATAAAAAGTAGTATCATAAAACACTCTGGTCAATTTTTCCTCTCTCATTCATCAATGAAAGAATTTTGAGTAAAATTATAGACTTTTCAAGGAAAGGATACAAGAATAACCATCCTGGCTCAGGCTCATGGTTCAGCTAGTCCACTGTTTGGACAGACATTATTATTGGTGGTTCATTGTGGGAGATGGTATCATTAAGGTGTCATCCAAATAATAAGCAAACAGAAGAATCTAAAAAGCAACCACCTATTTAAGGGCAGCATGAAAACTGGCTACAATTCCTGGAGTGGGCAGGGGTCATTAGTGATTTTAATGAACTTTTCCCATAGTTCTTGGGATGATTTTTTAAAACTAAACCACCTATTAGTCACTAAGCTTAATGAAAATAACTTTCTGATACTCTTTACATATTTACCTGTATTACTGCTTGAAGAAACCAATCCCATATGTTTTTTACCCATTTAAGGTATTTACTTTTATTTATTCTTGTACATGGCAATTCTGAGATTGCTATCTGTAGACAGGCCTGCCTGCAAGGTTAGCCCTTGGCTAGCATTTGGGAACTTTGATTTAGGGAGGGTTCTCACCATTCCTAGAATTGATAAAGAGTAGTCTGCTGTGCTGAACCATTTGTACAGGCAATATGGTTTATGCTGCACATGTGCTTTCCTTCTGGGAGTCTGGAATTTTGAAACATAGTAGGCAGAGGGTGCCTCTACAGCCAGCCCTCAATAAAAACCCTGGGCACTGAGCCTGAGTTTCCCTGGTAGGGCACCATTTCACAAGCTGTGAATGAAGTGCACTGTTTGTGACTCCACTGGGCGAGAGCTCAGGAGCTTGTGCCTGGGTTCCTGTAACCTTCGTCCCATCCACCATTTCCCTTTGCTGATGTTGCTTTGTATCTTTTCACTGCAATAAACCTTAGTTATAAGTAAATGATATGCTGAGTCCCATGAATCTTTCTAGCAAATAACTGAACCTGGGGGTAGTCTTGGGGATCTTGACACAGTCCTCAATTAACCTCTTTCGAGGGGAAAAAAAAAAAAAAGGAAGGAAACAAACATCTATTAAGCTAGTGCGAGCCAGACATTAAGCTGGTGCATACATTTCTCATTTAATCTTCAGAATAAACCTTCAAAGTAGATACTGCTATCCCTTTACTATGACTCATTTATAAATGAGAAAATTGAAGTTCAGAAAAATTCAGTACCCTATCCAAGGTCACAAAGCCAGGGATACAGTCAAGATTTAAACCTGGATATCTGTTCTATCTGATGTCACTGTCAAATTATAAAGATTGCTTCCTTGGCCTTGTAGTTTTGGTGATAAAGTCCATGTTCTTTGTCTCTGTATCTTTATGAGATCAAAGTGCATGCTCTCTGCCTTTCTTTTCATACACGTTCTCATCCTGTGTCTTATCAAATGAGCAGTGATAAATTGATTCCTTTCTTCAAACTTAAAAAAGAAAGCATCTTGAATACTGCAGTATTATACTTTGTGCAAGATGCCAACAGATGCATTGAAATCTAGTTTTCAGGTCATCTTTTGCTGAGGTTAATTAGTATATTAATACCAAGTTACTACTGCTTCTCATGTCAAAACAAATTATTTTAATTTATGGTACTTCATTAACGTTAAAATTAAATCTGTTTCCTTTTCAGCAAAACTGACCTAAGCACTGATCTTATAGGAAGTAATGCTGCCCCATAAGATTGAGGAGGTATATGTGTTATATAAATACATCTAGGCTTAATTAAAAAAAAGAGAAGGTGGTAACTTATTAAAAACTCCAGCAGACTCATCCAGCAGGGCCTAGCCTTCCAGATGATTATACAGGGGAATTGTGAAGGCTCATTCCTAAAGCTTACTATATAAACCTACATTTTTCTGCAGTCCCACCTACTTAGGAGGCTGAGGTGGGAGATCACTTGAGCCCAGGAGGAGTCCCACATTACAGTGAACTATGATCCCACAACTGCATCCCAGTCTGCGTGATGTGAGCAAGACTCCAACTCAAAACAAAACAAAACAAAAATACTTTTTTTCTATATAACACAAAGATATATTTCTGAACTTTATGGTTTTGAGATATTATGTATATGATGCTTTAAAAAGTGCTGTTAACTAATAAGTATGTAAAAAAATAGATATACTACCAAGGTTTCAGGAAATGCAGTTTATATCTTTAAGGCTAAATTTCTAAAAGCTAAGACTATAATAAAATAGTTAAAAGTTTTATTAATATTTATATTTTATAAAATTATTTAATTGAGTTTAACCTTAACGAAAATTTGAGAACTTTCCAGTTCCAAAAACAGAAAATATCACCATTTGACACTATGAGTCACTTCTATGAGATATCTTGATATGTAGTTCCTAAAGACTATTTTAGGTACGTAATATTCAGTTATTCACTGTTTCAAAAAGGCCAGAGAAAAGCTTAAAGACGAACAAAGTTGTTATATATAGCATCCAAAAAATAGTAGTAGCCTTAAAGATCGTTTATAAATTGCCTATGATGTGTTTGATATACACTAAGGGGTTACTAAAGAAATGAAAAACACAGTATGAAATATAGACTACTGCCTTCTATAATCAGTGATCAATGTTAAATCGTCTGATTTAAATAGCTGTTCAGTCTGAGCTTATTCAAAATTATGGCTAGCATACCTCTTCAGGAAAATCAATCTTGTTCTAATCATAATTATAAAAATATAAGTATAATTATAATTATAAACATAGCTGCCACATACATACACCATGCATCAGTTACATAAATTAAATAGTCCTCACAACAACCCTCAGAGCAAGTATATTAATCATCCACATTTTTCAGATGAGGCGACTTAAAAGCTCAAAGAGGTTAGGTGACTTCTATAAGATTACAAGTGAGTAAATGGTGGAGACACTCATTTTACAGCCATGTTGCCTCCTCTCCAGAGCACAGAATACCAGGAAGAAAACTGGTATTGCTTTATTTTATCATAGGGCCATAGCTCTGGCCTCTTTCCTGTGACTCAAACCCTGTTTACAACAATGCATCTGAGTGTCTTCTGACTCTGCACTGGTTCTGGGGGCATGTCACAGTGGAAAAGAAAGTACAGTGTTCAGAAACAAGAGTAACTGTAAAGTGAAGATATAAAAGCAACGAAGAATAAGGCAGCCCAGCAACGGCAGAAAGAAACAGAACGTGCAAAGCCTGTCAAAGCAGGCAGCTACTCTCTACCTGTCTCCATGGGTGCCTCTGTACTTCAACCCAGCACACCTGAAGCAGCTGTGCCTGTTAAGAAAGGAACGCTATACACAGACTGAAACTAATACATACTTTAATATATAGTATTCCTTTGGGTGTCAGAATTGAATGCTTGGGTTTTTCACCATAAAACAATCCTAAGTCCAACATATGATAGATGTTTAAAAGGTGAGGCGTGTCTCACAGCGTTATTAGATTTCCCCACCATTATTTATCTTTGTGGCTTTCCATATTAAGAAATATCTGAGGCTGGGTGCGGTGGCTCATGCCTGTAATCCCAGCACTTTGGGAGGCCGAGGCCGGCAAATTGCCTGAGCTCAGGAGTTTGAGACTAGCCCGGGCAACATGGAGAAACCCCATCTCTACTAAAAATACAAAAAGTTAGCCAAGTGTGGTGGTGCGTGCCTGTAGTCCCAGCTACTCAGGAGGCTGAGGCACGAGAATCACTTGAATTCGGAAGATGGAGGTTGAAGTGAGCTGAGATCGCGCCACTTCACTCCAGCCTGGGCGACGGAGTGGGACTCTGTCTCAAAAAAAAAAAAAAAAATTCTGATTTCATATTATGGTAAAGCTGTTATATTTCATTTTAAAAATGACTACATTAAAGAGTCCTTTTAAAGGGTTTTCAAAGTCTAGATGGTATTAAAGATACAATATTAACTTTAGAACCTAGTCAGAGCCATCATTTAATTAAAAAAAAAATTCAAAGGGCTACTTTAAAATGTCAAACCAACCAACCACGAATCTGCTTAGGGATCCTTAACCCTTTCAGGGTCCTATATCTTGTCCTGTGCAGCTCTTTTAGTTTGTGAGCTCCTAAGAACCAGAGAGGTTTTTATGTTTCTTTTGTACCACTCGTGTACCATTTACACAATAAGCAATTTATAAATACATAGTAATTTAATGACTCAGGGACATAATTGTTATACTAGCAGAAGGTAATATATCTTCAAGAAGTTCAAGTCAGAGTGCTGATGGTCTAAAGACTTTCCCCTATGATTTGACACTAGCCTGAAGACTGTCTTCTATTTTTGAAGATAAATATTTCAGGGAAAGTAGCTTAGTACAAACCAAATGAGCCCAATGGGCTTTCCTTTTTTTCTGGGACAGGGTCTCACTCTGTCACACAGGCTACAGTGCAGTGGCGCGATCACAGCTCACTGCAGCCTTGATTTCCTGGATTCAAGTGATCTTCCCGCTTCAGTCTCCTGAGTAGCTGGGACTATAGGCATGCACCATCACGCTCATTAATTTTTGTATTTTTTGTAGAGATGAGAGCTCACTGTGTTGCCCAGTCCGGTGTCAAACTCCAGGGCTCAAGCAATCCTCATGCCTTGGCCTTCCAAAGTGATGAGATTACAGGCATTAGCCACCATGCCCGGCCCCATGGGCTTTCTGAATGGAGAAAAGAACTGCACCAGAGTGCAGTGCTAGCTGGGACAGGGCAAAATCCCTTCCACTATCCAATTTACTGAACATCCTCCTGGGGATGAGCACGAGACTTCAGGGATATGAGTATGTGAAAAACCATCCCTGCCCTGTTACACTAAAGCAGAGCTTCCCAAATGGTGTGCCATGGCACACTGGTATGCCACACAAAGGGGTTACAGAGGTGCACAAATAATGACCCCGAGATACTTATCTACTTGGCTCTTGGAGTGGTCAGGCAATGCCTGGGGCAGCTGCAGCCCGTGGGATGGTCATCTCTGGCTGCAGGCAGCTGTGCCCATTTCCTTGAAGTACTACATGGATACTATCACTTTCTATGAGGGCTGTAATATAAAAGTGCTTGAGAAGCACTAGCCCAGAGCAGTGATTTTCCAATTTCTTTCTCCTTTTTTTTTCTTCTTTCAAGCTCTTGGAAATCCTTATTCAAAGGAAATCTCATAATGAAGCTAAGCACAAAAAAGATACCACAACTTGCAGTAGCCACAAAGAAGGCTCCTTGGAACATAGAAGCTTCTGAAAAGTACAGTTTGAGAAACACTGATCGAAGTCATGATGGAGGCGGACACCATGTTTTCCAGAGGCCCCACAGAGGGTTTTCTAATGTATATTACTGGAGGGGCAGGGAAGCCTTCCTCGAGCAGGTGACCGCTACACTGGATACTGAGTGACTAGGAGGAACTAGCCAGGCCCAGAAGAGGCCCGGACATGCTGAGCACAGGGAGGGGCAGGTGTACAGGCACAGGGTGTGGAAGCACGGGGCACACAGCATGCTCCAGGTGTCCATGTGGCTTGCACACAGGCAATGATGTGGCCCCTGCATGAGGCATAGCTCCAGAAGCACACGCTTGAAGGTTCTGAGGGGCCAAGCAAGTTGCTAACTTTTTCCTGGGGATAATGGGAGTCATGGGATACGTTTAGACAAGGAATCCCTGATGATGCCAGTGTGGGAAAGCAACGATTGCTTGCTGGCTGTGACAAGAGAGACCAGTTGCTACTGCACAGAATAGATGCTTAACAGGTAGAATGCTAGAATAATGCTGTTTCCGAATTGTAGAACCTAAGCCAACCATCACCAGCAGGGAGCAGACTGAACCCCGCAAACCAACCTCAGGATTGTTTCATTGGTACAGCAGTTCTCGAAAGGGATCACATAGCCAACTTCATGACCAATGTTAACATCCATTTCATCTGCCACCCGCAGGGCGAGTTGGACCACAGCCTGCTTGTGGACCTGTGTGCATAGCACGCCCCCGTGCTGGTAGTGGATGGAAAGACAATATTCAGCACACCACTGAGGAACCTGCAACAGGAAAAAATGAGACAGGATCAGCTTCTGCTGAATATAAAAAATGAGACAGCTCTGTCTTACAGCAGGGTTCATCTTGTAAGAGATTTTCTTTCATCAGTAAATCAGCAGTGGGTTGTATTACATCTTATTTAGTGAAACTCTGAACAATATGGATTATGCACAGAGTTACTGCTAGGAAATAAAGTTAAGAATAAACAGCAGTTAACAGGGACTGTGAAAGTTTTGACTCCCAGACAAAAAAAAGGCAGATAAAAATCAAGGGCAAAATGAGAAAAATAAAAACTTTCAACCTCAACTGTGTTTCTGAAAAGACTAATGTATTTAGAGATTATTATTTTCTTTTTGGTTAGAAGAAAGGCTTCTGAAAATATGGCTTCTGTTATCAGCTATTGTGTTTCAAGCAATGTAAATTATAGATAGTATGTAGATAAAAAATAATGGCTCAAAATTAAAGCATTTACATTTAAATCCAAATGATCATTCACAAATATCCAGATAAGCCTACTTAACATTTCTCTGATAATAAAAGCTAAAATATTCTGGTAATGTACCATCTAAATATAATTAAATAAATAAACCCATAAACCCAGTGAGACAGTCAACCAACCCATCTAGATTTGGAACGAGTCAATTCCAAGCAAAGCTAGTCTACAGCCATTTTATTTTAAAAATCCTTTTCTTTCTAAAATATATTATGGACCAAGTGATGTTTATCACATTCATCTGTACAAGAATTATTACAGTAGAATGTACTGAGTTCATTTGTATGCTACAATCTTAAGGCATTATCAGTAAATTATGCATTGTTACATATGCATTTTAAAAATAAATTATTCCAAGAGTGTTTTTAATTGATCTAAGGTATTTAAACGTTGTAAAATTTCTAATTATCTTGAGGTCTGCTATTTACAAGATTCATTATGAAATTCTTAGATCTGAATCCTCACTGTAATTTGAAAACTAAACATGACTCACCAGAAATACAAGTAACTCCAAAATGAACGACTGCTGGAGACTGCAAATTCTTAAGGACTGAAAGGCAAATGCACTTCCTGCATTTTCAGATAGGTGGCAGCCTTGTCAACAGGTTGAAAGTTACCAGTAATTATTTACTCGACGCTTACTTTGTTCTATTAAAGATGAAAGTTTAAGATCCTGCGCTCAGGAAACATGGAATCAAGGCAAGACCCAGGAGTAACCAGGCACCTAAGGGACTGGCTGGCCATTAATTTGTTCCACGTAAACCACAACTTTTCTAAGCTTTAGTTTTCTTACCTGTAAAATGAATGGACTGAATGAATGAGAACTATCCTTCAAGTCTGAACTGCTGTGTCGTTTTCTCCACAAGGCTTGCCGCGACCCCCTAGGTATCTAGATCCACAGTGTGCTTCCCACTGTGGCAGCCATCACCCTCCTGAGGTGACCTGTTTGTTCCTAGTTCCCCACTACCTAACGTCCCCTCAAATGAGCTCTAAAAGCAGAGACCGATCTGTGTTGGTCACCAAATTATCCTACTACTCAGTAAATATTTGCTGAATGAATAGATTAATTTCTTATACTTTCTAGAAATAATTTAAAATTCTGTGATTCTACATAGTCTAAGATTCTACATAGTCAAAGAATTTACATAAAACTTTGCCTCCTTTCTTTCTTAGCAAGTAATTTTTTATTCTTGACAACTCCTTACTTTTAAACTAACTGCCTTCATGTCAGGGTCCACTATCTAGAGTCCCTAGCCAAGACCTCAAACATCATGCATGTGAAAAGCTGTATTAAAACCACTTGTTTTTTAAAAAAATTTCTTTAGGCCAGGCGTGGTGGCTCATTCCTGTAATCTCAGCAATTTGGGAGGCCAAGGCAGGTGGATCACCTGAGGTCAGAAGTTCAAAACCAGCCTGGTCAACATGGGGAAGCCCTGTCTCTACTGAAAATATAAAAATTAGCTGGGTATGGTGGCGTACACCTGTAGTCCCAGCTACTCGGGAGGCTGAGGCAGGAGAATCACCTCAGACATGAAGGCCAACACCCTCATTTTACACATGAGGAAAGAAACTTAGAGGTGTGACTTGTCCAAGGTCATACTGCCAGTAAACAGCATGACCAGAACCAATCCCTATCTTCTAGTTTCTTGGCGAGTATAATTTCCACTACATCACAGTTGCTTCTAAGCATCTTTATACAAAGGTGGCAACTGAAGCCATGAGATTCTCAGGCAATCAGCATTTTAAATTACTCTTTCTAGGCCGGATGCGGTGGCTCATATCTGTAATCCCAGCACTTCGGGAGGCCGAGGCAGGTGGATCACTTAAGAGGTCAGGAGTTTGAGACCAACCTGGCCAATGTGATGAAACCCCATCTCTATTAAAAATATAAAAATTAGCCAGGTGGTGGGTGCCTGTAATCCCACCTACTAAGGAGGCTGAGGCAGGAAAATCACTTGAACCCGGGAGGCGGAGGTTGCAGTGAGCTGAGATCGCACCACTGCACTCCAGCCTGGGCAACAGAGCGAGACTCCATCTCAAAAAAATAAAAAATAAAAATAAATAAATAAATTACTCTTTCTAGCCTAATGGCAGTATCAGGGGGACAGTACTATGATGACAGTGGGCACTGCTTTACATAGCTAGAATTGTTGCTGAAATAATACTATCCAGTTTTATTAAAACATTTGGACATGTTCAGCCTGGTTATTACACAAGGTCCAGGACAGCTGCTTTCAAACTTTAAAATTCCACAGGATTCCAATGATCATGAGCCATGTTCTCAAGCTTCTGATTTGGGCCTTTTTTAAAAACTGCATTTAATTTATTTCTCTTTACTCATGTAAACACATTCTATAAGATTAGTTTATTACAGTATGTTGATAATGGTATGAACATTATACATTCCTCGAAGCACAACAAATATACCAATCCAACAGTCTTCATTTTCCTTTTCTGCCTTCCTCTACATTAGAGCAAACTATTTCACCTATGAGGCAAAGACATTAATTCAGAAACGGGAAAAGGCCTTCTAAATATCAGTTAAAATAACCAGGAGAAGACTGAACATATCCATATTGTGCTTAATGTAGGAATGTTTGCTTACGTGGCCAAGTTAACAGTTGAGTAGAAGTCACAACAAATTATAGTGCACCTACTCAATTATGGCTCTGACCACATAGGATGCAGCTCCCCTTCCAGCTACTGGGAGACAGTTAACGGTAAGCAATGCAAACACAAACTGAAAAGGTTATCTCTAGCCAGAAAAGAGAGAAACATGAAACCATCTGCCTTATTTGTTACAGTCATACAGTTTTACATGCCTTCTGAATCACTCTGGGCAAGCTAAGCAACATACTGAGGGTTGATTCCTTAACAAACTTGAATTACTGACTAAAAAATGTTATGATTTGGCCAATGTCAGTAATCTGAATATTTCACATTTCAAGGGATACTGAGATTGTACCTTTACAAAGAACTCTTGCCTTCTCTGCATTTATAGTAAATATTGTATCTATTATTGGTATTGACCTTTTTTGCCCCAATTCTGCTTCTCTTCTGGGTACTACTTAGTGACTTTTTCATTGTCCCAGTTGCATCTTTGTCTTCTCACCAATGAATTACATGCCTGTTAGAGGTTTTGTTTCTGCCCCATGGTTCCTCTTTGGAAGATATTCCCCCCAGTATTAAAAAACATTATTCTGGATGGACTAACTGCCAAGTTGGCACTATGGGAACTAGAAAAGCTTAAATAGTTGTACCTTTCTATGAATCATTTGGCTTTAACTTTTTTTCAGAGAAACACTGAATTCTGGGTCATTTTGTGACTGAGTACTTAGCAGAAGTTGCCCAGTATGGTGAAGAAACAGAAAACTGCTCCTCTAACACATAAAAAAAGCCTATTTTCACAGTAATTTATCTGGGAGTCTGGTGATGTGCAACCCTCCGATTTATACATTTGCTTTGGAAATGCTCCCTAAGTAGAATCAATACTTCACATCTTTTTATTCTGAACTCACCGAATACTTTTTTCACGCTTCTCAATCCATTTTCTAAATGCAGTTTTCTGTACTTCTGATGTGCCATTTGCATAAAGCCAGAGCAGTGGGGCCTGCCCTATGCTCTGTCCCAAAGCCCTGCTGGAACCAGGGCATGCAAGGTAAGCAATCAAGGCATAAGAATGTGCATCCCTGGCCTCTTATCGCCTGCCTGAAAGGAAATCACCAACACTCCGGCCAATCTGCTGCTATGACAGTAGGTAAGAGGAGTCCTCCGGGTAATCAAAATCTAATCTAAATCAAGGCTTTATCAGCCTAAGTTAGCAACTGCAGTTCTACAACTTGTACAAATTCAGACAGTGAAGCAAAGATGCTCCATTCCCGACTCTGGGCAGCACACAGAGGTTGGGCTGCTGGGTTCTGGGAGAGCTGGGGCCCGGGGTCTTTGGGGTGGGCTGCAGGGAGATCTCCTATAAGAATCTGCAACCAGATCCAGATCAGAATCAAGGGAGCAGCAGCAGCATCCCATATCCATGCATGGCCTCATCACTGCCACTGTGGCAAGAGGCCTCCTCATGAGCTATGCTAGTGTCGAACTTTGTCCTTTCCGTCTACTGCCAGTGATTGTTTCACCTCATCTAATGGATAACACAGTGAACTACAATTTAATATAGTTGAATGAGAATAGATGAAGTGAGAAAAAAAAGGACCTCCATGAGACACAAAGAAACTACTGTTCTGTTAGACACATACTAGTCCCAAAAGCCTCTAATCCCTTACTTTCGATCATCAGTTTGTCCATAAGGGCCTGAGTCCTCTTCTGCTTTCTTCTCTTAATGTCTCTAGGACCTCCAATCCTGCAGCTACTGCCAAGGTCCCAATCACTCCCTTTAATTTCAGTACCAGAAAAACAGAATCCACAAGTTGAAAGGAATCTAAAAGATGACTAATTCACCCAAATTCACACAAACTCATGGTTTTTAAGTTTGTAAGTTTTAATGGTTTCAACAACATTCTTGTAAAATGCCTATGCCTGAGTATGCCCCTAAGGCAGCCATCCCACCCAAAGTGAGCCAATATATCAGAATCCATTACTGAGGAGCGAGGCCCCTTCTAAATCAAATGTCACACATCTCTGGGTAACACAATTCACATATATCTTGGTTTTGAGTGAATACAGGTAGAATCTACCAGCAGAAAACGTGAACAAGTTTACCCAGTCAATAAAGGTACAGATGTTCTAAGCCATACAGCTTCTTAGTATCTAAGTTAATTCTTTGTTACATCATGCTTATTCACCTCACCGACCCATCCATTCATGGGAAATTTCAGGACAAAAGCTAGAGAAGGAGAAACAAGCAAAATAGACACTTCTAGAGATGTTTCTCTTTCAGGATCTTTCATAACTTGTCTGCAAAAAATATAATAGGAAAAGATTCTATAAACATATGGGAAATTGTCCTCTGTTTCTCTGGGGCAGTCATAAAATAGACTTCATAACTTCTGCACCGAAGACAGACGAAATCTTTAGGACCAACCTTGGCTCTAAAGAAAGACTTTTTTCTTGAAAGGTTTAAAACTCCGAGGAACAAGAAAATAGTCTTGTAAACTGTTAAAACAACAACAACAACAAAAACCAAGTTGTTTCCAGAAAACAACCAACGCTCCCACTATCTAAATTAGTTTAGAATAGATCCATTTTCTTATTTGAGTACTATTTTGATTTTTCTCACCTTGAAGATACATGTCATCCCAATTAACAGAAAATAAGCATAATTTATTGAAATAATTGAGAGATTAAAAATGACAAGATAAACCATTGCTAGGTATTAATATAACACTAATATATAACAATTCTTGCTCTTGAAGATGATAAATTCTAAAAGAAAACCCAAGAAGTATATTAAAAATTTTTTTCAACTGCAGTGTGGATGAGCAATTCTGAAACTACAATATGAATTGTTCTTTCAAGTATCTTTACTTGTTCAATCTGAGAAGAGGTAAAGATAGTGTGAGTAACGTGAAGTCCTGTTTCTCATAGAGAAGTTATGGATACGAAAACTGGGAAGGCTAGAATAAATCCTATAGTGCTAAACTGGAATCAGAGGCATCAGTACAAACTTATGGTTTTTAAGACACAGATAGATAAAAAATATGAGAGGTAAGAACACAGAAATACATAGAAATAGAGAAAGACAGAAATAGAGCTAGAGAGACAGAGAAACAGAGCCATAGATAGATGGACAGACAGAATGAGATGTGTGTGTATTGCATTCACATACATTTATTTCCTTGTTGTGTCCACTGAAATGGCCTAAAAGCAATGATAGTCTGGGTGAAGTGGCTCATGCCTATAATCCCAGCACTTTGGGAGGCCAAGGCAGGCAGACTGCTTCAGCCCAGGAGTCCGAGACCAACCTGGGCAACATGACACAACCCTGTCTCTACAAAAAATACAAAAATTAGTTGAGTGTAGTGGCACAGACCTGTAGTCCCAACTACTCTAAAGGCTGAAGTGGGAGGATCACTTGGGTCCAGGATGTCGAGGTTGCAGTGAGCTGTGATCATGCCACTGCACTCCAGCCTGGGTGACAGAATGAAACCCTGTCTGAAAAAAAACAAAGCAATGATAAACCAATGGTAATGGGTACTTAGTGTCCAGATGTTGGTTTCAAAACACAGTTCACCACTAAAAGGAACCAGGACTCCTGGAGAAAAAAAAAAAATGGTTTCCCTACACTGGCATGGGGAATGTACTAGGTGAACCTGGAACATCTTACAGAACCAGAAAGCAAAGAAGTGCTCAGAAATAATGGGGAAATGTCAAAAGGACAGAGAAGCTGCATCAGGGGCAATTTGAACAACAAAGTAAGTTGGCTTAGTAATACATTATAACCCATAGAATAAAATAAGAATTTGAGTCCACACTGACTAAATGATGAAGGAGAGAAAGCTCAGCCTCACAGAAAAATTCTAAATAATGTGTAGAAGGCATGTCAGAATTAGAACAATCATCTTTGGTTACTACTACTGTAATAATTCAAAGGTAAGAATCACCAAAAATGCTAACACTAGTGGATGAATGTGAAACTGCCTTTGCAGACATTGTAACAATGAGAAAATTATGATGGTGAAGGAGATCTGACCTGACCAACTCCATCTTGCCTTTCACTCCCAAACTGCCCTTAGCCATTCTTGCAGTGGGCCAAGCTAACTTTTGGAGACATTTAGTTTACAGTTTCAATGATGATAGCAAAATGAAACCGCCTTTGTAAAACTAATGAAAGGATACCAGGTTAGGAGGATGAGAGGGGCCTGAATTCTGCCAAGATGTGGGTGTAAATGATTACCAGTCATTATTCCAGAGGTCACAAGATTTGTAACCTCCCTGTAAATAACATCACTATGATAAAACCTAAGACTGGCCTTCTGACATGTCTTTTCAGGTTTTTGCATTTCTGACAACTGGATGGCCCTGTAACTGGATAGACCAGTAACTCCTCTGTTGTCCCTACCCAGAAGTGTACTCAGCACATGAGGACTGTTTTCCACACCTCTGTGATTGCATCCTCAGCCAATCAGCAGTACCCATTCCCTAGCCCCCTACCCACCAAACTATCCTTGAAAAACTCCAGCCTCCAAATTGACAGAGGCTGACGTGAGTAATAGTAAAACTCCTGTCTTCTGTTTAGCCAGCGTTATGTGTATTAAATTCATTCTCTATTTCAATTCCCTTGTCTTGATAAATTGGCTCTATCTGGACAACAAACAAGATGAACCCATTGGGTGGTGACAAATGTATAATGAGAAACATATTTATATACTCTCAAAATATGTATCTATTAAATGATTAGAGGGAAATTATTAACTTTTCTATAAAGAACCAGGCAGACACCACCTTACCAAGATCAGATTTAACATTGCCAGCATGGGCATAACTGACATCATGTGCCTCCTGATATGAGGCACTGAGAAGGATACACAACACTTGTGTGATCTTCTTGCCACAAATGTAGAGCCTGAACCTAACCCTAAGGAAACATCAGACATGTTCAAACTGAGGGACGTTCTGCAGAATATATAACCTGTGCTCTTCAAAAATATCAAGGTCATAAAGGACAAGGAGAGTCTGGGGAGTTGTTTCAGATTAAAGGAGACTTTAAAAAATGACAATAAAATGCAATGTAATTTTAGATTGGATTTTAGACCAGAGAAACAATTTTTTTTCCTGTGATTATAAAGGCTATCAGTGGGAAACTGATTAAATGTGAATGTCTAGAACTCAGATAATAATTATCAACATTAAATTCCAGATTTTGATAATTATGTTATGGCTATGCACTATTTTTCGGTAAATACTCTGTTAAGTATTTGGAGGCAAAGGGCATCATGTCCTCAACTTACTCCTAAATGGTTCAGAATAAAAATGTGTAGGAATGTATGGAGGGGGCAGGGAGGCAAAGATACAGTTTATACGGTAAAATCTTACATTTGGGGAATTTGGGTGAACAACATATGGAAAATCTTTGTACTATTTTTGCAACTTTTTGTAAGTTTGAAATTATTGTAAAACAAAAACACATTTTTTCAATATGTTATTTGTCCACAGAAACTAGGAAAATTATACTCATTCAGTTCTCATCGTTAGCTTCTTGCAGTGAACTGAAATCGTTTGTTATAACAATAACAGCATAACAAAGAATAAATCACAATAAACCCTTGATACTGGCAGCTGTAAATTAGATTTAAAAAGCTGTTGTCCAGCCCTCCTCTTTTCAGATTACCTCTAAAGTAATTTAACTTTAGGCCAGGTACAGTGGCTCATGTCTGTAATCCCAGCACTTTGGGAGGCCAAGGTGGGAGGATCGCTTGAGCCCAGGAGTTTGAGACCAGCCTGGCCAACATGGTGAAACCCTGACTCTACCAAAAATACAAAAATTAGCCGAGCATGATGGCACGTGCCTGTAATCCCAGCTACTCAAGAGGCTGAGGCATAAGAATTGCTTGAACCTGGGAGGTGGAGGGTGCAGTGAGCCAAGATTGCTCCACTGCATTCCAGCCTGGCTGACAGCAAGACTGTCTCAAAAAATAACAATGATAATAAAATAGGTAAACTCTAGAGATAATAAACAACTTGGAAGCAACAATTTATAGTGGAAAATATTCTTTTAACTCCAATTCAGAAAGCTACTGACATTAGATAGAGAAATTATCAAATCCTTCTGGGCCACAGTTTATTCATCTAAAAAATGAAGGGGTTCCATCAGATTCTAATTCTATTATATTAGCCCATAGCCTATTCTACTAGATCTATTCATAACTTCTCTATGAGAAACAGGACTTCTCATTATTCACACTACATCGTCTATTCTAATTCTTACATCACCAGAATCTAGAAATGAATTTCATGATAAAAATACTGGTTGCTTGCTTTAAAACTTAAGAATAAAATATGGATCTCACTTGAACCAAAACTAGAAGTTCAAATACAACAACAAACTGAATAATAAGTATTTATTAACTATCTAATGTTGGGGCTCAGAACATACCTGAATATGACTGAAGAAGACCAGAATATGTGACCCCAAAATATGCCTCTTTTGCACATTTTGAGAAAGTGCAGACATAGGAATAGCTCTGAAAAGTTGCCTTTTTAAAGATAAATTTGTGCCTATACAAGAAATCTCTACTTATAAGGGTATCTCCCTCTGTGCACCAGGAGGAGATGACTAAGTAGAGAAGACATTGACTTACATCTTTATAACAAACTTCACTTTCATTTAAGGTGCTTTTCCTGGCCATCTCATCTTAAAGGCTTGTTCCCCACAACCTTTTTTACTTTGTTTTAGAGAATGATGGTATTTAAGCCCAAAATTTAAATGCTTTCTTTGAGATCTACTCTAGAGACTTACTCATTTTTCTGGGGTTTTTCCCATGTATACATGAGGCATACATATTAATACACTTCTGCTTGTTTTTCTTCTGTTAATTTGTCTTTTGTTACAGGGAGCCTCAGATAAGAGTTATGAAGGACAGAGAAAATTATTATATTTTTTCCTCATTGACACTACCCTGTTTTTCTTGGTGTTTTTTTTTTTTTGTTTTGTTTTTTTTTTTTGATGGAGTCTCACTCTGTCACACAGGATGGAGTGCAGTGGCACGATCTCAGCCCACTGCAACCTCCACCTCCCAGATTCAAGCAGTTCTCCTGCCTCAGCCTCCCAAGTAGCTAGGACTACAGGTGTGCGCCACCATGCCCAGCTAATTTTTGTATTTTTTTTAGTAGAGTCGGGGTTTCACCATATCGGACAGGCTGGTCTTGAACTCCTGACCTTGTGATCTGCCCGTCTCAGCCTCCCAAAGTGCTGAGATTACAGGCGTGAGCCACTGTGCCCATCCTTTTCTTGTTTTTTTTTGGGGGGGATGGGGTCTTGCTCTGTTGCCCAGGCGGAAGTACAGTGGCATGAACATGGCTCACTGCAGGCTTGACCTCATGGGCTCAAGTGATCCTTCTGCCTCAGCCTCTTGGGTAGCTGGGACCACAGGCATACATCACCATGCCCAGCTAATTTTTTTTATTTTTTGTAAAGATGGGATCTTGCCATATTGCCCAGGCTGGTCTCATACTGCTGGACTCAAGCAATCCTCCTGCCTCAGCCTCCCAAAGTGATGGAATTATAGGTGTGAACCACTGCACCTGGCCCACTATCCCGTTAAAAAAGCAAACAAACAAACTTTAATTGGGAGGCCATTAGGCTGAGGCAACGCCAGAGCTCTAAGGTCCCACAAAAGCAAACTAAAGTCCAATGTAAACAGTAAAACCATACTAGACTTTACCAATCAGAAACTGCCAACTATTCCCTAACTAAGAACTTTTCACTCTAACCAATTTAAATGTCTTTTGTCTTACTTTCATGTTCAGCCTATAAAAGCTCACTGCCCTTGCTGCTGCAGTGGGGGTCACTAACCTCCAGTGGTTCTGAGTGTTGCCTAATTCATGAGTCATTCTTTGCTCAAATAAACTTTCTTTCTTTCTTTTTTTTTTGAGACAGGGTCTCACTCACATTGCCCAGGCTGGAGTGCAGTGGCAGGATCACGGCTCACTGCAGCCTCAACTTCCCAGGTTCAGGTGATTATCTCACCTCAGCCTCCCAAGTAGCTGGGACGACAGGCATGTGGCACCATACTAATTCTCTGTAGACTAGATGGCGTTTTGCCATGTTGCCCAGGCTGGTCTCGAACTCCTGGGCTCAAGTGATCTGCCCACCTTGGTCTCCCAAAGTACTGGAATTACAGATGTAAGCCACTGTGCCTTCTCCAACTCTTTAGTATTTTAATATCCCTAGGTTTATCTCTTAATGATCCTAATTCTTTCCCCTATCTTAGACCCCAAAGTGTGTGGCCCCAGGCCTGGATCATATTTGGTTGCTCAGTTGTTTCTCACAGTCAGGAAAATCAGAATTTCCTTGTGCTTTTGATTTCAGCAGCTCAGGAAGCTTCACTAACAAGCATATCCACATATCTGGATTCTCAGGCCACTGGGCACTGAAACAGAGCAGTTAATCCCCACACCCAGGGTGAGGAAATAACATGCCTCGCATCTTTTAAAATATAATACACACAATGAGATCATTTGAGTAATTTTAATACTACTCTATAGACAATTCAGTGGTACCCTAAACACAATTAATTTCTACATAGATATTATTAACTTTTCAGCTAGCATTAGTAAAATTAATAAAATTAGGTAAGTGATTTAATTATTTTATCTGAATAATGTTTTGTTTTTTGTTTTAGACATTATTATTAGAACACTAGGCTGTGACATGTCATTAAATAATAATTGCAAAATGAACACATACAGCAAATTATTTTTTGTAGTGGTTACTCACCTGAGAGCTCTTACCACATTTAGCATCTCCTGAAACAATCACGATTTGATTTTGAAGCAGTTTCTCCATAAAGGAGTATTTTTCTTTCCATATAGGAAGATCTTCTCTTTCTTTCAGAAGTTTATAATAACGCGATGAATATGGCAATCCATCAAAGGGGTTAAGTTCCAAATCCTCACAGGCCAAAACCTCTTCCTCATCCCCATCGCTGGAATCCAGTGATTCAGGAAAATAGCGTTTTTCAGAGGAAGAGTTTGGACACTCCAGCCCTTCTTCTTCCATCTTGTCCAACAGTGAGCTCACGCAGCTGACATTCCGCAAACAAGTTTCTCCTATCAGTAACCCATTGCAAAGACGGCTTAAACGCCTATTTATACAAACCCATATGTCCCAATCTCTAAGACTTCAGTTCAAGGTTTTAGCAAGTTAAATTCCTCAAACCTGCATCTGTTCTTCGTTGCTGTGTTACCCACTGTGCTGGCTCACTACAGCACTCTTCCGCATTGTAAATGATTGTCAATAAACCACACTAAGAGACAAACAAACACAAAGAGTAAGGAAAATTAGGAACACATACAAGTTAAAAAGAAAATGCATAGGCACTCAAATGAAAAGCATGATTTTTTTCTGTTAACGGGTTTCTGTCATTTCTGCTGCCTGCTTAAAAGAACAGGAATAATTTAGGCTGGTGTTTGAAGTTTGGTCGGTTCCTGTATTTCCTGGCTGGTTCAGAAAATGATTCTGCACTGGGCCTCGTGCTCTCTGCCTGACCTCTATCACAGGCTCTGCGTCTTGATCAACTGTGAATGGAAAGCAACAGGAGGGACAGGATTGTGATTGTGAGGCTAATCAATCACGTGGTCACCTAATCCCATGTCAAAAGAGGAGCTGGACACTATAAAAGGAAAGAACTGTGAAGGCCTGGTGAGTGTTCCTCTAACACAGGCTACAGGAAAGTCTATTATTAAGAAATCCTTTAATGAAAAACATTTGTAAAACTTTTCAAGAGAGGGGAATGAATTTATTATTTCCTTCCATATGTGATTATGGTTGGCTTACATATGTGTGTGTGTGTGTGTGTGTGTGTGTGTTTAGAGACAGGGTCTCGCTGTGTCACCCAGGCTGGATGCAGTGGCACGCGATCATGGCTCACTGCAGCCTCAACCTCCCAGGCTCAAGTTATTCCCCTGCCTCAGCCTCCTGAGTAGCTGGGACTACAGGTGTACACCACTATGTCCAACTAATTTCTGTACTTTTTTGTAGAGATGGAGTTTTGCCTTGTTGCCTAGGCTAGGCTCAAACTCCTGGGCTCAAGTGATCTGTCCTCCTCGGTCTCCCAAAGTGCTGGGATTTCAAATGTGAGCCACTGTGCCCAGCTGGCTGGCTTTTATTAATAAGGTATTTTGTTTAATTAAACCAGAAATCTCCAGCATATTTCTTGAGATTCCTGGGTCTTGAGCCCAACATGTCAGGTCCAAGAAGCCTTAAGGACAACTTTTAATTTAAATGAAGAGAAATCACCCAAGAAAGAGCAAGATTTATAGCAATAACTTAGTCCCCACATGTCAGGTGAAGGGTCTTTCCTCTTCCAATTACTAGTGATTAAAAAGAAAAATTCTATTAGTGTTGCTGGAAATAAGCCCCTTTTCATACTAACCAGGTACAAATGAAAAAGAAAACTCAAGTTAAAAAGAATAGTAAAATACAGTTCATGATATTCTGTAAGTTATTGCTCTTTTCAGAGCACCTGATTTACCTTAGTTATTGCTTTAGATTGTTAGAGCCAGTGTGCTCAATGGCTAGTTCCTAATTAGTAAGTGGTAAGAAAAGCTCTCTCTCCATTGGTCAAGACAGGCTCCAGGGCAACAATCAGTCACTCAAAAAACATTCGCTGAGTGTCTTCTAAGGGCTTATTAGGTGAGTAAACTAGGTACTAGATATACATATAAACGATATTTTGAAGATGGCAGCAAGAGCAGGATAGAAAGTTTTAAAACTCACAGACGAATAAGCTAGTTTAGAGATAAATAACCAGAGGGGGAGAAGAACTTTACAGCTCTTCACAATTAGAGTTCTTAAAAATTCATCTGAAAGCCAGTGTTTGAAAATTAAAATGGAATTACAAAGGCATAACAGAAATGTTGTAACATAGATTCACTTCAGAACTCTTCACTGCCTCTATAAGGTGAGAGCAGACCCACAGAATAGCTCCAGGAAGCACAGCAATTTGAGATCATAGCACAAGCTAACTCTGGGAAGGTATCCAAGAATCAGAAAATTCTACTGCTTAAGAGAAGTTAAAATTTAATTTTATATTCTATTTTTCTTTTGTTCTGATTAGAATCCCTTCCAAGGGTTCTCAGCCTACATGTAAATTAAATTGCTATTAAATATTATAACCAATGATTGCCTTAGGTAGTATTTCTTAACTGTTTTACCTTAAAAAAAGAACAGCTATTATTTTTACCAAATAGAAATGTTTCTCTTAATTTATAATACTCCCTAAGTGTGTAATAATCTTATAATTATAGTAAAATCTTACTTACAAAGCATTTACCACTTTGAACCCTGAGGAAATAATCAAGTTTTCTGAATAGTCTTCTTTCTAAAGACCTGAGACTTACCTGGCCCCTTCATCACACATTATGCAACGTATCCACACACATTAGCCTTAACCACTTCTCTGTTATGGTGGAATTAAAGACGGCCACAGATTATTTGCCACTGTTCCAAATGGAGAGGTACAGTCTATTTCCTCTCCGCTTGAATCTGAGCTGGCCCTGTGACTCACTATGACCAAAAGAATGCAGGTAAGTGATACTGAATCACTTCCAAGACATTCCCATGCTTGAAACACTCCTCTTTGGAACCAGCTGTCATTCTGTGAGGTACCCAAGCCCAAGCCACCGGGAAGAGACCAAAACTGAACTTCTAGTCCACAGCAGCACAAACCTCCAACCATGTGAATAAGCTGCCTAAGATGGTCCAGCCCAGTCGAGCCTCCAGATGACTGCAACCCCAGCCAACTGAACAGAAGCAGCACCCACAGTAGCCCATACAACCCAGAGTATCATGAGATAACAAATGTTATGGTAGAATTAAAGATGGCCACAGATTATTTGCCACTGTTCCAAATGGAGAGGTGACAAATGGTCACTGTTTTTGTAAGCTACTACGTTCCAGGGTGGTTTGAATTACAGAAACAGATAACCAAACTTCTGCCTTCTTAAATAAACTATACTCACAATTTAACTTTTTCTTCATGACTCAAGGTCACCATCACATCAGTTACCACAACAGAATGATGTCCTTAGATGGCTCTGAAATCTACAGAGGCCAAAGACCAGACTGCTCTCCTGGAGCCCTGCTCTTCTCTGGGGACTCAGAACCAATGCCGCAGTGTGGTGTGTGGCCCCTTACCTTGTGAGGCTCTTCTCTGCCTTTCTAACCTGCTCTCCTAACCAGTGCATTAGAAGCCGGACAAGCTTGTTTGACAGACACATTTGCAAAGCTTGAGTCCACAAAGGACTCTACCATTGAATCCAATGAGTCTGAGGCGCAAAGCTATGACATTTATAGACTTTGATTTTGACTACTCAGAGGGACTTTTTGCTGCTCTATGGTTTGGATTCCAAATTTGGAGGGTGGAATGGCTGAGACCCAACTAGAGGCTGAGTTTTGGGCCCATGGACTCCAATAACATTCATACACCTCTCCTTATTCATCTTGCAACTGGTGTAAGCCGTGTAAATATTTTTTCCTAGAGGTAATTAAATATGTACAAAAGTTCTATGTCTTGGCCATTGGCAAATTTAACATTACCAGTCTAAAGAAAGAGAAACAAATAATATGGTAGGTTAGATGTCACTCAAAATAAAGTTTAATAACCGTTCTGTTATCGGTATAAACTACATTCCACTACAAGAAATTTAAATCTGAAAGACTGACATTCGTTCCTTTCAAAGCTATCATACATGTATATTGTAGATGGCAAACTTTGTCAAGGACAGCCATTTGAAATGAATCTATTACAGCTCTTAAACATGCATCCATGAAAATAATACATATCTAACTAACAGACAACCTTCACAAGGTGGAATTAGAAGTCGATGTAAGATGAAGCTATGTCTTAGTCATTTATGTGTTTGGCTCTGGTCCAGTAATTCTAGAAATACAGTTCACAGAAGCGGAAAGACGAAGTTTGTAAGGCAGTAAGTGAAGCAAAGGCATTAATTCGTCCTGAGTAACTTCTTATGTTTCACCATTCAGTGCTCCTCTTTTGTGATTTTTTCTGTATTCAAGCCAATATTACTGCATACTTTTCACCTATCAAATTTCCAAATAAACAATTTTAGCACTCGGTAGATATCTGGAAGTTTCCCAATGCTTAGTACCTGGCCTCTCTTCCCCTTTCTCTCTTTAATAGGGCCTGAGTGGTCTCATCTCATCTCATGGCTTTAGTGCCATCCACACATGGATGTATGGGTGTATCTGTCCTTAGGATCCATTGATCTAAACTTTATTGTCATGTAGTCAACTACCTATGCATCATGTTCCACTTGGATATTTAATAGGAAACTCAGACTTTACATGCCCGCAACTGAACTCCCAACATGTACCCCAAAGCCACAAATCTGGTCCCCCCAATCTCAGTTAATTACTTCCTTCCAGTTGCTCAGATCGAAATATTTGAAGTTACCCTTGATTTTTCTCTATCTTAAATCCCACATCTGGTCCTTTGATCCATGTAGAATGGCCTCCAAAGACGTGCATGTAGGAATCCCTACATGAATATGTACTTCACATGGCAAAAGGGACTCTGCAGATGTGATTAAATTAATAACCTTGAGATCAGAAGATTATCCTGGACTATCCTGGTGAGCCCAATCTAATTACATGAGTCTTAAGATCAGAAGACCCTCTTAGCCACAGCCAGAGGAAAATATGACTATGGAAGAACGTCAGAGAGACGCAATGTTGTGGGCTTTGAAGGTGGAGGAAGGGGCCATGGCCAAAGAATGATGTGAGTGACCTCTACGAGCTAGAAAAAGCAAAGAAACAGATTCTCTCCTATAATTTCCAGAAAGAAACACAGTCCTGCTGGCACCTTGATTGTAGTCCAGTGAGACTGACAACCCACTCCTGATCTACGAAGCTGTAAGACAATAAATTACCACTCAATTTGTGGTAATTTCTTATAGGAGCAATAGAAAACTAATACATTCAATCATGTCAGTTCTGCCTTCAAAAAATATCAAGTGCCCCATAACCTCTACTGTGAACACTTGGTCTGAGCCACTATCCCCTCTCACCTGGATTACTGCAATAGCCTCCTAATCGGCCTTCTTCTACCCTTAGCCCCTTACAGTCGGGTCTCAAGCCTGCAGTCAGAGTCATCCTATTAAAGTCAGCTCATGTCTCCTCTGCTCAATAGTCTCCAATACTTCCCCTCTCATCTCACTCTGAGGAAAAACCAAAATCCTTAAGAGAACCAACAATCACTGTATGATCTGGACCCACTGCCTCTCCGCCCTCATGTGCAACAGCTCCTACTTCAGTCTTCCCCAGCCAGACGGCTACCCTGCTATTCCTCAAACACCATGGCAGATGCCTGCTTCTGGGACTTGGTGCTCACCCTTCTATATGTCTGAAATGTTCCTCCCTCAGATATCTAAATGGCTAGCTTCCTCACTGCATACAGGTCTTTACCAAATGGCAGTTCAGTAAAGGCTTCCCTGGCCACTCTATCTAAACTTTTACCGCTCTCCCACACTCCTGAAAACCACTTCCTAACCTCTTTAACTGATGCATTTTTTTTCTCCTTAAGACCAGCACCTAACATAATGTATATATTTTCCCTCTTTGTTTTTTGTTGGTGCCCTCCACTGGAATGTGAGCTCCATGAAGCAGGGGCTTAGTGTCTCCACTGCAGTCTATCTTGCATAGTTACATCCTTCATTATTTCACTCTTAGCTAAGTTCAAGGTAGCTTACTATTGCTGCATAGAGTTTAAACACTTCTATCAGGAATTCACTACGTTTCTGGATTTATGTGACTTTTTTGTTCCCTTCTGTTTATGATATATGATAGACTCTTGCTATTCTTAGAATTCTTTAAGACTCACAAACCCACAAACTGGAATATTTGTAGAGGCTCCTGGTCTTCCCTTGAATCATACACCCAAACCCCAAATTAACTCCTTGTCAATATTTATTAAAGCTGCTTTCTTCTTGATCAATTCAGAAGAGTTATCGTGTTGAAAGTACAGAGCTGCACTGAGATTCAGACAATGGCATGTATCATGCTGGCTCTAGCAGATCACTCATCTTTGTGGGACCGCTTGTAAACTGCAGATGCTGAGGAGGCAACATCAAGTACAAGGGGACTCTCGAACCATTTGTATTAGTGATTATCTTTTCCCCATGTCTTATGTCTCTTTACTTACACTGTTACTGGAGCTATACCTTCTTCACTGGTAATTTCCACTCCTAAATCCAAATATAGTGGGTGCCAAATTAATAATTATAGCTGAGTAAATAATGAATGAGTCATTTTCTATCCTTTAGGGAGCATATGCTTTTAAGACCAACATCTGAATGTATTTTATCATTGATATCATTCATAATCTAATAGGTCTTCTGTGTCCTCAAGTTTTCTCATCCTCAATGCCTCCATTTTTGGGTTTTCCATTTACCCATTCAACCAATACTTGAGTGCCTACCATGTGTCTGCAATGTGAACACGGTAGGGACACAGTTTGAACAGGCAGGCTGGTTAGGTGAGGCTGAGGGTGGGGTGTGGAAATAGAAATTCTTTGTCTATGGTATGTAGACTCAACGTTACAGACAATTACCTAAAAGAAGACAAGTGTGGTTGGTACCTAACTGGAGAGAAGGACAGACCCTGGTACAAGTGGAGTTCAAAGATGAGATGGGGCCAGATCGCAAAATACCTGATCTGCTATGGCAAAAAGGTTGTGATTCAAGCGCCATGGGTCTAACTTACCTAGCATTTCTTGATCCAAATTTCATTTCTTACTCTTTGTTTTTCCTTACAATTCTCCTCTTAAATTTCAGGTTACTCTCTTTTCTTTATTTTACATTATATGTGTTTGTGTGTGTATTTTCTTTAAATTTTAGAAATAGGGACAGAGTCTATGTTGCCCAGGCTGTATTCAACTCCTGGGCTCAAGTGATCCTCCTGCCTCAGCCTTCCAAGTAGCTGGAACTACAGGTGCACGACACCATGCCTGCCTTATATTCTTCAATATTACCTATAATCTTTCTAACACCCACCTTCAATTTTCTTAAAGTCATTAGTGAGATTAGGTTTTAAGAGAGCTGATAACAGTTTATGGCAAAAGGCACAACAAAAGTGATTATGAGCAGGTGCACCAAGCATGGCAATAAGAGAAACCAATAAATCCACTTCCATACAAAACATTCTAAGAAATATTAAAAATGAAATAACGTTTCATGACTTGAACATTTTGCATTATTTTCCTTTTTTCCCTAAGCCCACTCACCAGTAAATTAGTCTGCAAAAATAAATCTGTCTCATGATCTAATTCATAGTTTGTAAACCCTATACTATGTATTTATACATAAAATATACATGCCTTGTCTTTTAAAAATTATGTTTATATTACTCCAAAATTTGTTTCAACATTATCTGTTTGAGCAATGCATTTTTTTTTTTTTTTTTAAAGACAGGGTCTTACTCCGTTGCCCAGGTTGGAGTGCAGTGGCACGATCATAGCTCACTGCAGCCTCCACACTCAATTGATCATCTTGCCTCAGTCTCTCGAGTAGTGGGACTATAGGAACACACCACCATGCCTGGCTAATTTTTATTTTGTTATTTTTGTAGAGACAGTGTCTCCCCATGTTGCCCAGGCTGGCAATGAATTTTTTTGAGAAGAATTTGTGCTCATTTTAATCAAAACTTTATAAATATTTTAATATTTATTTAATGTCTCTTCATATTCTATGGAACAATCATTTAGAATTCATATGTTTGCATGAAGGATGAAATAGAAAATTAGTAATTTAAAAAACACCGATGAATCTTCTACAATACTGATCTTTAAAAGTTATAATTTAGTTATTATATCTAAAACTCAGATTTCCCTAGTACTGCAGGTTTCTGAATCTCCTATAAAATTCAAACACTATCTTAATAAAGCAAACTCTGAACTTTATTGTGATAGCATAATGCTGAAAAAGTAAAAGGTATTAATTCTGTCCTGGCTGGGCGTGGTGACTCAAGCCTGTAATCCCAGAACTTTGGGAGGCCGAGGCGGGTGGATCACTCGAGGTCAGGAGTTTGAGATCTCCCTGGCCAACATAGTGAAACCCCGTCTCTACAAAAAATACAAAAATTAGCTGGGTGTGGTGGCGGGTGCCTGTAATCTCAGCTACTCAGGAGGCTGAGGTGGGAGAATTGCTTGAATCTGGGAGGCAGAGATTGCAGTTAGCTGAAGTGTGCCACTGCACTCCAACCTGGGCGTCAGAGTAAGACTCCCTTTCCAGAAAATTAATTAATTAATTAATTAATTCTGTCCTCTTGTGGTAGCGGCTCAGCAAAAGGAAACATCTATCTATACTGAAATCTTTGGAACCAAGCTATAACAATATTGCAAACACTCATTGCATATACTCAATGCATTTATTTAGAATTCCACTTATTTCCTCTTGCGGGTTTATGGCAGACTTTCTAAAGGCAAGATTAATTTCTGAGCCATCTTTGCAACTCCTACAAAATAAGGTATAGGGCTGTGCACAAACTATGTGATCAATAAATATCTGCTGAACTCATAAACAATATACTTACAATCTATTACTACAATGTTTAGAAAAAAGAAAGTTAATGAGGTATTATGAGTGAATAATAATGTCTTCAGAATAAAGGGCTATTATTTTTTGGAAAGCAGGATCATTGGTCTAATACTCCACATCAGCTCTGGTGCTGGTTTGCGGCAAGGTGAAGAGCTTGCACCAGAATGCAAATCAACTCACTGCTTCCTACACTGAAGAGGTCTTGCTATTTTAAAAAAGTCAGCTGAACACTAATCAGTATGTTTAGTGACATCGCCTATTTACATTCTGGCACAAGCTCTGGATCTCATTGCAAACCAGTAAGTCTGCACTGGCCCTGATCTGCAGGCCATACTTTGAGAAGGCTGGTTCCATGCTACTACTATCGTTGGACTAATAATAACAATGATGATAATTTTACCAATTAGCATTTATAGAGTGATTATTGCACACCAAATGCTATGTTCGGCACTTAAGCACTTTATATGGATTATTTCATTTAAACTCTTAAGGACCCCATGAGGATTTACTTTATTATTTCCATTTTTCAAATGAGGAAACGTAAACCTTCAGAGGTTTAATTTATATAGCTTCTAGAAGATCATCTGTGGTAGAGCAGGTGCTTAAAGTCACGCGGTCTGATCTCTGCTTAACCTCAGTTAAGTGTATAGTGTATATGCTTAACCATATATCCATACTGCTTCCTGACTATGTTACATATTGCTTCCAGACTACATTTTTAAAAATAGGCTCACGTTGCACCACTCGGGGTTGAAGAAATACTTGACACTAATGGAGATGTCAGGAAGAGAGGTCTGGAAGAAATACCATAAAACTGAAAAACATGGTATAGACAGATTTGTAAATCTTTTTTATAGATTCAAAAAACATATTTCTAACACAAAGTTACAGTCAAATATTTAATACACTTTATCTCTCAAGCATGGTATGCTTTAATTTGAAACAATGGATCTAATCATTACTGGGACTTTTAGACGGTCACTTCTTTGTTTGCCTTTGTTTTAATAGGCTCAAATCTCCCAACAATAGATCCTATTTGGTTTCCAGTATCAATTTAAAGGCTTTCTGGGAAAAGATAAGGTCAAAATTCAAAATTTATTTTAAAATCTTGATTTCTAGACTTGTAATGTGTTAATTTCTTTGATGTTAAGTAAGCAAATCTAGTTAATTAGCTTTTTAAAAATACTCAAAAAAAGGTCCATTTTTAACTCAATGTTGGTTCATATCAGATACAACCAACCTTGTATTGACTATTGGTTGAATATACAATATTATGCTAATAACAACAGATACTACACTTGATCTTAGCCAAAAGGCCCAGAAGTGATGAATATACAGTATTGAATATTGTATTGCATATTGAATAACCAGCCCTGCACTATTAAATTTTTTAAAAAGAATTCTTACATTCTAATGGTACTTACAAAATTTTAGGCTTGGGGAAGTGGCTCATGCCTATAATCCCATTCTTTTGGGAGGCCAAGTGGGGAGGATAATTTGAGCCCAGGAGTTTGAGACTAGCCTGGGCAATACAGTGAGACCCTGTCTCTATTAAAAAAACCATATTTTTAAATGTATATACAGAAAGTTCCCCCGAGCTCAATCAATGTTTATGTATAGTACTAACATACCACTTCCCACAAATAAGTTTGTAAGTCAAAGGTATTGTCAGAAGTTCAAATGACTGGACCACTCAGTGCTTTGTGATATTATTTTGACGGTTTTTTGACTGCATTACATTCCAAAAACTAATTTACTCTGAGTAGTAGCAGAGTTAATAAAGTATGCTAAAATACTAATCTGGCTTATTTAAATAGTCTAGTTAGATATCTGAGAAAAATTTTGTGTGAGATTCGATAAAAGCTGAGATTTAAAGAACAGGCTACTGCTGGTCTCCCCAAGTTAACATACTTTACCTGAGACACAGACGAAATGAACTTTTTTATCCATCTCTCTCTTTTTTTAAAAGTATTTGCTTGAGCCATAATCATAATCAACTTCTAAAGTTACATTTTACTTGATTTGTTGTCCCAAATGGAGACAGAAAACCCATAAATAGCCACAGGCACGGTGGCTCATGCCCGTAATCCCAGCACTTTGGAAGGCTGAGGCGGGAGGAGCCCAGGAGTTCCAGACTAGCTTAGGCAACATAGCAACACTCTGTATCTAAAAAATGTCTTAAAAAACATTTTTAAACATAAATATCAAGATTTCTGTTGTTGTTAACAAAGTAACGGGTAGTCATTTCACATTAACTTTAATAAAACAATAATAGATGAACTGTGTTGTGCATTCTATGGTGGACAGAGGAAAATATAATCATTTCAGTCAATCAATGCATGAAATCCTCAGGAGTAAGAACTCTTCCATTAATCCTCCCAGATTTTCAGCTCCCTTTTCTGAGCACTGGTCTTTAGTGTCCTCTGGTTCTTCCACTATCAGCCCCTCCCCACAATGTAAAATGTGCATCCTCCTTTACCCTCTTATTCCACATAATATCCCTGGAGAAAATCATCACATTTTAACTTCAATTATGAAATGCTTAATCCAAATTTCTATCATCATCTCAGACTTTTCCCTTTAGATCCAGACCCACATGTCCAACTACTACTACTTACGGGACCTTCCAATGCATATGATAGGCATCTCAAACTGAACACATCATCTACCCCACTTCCTCAACTCCTCAACGAAAAGTTTTTTCTTCTTTAGAGTTCAATGAATAGCAGAACAATCCACTCTATCACCCCACCGTCATCCCTGGCTTCTCTGTCTTCATCTCCTGTACCACCAAGATCTGCCAATTCTACCTCTTTTAGTGGCCCCTCCTTCTTATGCCCACTATTGCTCTCCTAGTTACCTCTTCATCTCTTCACTGAACTTCAGCGACATCTCCAATGTTTTTGTCTCTCATTTAGGCTCTCTACCAATCTGTCATGTGAGTGTTGCCAGTGATCCTTTTCAAATGCAAAACTGATCCAGTCACTGACCCAAATCCTCCTTATTACCTTTAAGGAAAATAAACCCACAGTCCTTAGGTTCCTTCTGATTTAGCCCACATTTGCCTTTCTGGCCTTACTTCCTCCCATTTTCTTCTAATACACATGAAATATTCTCTGGTTCAGCCACAACAAACCACGGCTTAGTTGTTCTCCCGGCCTTCGTGCCTCAGCCCAGGCTGTTCTTATGCTTTGGAAGCACCTGGTCATTTCCTGTTCACCCTTTATGACATGCAATTCCAGAGCCCAGGAAGTACCTAACACATTGTGAATGCGGAATCAATGTCTGCTCTATGCCTAAGTCAGTAACAGCCCTTTACATTAAAAAAGTTCATTACAATATACAAGATTAACAGTCCTTTACATTAAAAAAGTTCATTACAATATACAAGATTAACAGTCCTTTACATTAAAAAAGTTCATTACGATATGCAAGATATCTATAATCACATTTATCTTGATTCTCACAACTAGACTATCAGATAACCATTGCAGGTTTTATTATCCCAAGTTATCAATGACAAAATAATAGGTTCTGGTTTTCCCAAAGGGGCAATGCTAGAAATTAATGCAGTGACCCCTAACTAAAGCTTTGACCTATTATTATCCTACTTAAATTATCAGGTACACAATGAAGCCCACTGTGTGCTAAAAACATCACAGAAGAAGCGTAAGTCATGCACTTAGCTCCAAAAATATTTAATCTAGTCAGAGGTACAATATCCATACACATGAGATAAAATTCTATAAGAAAGCATACTATAGGGCTAAATGCTAAATGTGTAGCACCCCCAGTAGGAGAGAGAAGTGCATTCAGTGGGCATTAGCCTAATCCTGAAAGACTTTCCAGAAACTGGGGCAGCATGGTCCTGCAGTCTCCTTTATACCATAGACAAGTAAAGGGCTGAGAGACATTCCATGTGAGTGCAACAAATTGAACATAGACCATGACAAGTTTGGAGAACAAAAAGGTAAAACACCAAAAATAGAAATTTGATTGTTTTCCACCTTTGACTGAACTCCTTAAGAGTTTCAGAAAGTATCAGATAGAGAAAAAAGTACCCTCACTCTGGTAAAGAAAACAAAAACCAACAAAAACCCTAAAACCAACAAAAACAAAAATGAAAACTTCCTTCAACTTGCCACAGTGAGGCTAGGAGACAGAACTATTATTAACAAGGTCATCTGCTACATTTTTTATCAATCTATTTGCATTAAATAATGTTAACCTCCCACTTAAGTTGTTTTTACTTTGAATTCTGAGGTAGTCAAAAGATTTAAATAAGAAAAAGACGAAATCTGTCTCTTCATTGTTACTTTGTTATTCCCTATCCATAATGCTTCAGTTTGCTACATTTAGTTAAACATCAGCAAAGTAAACCATAATGTAACTATTCTATGTAGGAATGAGCTTGGAGACTTAAAAAAAAAATGTGTATCTAGAACTTTATTCCTTTTCATTTGACCACTAATAACACACTGAACATGCCAGTGAAAAGAAATAAAACACAACGGTAGAAAACTCCAAAAAGTTACAATCAATGTCTTTACCATTCATCTCCCACCCCTATCTCATTAGCAACTTTATGATCTCGGGTATTTTCTCCAAGAGTAAAGTGTATCCCTATATCCAAAGCAATTTCTCTAAAGCCCTTCTCACTCATTCAACAAACATTTAACAAGTACATTGCACTAGGTGCTAGAGGAAGAGAAACTGAGTATCATCCCTGCCTTAGACTCCTCACTTCCACCCCTAACCAGTCTTCTTCCATAGGTACCCTGTCCCCTAAAATCAGATGTTGCTTTTCACCGTTGCCTTTACCTGTCACCTAAAGCATTTCAATTCTAAATTTCCTCAAAGTCAACTTCACAGCTGCTGATAAAATAATCATTCTATACGATTGCAAGTGTTTCATCAATACATATCCCCATTTTTTCCAACCTTAAAACTTCCTCAGTTCTTATCACTTTAGCACAGAGACCTGCAGTGTTGTTTCTTCTTTTTTAAAAAATACTAATGCTAATCCTTTACTGTTTGAGCAGACTTAATCCTTTTGTCAATAAATGCCAGGTGTTTTTAAATCACTATCTTGTCACTTTTGATTGTGATACACTGATCAGTCTATTTTGTATCTTGAATGAAAAGACCACTTTGTGATTTTGCTAATGATATGTAAACTAGAACTTGAGAACCACTGGATACAGAAGTACTGCTGATCTTTAGATACTTTCTGTCTAAAAATGAAGCCCCTGTCTCTAAATTTCAGGAACAGGGAGTTAAGGTTCCATGAAGTGTTTACTTTCCACCCTTAATTTATTACCTTAATACTTTAGCTTAAGAATTATGTGTTCGGTATATATCACGCTGCTTGTCAATATCCACACATAAAACTTCTTGTTTTGACAATTAATCTGAAAAAGTCCCCATATAGTCTGAGAGGGGGAAAGCCTAATTTGGCAGAATACAATAAATGTCGCTTCCATCACAGAATATACGCTTCTCAAGTTCAATTAACCTCTGAATGATTCCCTTTCTAAGAGGAAAGTAATTCTCCTTAGTGTCCTTGTCATCCATGGAGTGCAAATCTTTCTAGTGGCAAGATTAGTAATCACTTGCATGACCCCCCAAAACGGCTCTTCCTTCCATTTCACTCAAGTGCTGTCTGGAGCCGCGGTTGGAATTAATAGAGGGGACATAATCTCCAGACCTGAGTACTAAATCAATCCTGCAGCCCCCCACACCCTTAAGCCCCCTGCACTTTCTTGCTTATCCTTTTTCTCTCCTCTCCATTTTTCTTTCCTCCTTCCAGCGTTCTGGAATCTATGATCCTCTCCCGGTTGTTTGAATTTTTACAACCTACCAGATAACAATCCCTTGTGATCCTCAAAGTTTCCTTAAAGCAAATCCTGAATCACTGTGTTTTAAAACCAGTATGAAAGGCTATTCTGTAGGATAATGTTACATTGTTTCACAGTCCTACAAAGTTTGGCTACAAAATGTGTGGGCTTATTCCGTAACTCAACCGGAAACGCGAAGGACTGAAACAAATCCACACACAAAAAACGAAGCCAGCGGGAAAGATCCAACCCGGGCCCCCTGCCTGAAATGGGACACGGGGATGACGGGGCAAAGCCGTGCTCCTGGCTCTCGCGATTCAGGAGACGCGCCCGGCTCACTGGGGGCGACAGCGACAGCGGCTTCCATTGCTCCACGCTTCCCGTCAGGGGGGGCTCGAGGGACCGCCCCAGGCCCTGCCCAAGCCCGGGCTCGGAGGGACCCCCTGGTGCGAGGACCTTCCCGCTGAGGCGCTGCTCCCGGAGCAGCAGGCGCGGAGGTCGCCCTCGGCGTTTCGGGGTTGGGGCGGGGAACATCCACGGCCAACGGCGGGCAGGGGGCCCCCAGGCGGCCGCAACAGGTGCGTCGGGGCCGCCCACTCGGCTCCAGGCGCCCCCGCTCCTGCGCCGACCCCCGACCCCTTCCGCCGCCGGGGCCCCGCTGTTACCTGCAGCGGCGGCTCCCGAGTCCGGAGAAGGAGGCCCAGGGCCGGCGCCTTCCCCGTGGGCAGGCCCACTCGCCCGACGGACGCCGCGGGTCGGCGACGGCAGGAGCCGCAGGCCGCTACCCCAGACGTCGGGGCACAGGTCCTGTGGGGCCCGCCAGGGAGGGCGCGGCCGCCTGGCTGGGCCTCAGGGGCAGTGTCCTCAGCCGGTGACCTGGCCGCTACCCTCGCTCAGTGCCCCCGGCGACGCGCGGGTCCTAATGCGCGCCCTCACTTCCTGCGGCATTTGGTCCCTCCCGCTCGCCGTCCCACTGGGTTCCGCCCACTCCGCCTCCGGGTTGTCAGGGCAACCGTAGCGACGCCGGCCCTGGCTGAGAGGCGTTAGGAGCCCGGGGGCTCGCCCGCGGAGGCCGGGGAGCAGCCGACCATGGAGCCCCAGAGTAAGGGAGGCCCGGGCTGGAGCTGGGGCTGGGGCGGGCGGCCGGGCTGGGGCTTCCCGGGAACGAGTGTGAATGCCCCGCGTGCGGCTCCGCAGGTTTCAACGCTTGGACACGGAAATACGGTTTGCGTCTCTTCCTCGCGCTTTTCTCTCTTTGAGAAGGGAGAAGGGGGCTACATCCTGCCAAGTCTGTAAGGTTGGGCCGGCGCCCGAAGGTCCGCGCTGGGGGCCGGGAGCGACGGGAGAGCCCCGAGGTATGGGTGGGGGGAGGGCGTAGCGCCCCCAGCATGCGCCTCCCTGAAACTTGGCCCAGACAGTTCCATTTACTCCTCCAACTGTCATGATTTTAGTTTGGTAGTTTGGTTCATTAATTGTAAATAGCCCATTTTTCTTCTAAAATGTCAGCAATTAAGCACGCCACGAGGGTGGGTCTTGTATTTATTAGAGACCCCGTCTTACTCTCCGCCCCCCACCCCACACCCCAGTCTGCGACTTGAAGGAGAGCAGAAAAAAAAAGAGCTTTGTCCAAGTGTATTGGATTCATTATTAGGGGTTCTACAAGTTAGGACACTCAAAAAATATTTATGGTTTCTTTTTCTGTTTTCCCATGATGCTTTCGATGTATGGCAAAAGTTGTGCAGTTTTGAGTTATCAGATCTGACACGAGCTCTAAACTTATTATTTTTGTTGTTTTTTCCTTTCCAGGGACTTTGTTTCAAGGCCCTTCTTGCTCTGCCCCGCCTAAGTTGTCTTATTGTTCCTTTTGTTCTCAAAATAAGGGCAGTGTTTTGTATGGAGACTTAAAAGATCTGAAACCTTTATAGAAGGATGCAGTTTGACTCTCAAAACCAAGTCATCTTATCTTGTACAATTTCAGAAATGAAGAACTCAGACCAAATCTATTCTCTGGGGAAAATGTTGGCATTTTTAAAGGTCATTCGTTTTCCACCAAGAAGGTTTCAAATACTTTTCCTTTTTTTTTTTTTTTTTAACTCATTTGCTGAGGAGAAAGCTTCCAAGTTGTGACTTATATATGCTTCATAGATTTTTGTACAGTATTTGTCGTTTGCATTTACAGCTCTTTGGATTCTACATTTTTTTAAGTGAAAGAAATTTAGCATACAACAATGCTAAAATTTTTGTTTTATGTCAAACTGATGCCAGGCTGTGTATATTCCCGCCTTAGAGAAGAAGTGAGTTGAAATATAACTTTTAAAAAACAACAACTTGGCCAGGCCCGATGGCTCACGCCTGTAACCCCAGCACTTTGGGAGGCTGAGGCGGGCGGATCAGGAGGTCAGGAGATTGAGACCATCCTGCCCAATGTGGTCAAACCTTATCGCTACTAAAATAGAAAAAAAAAAAAAAATAGCAAGTTAGGCACGGTGGCGCGCGCCTGTAGTTCCAGCTGCTTGGCTTGGGGTAGGGGACTCGCTTGAACCCGGGAGGCGGAGGTTGCAGTGAGGCCAGATGGCACCACTGCACTCCAGCCTGGCGACAGAGCCAGACTCCATCTCAAAAAAAAAAAAAAATTTATTTCTTCAGATTTATGTTATTGTTTACATGTGTAAACTGTAATTTCAAGTTCTTCGGTGGTCGCTGTCTTTATCCGTTCATTCATTTATAGTACCTAGTATGTTGCAGCTCTGTTCTAGGGATTGGGGATTGAACAATGGAAAGGAGGGTGTTAGTTCTGGTCATCCCAGGAAAACTAAGCAGAGGCTTTTGCTCAAGAACTACTGAGGTCTTGGTGGGGTTCAGAGATTGGGGGAAGAGGAGATGGACAGAAGGCTCCCAAGAGGAAGCCATACTGGATCTGCAGAATGACCCAGCAAAGAATGAGGGCAAGGGATTCCAGGCAGTGGGAATTACTTGTACATAGGCCCTGAGACCTGAGAGCAGCATGGGTTTGAGGCTCGCAGTAGGAAGACTAGTAAAGCTGTAGCTAAGGAGAGGAGGAGGAAAAAACAGGGTTGGAAGGAGGGAGGAGAAATGAGATAAGGCTGGAAAAGTCAACCGGAGCCACATCAGAAATGTCCTGTAACCATGTGAGAAATGTGTTACATATGTGAACTATACATTTATATCTCATGTCATTTACATATTTATACCTGGGGAATGACTAAATTTATTTCTTTCCACATATTCTTAAATGATTTCGTCAATTTAATTTAAAATAGTTCAATCACCATTTAGCTCAAGTTTGTTTTGTTTTGTTTGTTTTGTTTTGTTGTGTTTTGTTTTGAGACAGGGTCTTGCTCTGTCAGCCAGGCTGGAGTATAGTGGCGCAATCATAGCTCACTGCACCCTCGAACTGTTGGGCTCAAGCAATCCTCTCTCCTGAGCCTCCTGAGAAGATGTGACTACAGGTGTGTGCCACCATACCCAGTGAATTTATTTATTTATTTGGAGACAGAGTTTTGCTCTTGTTGCCCGAGCTGGAGTGCAATGGCATGATCCTGGTTCACCGTAACCTCCGCCTCCTGAGTTCAAGCGATTCTCCTGCGCCTCCCGAGTTCAAGCGATTCTCCTGCTTCAGCCTCCCGAGTAGCGGGATTTACAGGCATGCACCACCACACCTGGCTACTTTTGTACTTTTAGTAGAGATGGGGTTTCTCTATGTTGGTCAGGCTGGTCTTGAAAGCCTGACCTGAGGTGATCCTCCCGCCTCGGCGTCCCAAAGTGCTGAGATTACAGGCGTGAGCCACTGCGCCTGGCCCCTAAATTTTTATTTTTTAAATTTTATTTACTTTGAATAGAGATAAAGTCTGGTTGTGTTGCCCAATTTGTTCTCAAACCCCGGCCTGAAGTGATCCTCCTGCCTTGTCCTCCCAAAGTGCTAAGATTACAGGTGTGAGCCAGCACACACAGCCTGGAAATTCTTTTACAGTCTAATAAACATCATTTGGATAAATATTTACTACCATTCACAGTTCCAAAATATTTAAAAGGATGAGATTAATTGATCTTTGAGGTTTCTTTTAACTTGGAGATTTGTATCCAACCAGATTTCACCTGAGGCTGAAGTTATTTCCTACTGTCAACGATAATGGAAGCACTACAGATGTGACATCAAGTATTAACAGTTATACATAATTACAATTATACTGTCAGCTATATGTTAACAATACATTGTTCATGCCACTATTATCGAACATATTTTAAGCCCCGTTCCTTTTGTTACTGAGAGGTCTAAAATAACATTTTACAAGTATAGTTGAATATAGCATCAGTAAATTGATTATGAGGAAGACTCCTTCATAATTGCTTTTAAGGATTAAACATGAATCTAAGGACAACACCAAGGAACTACTAGAAATAACCCTCGAGTCAGTCTTTTCCATTCTGTTTCCACACATTTAGTTTTCTATTACTTTTAGGAATGACCTTTGTTAACTAAGTCATTAAAATCCAATAAACATAAACTCTTCAGACCCCACAGCTGGATCATACTCTGGCAGCAAGCAGAGGAAGGCAGGGGCTACCACTGTTTTACAGAATAATAGTAAGTCAATGATCCAAGAAATGACTCCCCAGGGAAGGGGCAAATTAAATACGTTCACAACCTTGGGCTGTTGAGAATGGTTTTGGCTCTTGGCTTGCACATTTACATCTTTAGTTATTTTCTTGCTGAACCAACTTCAGTGTTGGAAAGATAGCTCCTGTATAAAATTACATGGAAAACGTACATCACATCCCATTTGTTTTGGGTTTTTGTCCTTTTTTTTTTTTTCTTTGTTGGAAAATAGTTCAATAGTACTATCTCTTCCCTAATTTCTTAATGAGTGTCAATGCCGAGAGGCGGCTTTGGGTATCTTTAGCCCAAATCTAAGCAAACATATAATCTGAGTAAAAACTGTATATTTATTAAATGCAGCATCAAGAGAAGCCCTCCAGCTCCCACCTGGTGCTGCCTGTTCTGTAAGCTCTTGCTATATATATATTTTAAGAATCTGGGGTTAGTTTAGGCCCAGCAGGCAGCAGTTTTCTGCTACACATCTTTTTTTCTGGTTTTTTGTTTTTTGAGACCGAGTCTCACTCTGTTACCCAGGCTGGAGTGTAGTGGCACTAGCTCGGCTCACTGCAACCTCCGCTTCCCGGGTTCAAGCGATTCTCCTGTCTCAGCCTCCCAAGTAGCTGGGATTACAGGTGTGTGCCATCATGCCTGGCTAATTGTGTAGTTTTAGTAGAGACGGGGTTTCACCATGTTGGTCAGGCTGGTCTCGAACTCCTGACCTCAGGTGATCCACCCACCTCAGCCTCCCAAAGTGCTGGGATTACAGGCGTCTGCCACTGTGCCCAGCCTTTTTCTGTTTTTTGTTGTTGTTGTTGTTGTTTTTAGAGAGACAGGGTCTTGCTGTGTTGCCCAGGTATGCCTCAAACTCCTGGGTTCAAGGGATCCTCCCCCATCGGCCTCCCGAGTAGCCAGGACTGCCTGCTGGGCTCACGTATGTTTTTAAAGAAATGGTAGATAGAGATCTAAGGTATTCCAATGACTAAGGAACTGAGGTGAATGACTAAGGGACTGAGACTTCTCTCTCCAAACCTGTTTCTCCACTAGTCTTCCCAGCCTTCCCAGTTACTCCAGCCTGAAATAGGAGTCATCCTTGGCTCCTCATTTTTACTCACCAACCCTCACCCCACCCTACCCCATCCACCAGCAGGTCTGTTTATTCCGCTTCCAAAATATACCCCAAATGTGCTTCCTCTCCCTCCCTACTCTAATCATTGATACTCCACGCCACACTGCCGTGCAAATTATGATTGTGAGCTCTAGTGATTTTTGCATGTCTTCTCCCACCGCTAACTGGAAGCCAGAGTGACCTTTCAAAACATACATCAGATCAGATCATGTCACTCTCCTGCCAAAAGCCCTCCGAAGTTCTTATGGTGATCTAGCTGCCTCTTCAAACTCATCACACATCTGATCTTAGACATATTATCCTTCAAGCACATTGGTCTTTTTGTAGTCATTTAAACAAGCTTCTTTCAGATCTGTGGCTCTGAACAAACTTTTCTCTCTGCCAGGAATGCTATTCCCTCCTGCTATGGCAAGTCTAACTCCTAATGTCCTTCAATTTTTGCATAAATTTCACCGGCTCCAGGCCCTCCCTGGTTTCCTAAAGTGGCGGTGCCCCCTCTCTGATGTTATTCTATCTCTGTACTTTTCTCTTAATGGCAATTATCAGAACTTGTAATCATTTTGTTAATATTTAAAACTTTGCTGGACATGGTGGCTCACGCCTGTAATCCTAGCATTTTGGGAGGCCAAGGTGGGCGGATCACCTGAGGTCAGGACTTCGAGACCAGTCTGGCCAACTGGTGAAATCACGCTCTACTAAAAATACAAAATTAGCCAGGCGTGGTGTTGCACACCTATAATCCTAGCTACTCACGTGGCTGAGGCAGGAGAATTGCTTGAACCCAGGAGGCAGAGGTTGCGGTGAGCCAAGATAGTGCCACTGTACTCCAGCCTGGGAGACAAGAGCAAAACTCCGTCTCAAAAAAAAAAAAAAAAAAAATCTACTTTCTTCACTTGACTGTAGGGTGGTGGAAGAGGTCAGGGGCCCTGTCTGCCCTGTTTGCCATCCTGTCCCTAGTGCCTAACATGGAGTAAACCCTGAACATTCATGGAATAGACAGCACTGCTGTTCACAGATGGATGCCTTACCTGCTTGCATTTCCTTGAGAGTGTTGTGGTGTACTTAAAAAAAGAAAGCCATTTTATTCTACATTATTCTACAACACAAAGGGCTGTGCTCCAGTGAAATATGAAGTGCCTCTTGTGGAGTGTGCTTTGGGTAAAGTTCATTTAAATCAGGTACTTATAAATGTTAGGTCAATTACAAATATGGTGTCCCATTTTCTTTTCTAACCTAAACGAGATGTTTTAAGAGTCTCATTCTATTCGGTAAGATTAAGGAAAGAGGCAAGTAATGATTAAGGAAAGAGGCAAGTAATCTTATTTTTTGGACCAAGTTTCCACAAGGACATAAGACCTAAAAATCTTTACACTCCCGGGCAGTACCTGCTCATTAATTATCTGGGAGACTGGCAAGGATTTAAAAGTAATTTCTTCTTTAAGCCCAGGAATCATTCAAGAAATCTGTATAACAATTTTTTTCTCATTTAGTCTTAACCCCGAAGAATATTAATTCTATCAATTAGGTTATAATTCAAATCTTATCAAGAAATAAATGCTTATGTAAATCAAGATTAAAACTTTAAAAAACAAAAAAACATTTTCAAAGCAGCATCTTTTAAACAGTCCTGTTTTAAAATCCCATCAAAATGCTAAAATTCATCGTGATCCTGACCTCTGATGCTGTCAGCCACAGGAAGGGGCAAAACGACTTGAGGTTTGAAGCTGTGTCTTTCCCGAAGCTCCGGTTCACCAAACATGGTGTCCAGATGGAGTCTGTTCCTCAGAACCTGGGCTTTACTTCTCGACGGGAGAAGGAAGCAGTGTTAAAACTTGTCTGTTCTGAACTAGCCAACCAGATTAAAGGAGGGGTTTGTACATACCAACATCATCCCAGAATGACCTGAATGACTCATTGCATACACACGGTGGTGCAGACTCATTAACAAGTAAACAACTCACACCAGTGCTCTGTGCTCACAGGGCTGGGGGCATTCTTGGGTATTTTTCTTAAGGGAGGCTGGAAGAAGGGAGGAGGCATTCCTTTCTCCTAGAGGCAGGGGTCAGTTCCTTTTGCTGTGCCCCAGGCCCTCCCAGGTTGTTAGAAACTCTTCCAGGCCTTTTCTTGGGAAGGTGTTCTCATCCCCACACTCCTGCCTCCTCCCTCTACCTGTTGTGCACTCCCTGCCCGTCCACCTATTTGTCCTTTAAAACCTCTCTTGGCTGGGCGAGGTGGCTCACACCTGTAATCCCAGCACTTTCGGAGGCCAAGGTGGGCGGATCACTTGAGGTCAGGAGTTCAAGGCCAGCCTGGCCAACAGGGTGAAACCCCTGGGTCTACTAAAAATACAAAGCTTAGCCTGGCGTGGTGGCACATGCCTGTAATCCCAGCTGGTATGGAGGTAGAGGCTGGAGAATCACTTGAACCCAGGATGCAGAGGTTGCAGTGAGCCCAAATGGCGCCATTACTCTCCTGCCTGGGTAACAAAATTAATGAGACTCCGTCTCAAAACAAAACAAAAAACCTCTCTTGGACATCACCATCTCTTAGAAACTTTGCATGTTTCTAACTCCGCCACCCCAAATCAGAGTTAATTTCTTCCTCCTCAGTACTGTGTCTGCATTGTATTAATACTTTTGTCAGTCCAACATGTAGTCAATATATATTTATATGTTCCACTCTCCCTTGAGAAGTTTTCTTGAGACAGGGATAAAATCTTCTTTCTAGACTCTAGTGAATCGTTTTAGTCATGTTGGTGTGAGTAAATGAAGGAATGGGACGATCAGACACAGACTTTCAGTTTTTAAAATGACCATACAGGCCTAGTCAGCCTGAGAGAAACGAAACAAGTTAATTAGCTTATTCAGCTACTTGGGAAGCTGAGGCTGGAGGACTGCTTGAGCCTAGGAGTTTGGATCCAGCCTGGGCAACATGTCGAGACCCCCATCTCTAATTTTTGTTTAAGTTTTTATTTTTTTAATTTAAATTAACATATTCAGGCTAGTGCCCGTTCTTTAGTTCTCTGCTGAAGTAATTCACCCTAAATTGAAACTAGCATTGCTAGTTTAGTGTATTACTCCTCTCTAGGCATTCTCTCTCTTTCTCTCTCTCTCTCCATATATATATATATATATATATATATAGAAATTTTTTTTTTTTTTTTTGGAGACAGAGTTTCACTCTTGTTGCCCAGGCTGGAGTGCAATGGCGCAATCTAGGCTCACTGCAACCTCCGCCTCCTGGGTTCGAGCGACTCTTCTGCTTCAGCCTCCCGAGTAGTTGGCACCACAGAATGTGTATGACCACACCTGGCTAACGTTTTGAGCTGAAGTCTCACTTTGTTCCCCAGGCTAGTCTTGCCACTAGCCTAGTTTTTCTCTGTGTTATTAGGGCCTCAGTGTCCTTGAACTGCAAGGAGTTAACGTTGAGTGTAGTATTAGGAAAACCTATCTTCCACTCATGAAAAGTCAGTCATTTTTTTAAAAAAAGATTCCACAATTACAAGCAGAAACAAATTAAAAGGTTGTATACCTACTCTTTGAAAAACACAGCTTACAAAAACCAAACGTAAGAAGTATGTATACCTCTATATTTATTAAATAAATAGAATCTGGCCGGGAACGGTGGCTCACATCTGTAATCCCAACACTTTGGGAGGCCGAGGCGAGTGGATCACGAGGCCAGGAATTCAAGACCAGCCTGGCTAAGATGGTGAAATCCCGTCTCTACTAAAAAAATACAAAAAATTAGCTGGGTGCGGTGGCAGGCACCTGTAATCCCAGCTACTCAGGAGGCTGAGACAGGAGAATCGCTTGAACCCGGGGGTCATAGGTTGCAGTGAGCTGAGATGGCGCCATTGCACTCCAGCCTGGGTGACAGAGTGTGACTCCCTCTCTAAAAAAAAAAAAGAGAGAGAAATAAAAATAAAAATAATAAAAAAAATAGAATCCATAATTTAAAACTTTCTCACAAAAACAATCCCCAGTTCCTGATGGCATCACTGGTGAATTCTTAAATGAAAGGGAAAACATAACACCAACATTACAGATTTTGTTTTTTTTTTTAATTTTAGGGACAGGGTCTCACTGTGTTGCCAACATGCTGGAGTGCAGTGGCTATTCACAGTCACACTCCAGTGATCCTCCCACCTCAGCCTCTTGAGTAGCTGGGACTACAGGCTGCAGAAACTTTTTAAGAGAACAAAAATAAAGGGAACTCCTGAGCTCAAGCAATTCTCCTACCTTGGCCTCCCAAAGTGCTGGGATTACAGGCGTGAGCCACTGCGCCCGGCAACTGCGCCCAGCTTAATGTGCTGTTTTTAAAAATGACTTTTGGGTTTGTGTTCATGTGACTGATTAGCCTGTAGTTTTACTTACTGTAATTTTTTAGACTACTTTTGGTATCAAGTTTATTGTAATCTCAAAAAATGAGCATGGCTCTGTTCCCTTTATTTTTGTTCTCTTAAAAGTTTCTGTAGCCTGTAGTCCCAGCTACTCAGGAGGCTGAGGTGGGAGGATCACTGAAACGTGACTGTCAATAACCATTGCACTCCATCGAGCCCGGGCAACGTAGTGAGACTCTGTCCCTCAAATTAAAAGAGAAATTCTGTAGTGTTGGTGTTACTTTTCCCTTTCATTGAAGAATTCACCAGTAAAGCTATCAGGAACTTTGTTTCTGTGGGAAAGTTTTAAATTACAGATCCTACTTATTAATAGACATAGGAGTTACATACTTCTTCTGTTTGGCTTTGGTAAGTTGTGTTTTCAAACAGCAGGTGTACAACCTTTCAATTTGTTTCTGCCTCTAATAATTCTGGAATCTTTAAAAAATGACTTTTCATGATGAATAAAACATAGATTTTACTAATGCTATAATCAGTATTAATTCCTTGCAGATCAAGGACAGTGAGGCCCTGTCTAATAATCCAGAGGCAGAACTTGGATTTGGGAGATAACTCCCGCCTCTTGCACTCTCTGTGACAAGCCTAGTTTCTATATCAAGTGTATCTTAATCTCAAACAATGAGCTTGGCTCTGTTGCCTCTATAGTCTCTTAAAAGTTTCTGCAGCCTGTAGTCCCAGCTACTCAGGAGGCTGAGGTGGGAGGATCCCTTGAGGTCAGGAGTTCAAGGCTGTTTAGTGAAACAATCAGGAATGAGCATTCCCAAGAGAATTAATACAGAAGTAAAATCACCTAGAGCTTTGGAGCAGCTTAAAAAGCCCAGAAAGAAGCGCCAAATGAGAAAATAATCAAATTCAGTGGAAAAACTCACTTGAGGGTATCATTGTCAGCTGGGTTTTCATCCCTTTGATGCACTTCAAATCCTGTGTATCCCACAAAGACTTGCTCCTTTCTGTGGTTCACAATCAACAGAATAGCAGCAACCACCACGAGCCTGAGGGCTGGCTAGTCGTTAATATTCTGCCCCATTTGAAGAAATTCGTCTTTCCCTCATTCGTAAAGATTTCCCAGGTCCATTACAAAAAAAGAAGGAGCAGCCAGGCGCAGTGGCTCATGGCCTATAATCCCAGCTCTTTGAGAGGCCAAGGCGGGCAGATCACCTGAGGTCAGGAGTTTGAGACCAGCTTGGCCAACATGGTGAAACCCCATCTCCATTAAAACTACAAAAATCAGCTGGGCTTAGTGGTGTGTGCCTGTAATCCCAGCTACTAGGGAGGCTGAGGCAGGAGAATTGCTTGAACCTGGGAAGTGGAGGTTGCAGTGAGCCAAGATCACCCTACTGCACTCCAGCCTGGCGGACAGAGCAAGACTCTGGGGAAAACAACAACAACAACAAAAGCATCCTTACCTCCAGGAAGTGTTTTACTCGTGTTAGTTGCTATTTGGCGTTAAACACTTCCCCAGGCCAGTGCGTTAGCCGTTAGCTCCTTACTGAATATTATCTGCAGCAAACAGTAGCTGACTCCTAGCTCTCTTCAGTGAACTTGAATTTAAATTTATAGAATTCTCATGACTTCTGTTTCATCTTGAAACCTAGAGATTTCTTCCTTTTCCTACTGATTTACCTTTCAATTATATGTAGACTGGACCAGTCTCAGCCGTGTTTAGTTGGTCTCTATTCAAACATTGTAGTTTTGTTTCTTGATTACATCTTCAATTATTTTAGTTATTTCTGAGATTCTTCCCTGCAGTTTCTCCAGTTATCTAGAGAAGAGTATGGCAAGGTACAAAGAATGCATGAATAACATTATGAAGGCTGTGAGACTTCAAATAAATGAGTAGCCTCTCTGAGCCTCAGTTTTCTCCTCTGTAAACCAGGAGTAATTTTTACTGAACCAAGGTTGTGCTAAGGATTAGTGAAATGTGTGTAAAGCCTTGAGCATTTAATAGGTGATCAAGTGGTAAGTGATGCTGATAAAATGTTTTTATCATGGTAAAATATACAAAGCATAAAACTTACCAGCCTTTTAATCTGAATTATCTTATTGTGATAGGCTTGTTTATAATAAAACCAACTCTTACCTTTTTAATATCTGTAGGATTTAAAGTGATAACTCTTCACTCCTTGTATTTTAACTTGTACCTAATTAGTTAGGCACAACTCTTACTAATTAGTTATCTATTGCTGCATAAGAAATTACCTGAAACTTAATGTCTTCAAACAACAACAAATATTGATTATCTGTGATAGGCAGACTTCTAAGGTGTTCCCCATGATCTCTATGTCGTGGTGTTATACTCTGTATAATCTCTTCCTTTTTAGTGTGGATGGGATCACTTCTCAACCTTTTGGATGAAATTGAGTGAGTATGAGTAGGATCTGTGACTTGTTTCTAACTGACAGAATATTGCAAATGTGATGGGTTGTTACTCCTGGGATGTGTATGTGTGTGTGCATGTGCACACACATGCACATATGGAGAGAGAGAAGAAAGGAGAGGGAAGAGGAGAGTAGGAGGAGGAGGAGAGAGACATGCATTAGGATATGAGATAGACATATTGCTAGCATGCACCCAAGATTCTCCTTGCTGATTTGAGGAAGTGTGTGACCATACTGAGGAAGCCCAACAGCAGGTGGTGTCTAGGACCTGAGGGTGGCCTCCAGCCAATAACCAATAAAAATCATACCGACATAAGGAAATGAATTTTGTCAACAACCTAAATGAGCTTGAACCTAGCTCAGCTGACGCCTTGCCTGCAACCCTGTGAGACCCTACGCAGTGAACCCAGTTAAGTTGTGGCCAGATTCCTGACCCACAGAAAATACAAGAGGAGAAATAAGTTTTTTCTCACTTTTTTTTTCTTTTTTTTTTTGAGACAGAGTTTCACTCTTGTTGCCCAGGCTGGAGTGCAATGGTATGATCTTGGCTCACCACAGCCTCAGCCTCCCAGGTTCAAGCGATTCTCCTGCCTCAGCCTCCCGGGTAGCTGGGATTACAGGCATGCGCCACCACACCCAGTTAATTTTGTATTTTTAGTAGAGACAAGGTTTCTGCATGTTGGTAAGGCTGGTGTCGAACTCCTGAGCTCAGGTGATTTGTCCTCGGCCTCCTGAAGGGCTGGGAATTACAGGTGTGAGCCACTGTGCCTAGCCTTTTCTCATATGTTTATAGCAGCACAATTTGCAACTGAAAAAGTACGAAATCAGTCCATATGCCCATCAGTCAATGAATGGATAAAGAAAGTGTGGTATATATGTACCATGGAATACTACTCAGCTATAAAAAAAAAAAAAATGGCATTTGCAGCAATCTGGATGGAATTGGAGACTTGTTCTACGTGAAGTGACTCAGGAATGGAAAACCAAACATCATATGTTCTCACTCATAGGCGGGAGCAAAGCTATGAGGATGCACAGGCATAAGAATGATACAATTAACTCTGGGAACCCGGGGGAAAGGGTGGGAGGGGGATGAGGGAGAAAAGACTACACACTGGGTACAGTGTAGCCTGCTTGGGTGATGGGTGCACCAAAATCTCAGAAATCACCACTAAAGAACTTATTCATGTAACCAAACACCATCTGTTCCCCAAAAACCTATTGAAATAAAAAATAAATTTTAAGAAAAGGAAGTAAAAAAAAACCCACTTAAAAAAGAATAAACGTGTGTTTTCTTAAATGAAATCCTGACTCACAGAAACTGTATAAGAGAAAATATACTAGACAATATATGTATATTTCCTGAGATGTTCCATTTGTTATGCAACAATACCAAACTAATATATAGCTTCTGTGGGTCCTGATTTGAGAAATGCTTTAGCTGGGTAGTTCTGTCTTGGTTAATATGTTGATTAGGCCTGCAGTCATCTGAATGCTTGACTGAGGCTACGGCAGCCAATTTCAAGATGGCTCACTCAACATGGCTAGCAAGTCAGTGCTGTCTGTTAGTAGGAGACCTCTGTAATGTGATGCATTAACCTCTGTAGGGTTGCTTGAATGTCCTTGCAATATGGTAGCTGCTTTCACCCAGGGTGAGCAAGGTGGAAGCTGCCGTGTATTTTATAATGTAGCCTAGGAAATTTGAACTATCTTTTTGATAACACAGGTCAGCCGTATTTAATATGAGAGAGAACTGCACAAGGCATGGATAGCGGAGGTGAAGATCACTGGGGGCCATCTTGGAGGCTGGCTGCCACAGAGATTAGCAATTGGAATACTGTTTTCAAAGAAACTGTTTTGGCTTCTTATATTTTCTCTGTGATGTTTTTGTTTTTTTTCCCCATTAATTTCGGCTTTTATCCTTATTATTTCCATCATTTTAATTTCATTGGGCTTAATTTGCTGGGATTTTTGAGATGGATGCTTAGATCATTGGGATTTTTTTTTTTTTTGAGACAGGGTCACACTCTGTCACTCAGGCTATAGTGCAGTGGTGAATCATAGCTCATAGCAGCCCTAAGTTACTGAGCTCAAGTGATCCAATCCTCCCTCCTCAGCCTTTCAAGTAGCTGGGACTACAGGTGTGTGTCACCACGCCCAATTAATTTTTTTTTTTTTTTTTTTTTTTTTTTTTTTTTGCTGTGACAGGTCTCACTATGTCACCCAGGCTGGTACTGAAGTTCTGGCCTCAAGCAAACCTCCTGCCTTGGCCTTCCAAAGTGTTGGGATTATACATGTGAGCCACCACACCTAGCATATCATTGTTTTTCAGTACTTTTTTGGTTTTGTTTTCCAATGCGTGCGTTTACGATTATAGATTTCCCCCAATCCCAGATTTAGTCACATCCCACAAGTTTTCTGCTTTTGTAAAATTGTATTGAAGTATAATATACCTGAGAGAAAGTGTACCATCTTAAATGTACAGGTGGATGAATTATCACAACGTAAACCTCTGTAACTAGCACCAAGATTAAAAAAACTACTACTAGTTATTTAAACCTAGGTTTGATAATATTACCAATTACTTTAAAGTTCATGTCTGATAATTCTAATACATGAAGAACTTGTGGGTTGCTCTTTTCTGTTTTTTTGCTCATAGTTTTCAGTCACTTGATCATATATCCTGACATTTCCTGGTAACATATACATGTGTACATATACATACTTTTTATTTTTAAAAATTGTACAGCTCTAGCATAAAGAGTCCTACAATGGTTGCTTATCTCCCATCTATAACTTTTTTTACACTTTGTTTTCTTTTTACTCTTTCTAGACTTTATTATTTCACTTTTTGGATAAGTAATATAGGTACAAGTTTCAGAGATAACAAATTATGAAAGAGTGTTAGTGAAAAGTCTCATTCTTGCAATGCCACCACCCTCTTCCTGTCCTACAGGTAACCACCATGATTAGTTTCTGGTATATCATTCCAGAGATAGTTTAAACATTATATATACGAGCAAATTATGTATACTGCATTCCTGTCTCTGTTCTGTACTTGGCTTTTTTCACTTAACATTATATTTTGGTGAGTTTTCTGTTGAGTACATAATAAATTTTCTCGTATTTTAAACAACTGTATTCTGTTGTATGAATTTATCGTAATTTATTGAATCAATCCACTGCTGATGGACATCCAGTTTGTTTCCAGTCGTTTGCTATTGTGATAGGCTGAATAAAAGATGTCCACGGGCCGGGCACGGTGGCTCACGCCTGTAATCCCAGCACTTTGGGAGGCTGAGGCGGGCGGATCATGAGGTTAGGAGATTGAGACCATCCTGGCTAACATGGTGAAACCCTGTTTCCACTAAAATTACAAAAAATTAACCAGGTGTGGTGGCATGCGCCTGTAGTCCCAGCTACTTGGGAGGCTGAGGCAGGAGAATTGCTTGAACCCAGGAGGCAGAGGTTGCAGTAAGCTGAGATTGCGCCACTGCACTCCAGCCTGGGTGACAGAGTGAGACTCCGTCTTTAAAAAAAAAGAAATGTCCACGTTCAAATTCCTGAATCTAGGAATATATTACTTTACATAGCCAAAGGGGCCTTGGGAGTAAGGATTGTGAGATGGGCAGAGGAGCGTGTATCATCCAGGTGGGCACAATGGAATCAATCACAAGCGTCCTTATAAGTGGGAAGCAGAAGCGTCAGAATCAGAGAGGCGAGATGAAGATGGAAGTGGTGGTTGCAGTGATACAAGATCAAGAGCCAAGGCGTGTGTGGAAAACCTTCAGCAGTAGAAAGAGGCATGGAAATGGACTCTTCCCCTAGAGCGTCCAGAAGGAACCAGCCTTTGACTGTAGCTCCACAAGACGCATTTCGGACTTCTGACCTCCGGGCTCGTAATAAGATAAGTTTGTGTTGTTTTAAGCTGCTACATTTGTGGTAACTGATGATAGCAGCGATAGGAAACTAGAAGAGCTGTTTTTACAATTATAAGCAAAGCTGCAAGAAACAATGTGTATCTGACATTTTGCACTTGGGCAGGTATATCTGCAGAATAAATGTCTAGATGTGGACTAGGTAGCTAGTTTTGATCATTGTTAAATCACTGTCCTCTAGACGGGTTATACCAGTGTATACTTCTAGTAGCAATGTGAGTGAATACCTCTTTCCCACAGCCTCAACTCTGTGTGTTATCCAACTTTTCCAATTTTTACTGTTCTGCTAGTAAAAAGCCCTAATTTCTTTGAATAACCTGCTAATTATTGAGTCTTCCTCATCTGCACAACATGGTTAGAAGCTCCTTCAGAGTTACCCCTGGGTCCTTATTTCTATTCGTTTCTTTTTTTTTTTTTTTTTTTTTTTTGAGATAGAGTCTCACTCTGTCGCCCAGGCTGGAGTGCAGTGGCGTATCTCAGCTCACTGCAAGCTCTGCTTCCCAGTAGCTGGAACTGCAGGTGCCTGCCAGCAGGCCCGGCTAATATTTTCTATTTTTTTTTTTTTTTTTTTTTAGTGGAGACGGGGTTTCACCGTGTTAGCCAGGGTGGGCTCCATCTCCTGACCTCGTGATCTGCCTGCCTCGGCCTCCCAAAGTGCTGGGATTACAGGCGTGAACCACCACGCCTGGCCTTTATTTCTATCTTTTTCTACACTGCATACCATTGTATCCTTCCTGTTACCTTACACAGGGCGGGCTCTCTGCACAGAAGATGATGATACACTCAACAGCGTCTGTGCGTGATAGAGGGAAAGAAATGCAATGTAGAATCCATTCTATCCATCTATCAAATTCCATTTAGGAAAACAAAATGTTCGAACTAAAATATCCTAATCACCATAATTGACTAGTGAAGACTGAAGAAGTGGTTGCCTAGCAATGCCCTGATCATTTTTGGTGTTGGCAGGTTGACATAAGGCGGGATCAACAAACACACAGCACATGTGTGGCCCTGGCAGCTGATTCAGATCCTTCCCACTAAGGTCAACCTTACCCAGGTTCCTGGAGGCAGCCACTCCTCATTGATTATTTGCACATGAGATAAACCTGTTTGTTTTACCATATTGAAGGACTAACAGAAATGCAAACTAAAGTGCTTTTCCAGTGAAGAGCGAAACAAACAGGAAAGAATGACAAGAACATATATCTGCCCTCCTCTTCCCCCAGCTTGGGGATCACCATTACCTCCATTTCTTCATTTTGTTTGTCTCCTTTTTTTTTTTTATTGGCACTGCCACTGTGTGTGTATGTGTGTGTTTTAGATATTAAAACTTGAGGGAAACAGCTGTCACCTCTTAAAAATGTCAGCAACTTCATTGCTTTTTAAATATCCTGGTTAATAACTGACACCCTTGGTTAAAATGTTCAATCATCTACTTAATATATAGTGCTTAGCTTGGTTTCTATTTATTTTTTGAGACAGAGTCTTGCTCGCTGTATTGTCCAGGCTGGAGTGCAGTGGCCCAATCTTGGCTCACTGCAACCTCCACCTCCCAGGTTCAAGCAATTATACCTCAGCCTCCCGGGTAGCTGGGATTATAGGCGCCCACCACCATGCCCAGCTAATTGTTATGTTTTTAGTGGAGATGGGCTTTCACCATGTTGGCCAGGCAGGTCTGAAACTCCTGACCTCAAGTGATCTGCCCGTCTCGACCTCCCAAAGTGTTGGGATTATAGGCATAAGCCATTGCGTCCAGCCTACTGCTTAGCTTTAACGTGAATCAGTGTTAGCATACACATTCAGAATTCTTTAAACTTCAAAGAAACCACAAAATTTGATTATGTATCATGGAAATACAAATCAGAACAAAAATCTATTGACTGAGCCCACATAACATAATTTTTGTTTTGTGAAAACAAAAGTATGCAAATGGATGAGGCCATTTAAGGGAATCTTGTGGCTTCTCAGTCCTTGCTGTTCTGAATTTGTGATTGACAAACACCCAACAGGTGATTCTAAAGATACCGGTAATTCTCCATCCTTATCTGGTTGCACCTACATTTTGCTTGTTGCTCAGTCTGCATGACACCTGAACTCATTCTGCGTGACACCTAAACTCTACATGACACCTAAACCCTTTAGTAGTCTGCCAAAAGGAGGCAGGAGGGTGTGGAGGGGAGGCAGGAGGGTGTGGAGGGGAGGAAGGAGAAACAGCTGTCGTGAGGCCTGGTGCTCGGTGAGCTTCATTCACTAATCGGTTGCCGGTTGGTAACCTGATTACAGATAACTTCAGTGTGAGTCAGGCTCGTTTGCCACAGCTGTTTCTCTTAAAAGTTCTCTGATAAGTCATTGCCACCACTGCTTCCAAATAGTATATGTTAACTTTGAGTTAATTTTCGATAAACCCACGTGAATTTACAAAATTGTGGCACCAACAACATGGTTAGGCAAGGCAGCACGGATGGGTATTGGAATCTGTCAATCCTGGGTTGCTGTGTACCAGCTCTGGGACTGGGGACAAGTTGTAGCAGCCCTGAGCCTCCTGCTTCACCTATATCAGGGGAGGGTGAGACTACCTTGCAGGGTTCTTGTGAAGATGAAGTGCAGTACTGTGTGACTGGTGCCTACCGTCGTGCCTGGCCTGTCAAGACCAGGCAGTTTACACAAAAACACTTGATATTGACTAAAACAAGATCCGGAAGAGAACAAATATAAATACAGATGTATCAGCTAAATGAAGGACTGTCTAATAAAAACCACAGAGGATGTTTGTGAGTGGAGGGGGACGGATCTCCTCCACCCAGCAGTGAAGATCGTGGGAATCTCTCTACCTGAATCCACCTCTTACTGTAATTCTTGACCTAAGAGCCGTTAGAACTCCTCTAAACTTCCTAAATACTCATTGCACTATGAAACCCTGCCCGCCTCCCAGACAATTTCCTATGGACATTAGACTTTTCAAACATAGGATATGTTAAGTGATGGTCTTCATTCCTCGATGTCACATTCTAAATTTGTATTTTTCTTCATTTTCCAAAGCTCCAGCTCAGCATCTTTGTATGCCTTACAGATATATACATTAAAAAAAAGTCTCGGTGGTCTTACGTGTCGATTTCTACACCCTAGCCTCAGGTAGTGTAAGCTTCATGAGGACAGGAACCAGCCCTGCCTGCTCACACTGTGTCACCAGCGTGTTCGCAGGGTGGACACATGACAGGCGCTCAGGTATTGGTTGAATAGGTAAATGGAAGACAGGAAAATGTAGGCTGGACTGATAACTTGCAGATAGACACACCCCAGTGATTTGGGAAAAGGAAGATTGGTCCACAGCAGTGTTTCTTAACGTATTTTCATTATCAAAGAGGAAAAACTCAACATTCCCTAACAGAAATGAAAAACTAAAGGAACAAAATTTTTGTTAGATGATGATGAACTTTGAAAGGTCACTAAGGACCCTTTTAATATCAAATCTTTCTCATCCCCCTGACTCCAGAAAACGAGTTTTTGCTCAGATATTGGCTCAGTGGAAAATGTGTGGTCTGAAGCTATAGTATCCTAGTTTGTGAGCTTATTTTCACTGCCTGAAGGTTTGAGTCACTGTAGAAGGGGAGGGTGGGGTGGTGGAGATCAGAACTGAGGTCTCTGAACTCCGGGGTTGACTTAGGTGCGGAGGGGATGAGGTAGAACTGCTGGCAGGCAGCCCACATCTGATCTGAGAGTGAGCTCGGCAGGCAGAAAGCACTTGGCAAAGCCCAGGGAATGGTCGGGAGAGACTGGTAGACCCAGCACTCCTGTTCCTTGAGGCAGGTCAGTGATGTGTATTAACCGAGGGTGGCTCTTATTTTAATGTGTCAGTGAAAGGAATCTTGCTGCGACTGTACTCCTGAGGTGGGGCCCAGTGTTCTGCATTTCTGACAAAAACGCTGCAGGGGATCGCCAGGCTGCTGTTTCCACAGGCAACACTTTGAGAAGCATGGCGTTAACTCACCTGTACATGTTATATTTGTTAAAGGGTAACTTTTCATAAACAGGAAAAACTATCACTCATAGATACAAATGTTAAATATTAATGAAGTAAGCAGTGAGATGTTACAACCAGTTCAAAAGAGAACCCAATAGGACAGACCCATCTATTACTCAGAATATTGAAATAAACTTGAAATTGATGCATAAGTGGCTTTACCACGTGGAGAAGGATTGACCTTCCAAGGCAGGTTGATTTGCATGTTGATAAACATTTACATTATCAGTTTCTTTCAACTTTATACACCATAAAACAGGTGAAAGGCTAGACTAGAAAACCTTAAAGGGGCTTGGTGTGATGGGTCATGCCTGTTATCCCAGCGCTTTGGGAGGTCGAAGTAGACAGATCACTTGAGCCCAGGAGTCCGAGACCAGCCTGAGCAACATAGACCCTGTCTCTACAAAAATGGTTACAAAAATTAGCTGGGCATGATGGCATGAGCCTGGAGTCCCAGCTACTCAGGAGGCTGAGGTGGGAGAATCCTTTGAGCCAGGGAAGTGGAGGTTGCTGTGAGCCAAGATCATGCCCTTGCATTCCAGTCTGGGTGACAGAGGGAGATCCTATTTCAACAGAAGTCTGAAGGAGTGTGATCTAAACAATACGTAGTGTTTCCACTGAAGCACAGATGTTTTCCCTGTGATTTGTAGTGACTGGCATTTTCAAATTGTAGATTGCTGTCTATATTAACTTGACAGTTGGTAATAACTGCTTGAAATGAGCAGTTTGTCTTTCTTCGGTTAATTGTCATATTTAGCTCCTTTGTGCAATACGAGAAAGTAATGAGTTTTTTTTTTTTTTTTTTTTTTTTTTTTAGACGGAGTCTTGCTCTGTCACCAGGCTAGAGTACAGTAGTGTTTAATGTCAAATAGAAACCAACACTACGGCCGGGCACGGTGGCTCAAGCCTGTAATCCCAGCACTTTGGGAGGCTGAGACGGGCAGATCACAAGGTCAGGAGATCGAGACCACCCTGGCTAATACGGTGAAACCCCGTCTCTACTAAAGAATACAAAAAACTAGCCGGGCGACGAGGCGGGCGCCTGTAGTCCCAGCTACTTGGGAGGCTGAGGCAGGAGAATGGCGTAAACCCGGGAGGCGGAGCTTGCAGTGAGCTGAGATCCGGCCACCGCACTCCAGCCTGGGCAACAGAGCCAGACTGTCTCAAAAAAAAAAAAAAAAAAAAAAAAAAAAAAAAAAAAAAAAACCAACACTAGTAAAATACTTCCTGGAGGTAAGAATGCTTCCCCCCAACCCCCTGGGATCTTGCCGTGTCCCACAGGCTGGAGTGCAGTGGCATAATCTTGGCTCACTGCAACCTCCACCTCCCGGGTTCAAGCAATTCTCCTGCCTCAGCCTCCCAAGTAGCTGGGACTACAGGTGCACACCACCACACCCAGCTAATTTTTGTATTTTTAGTAGAGATGGGGTTTCACCATGTTGGCCAGGATAGTCTCAATCTCTTGACTTCATGATCCGCCCGTCTTGGCCTCCCAAAGTGCTGGGATTACAGGCATGAGCCACCACATCCAGACATGAGAGCTCTTAAGTAGAATTTCCATCTATAAAAAGTAGGTACTGTCAATATTCCCCTCACATAGGTTTATGAAGAAGGCATTTTAAAAAGGGAACCCCTGTCATCGATCAGGGACCCCATCTGCGTTCTCTGTGGGCCTAGGATAAATTCTTTTGATTGTTTGTTTATTTGGTATAAAAAATCTGTAGTTAAAATATACTATTTGCATTATCCATAATAGCCAAAAAGTGGAAGCAAGCCAAGTGTCTATCTGCAGATGAATAAACAAAATATGGTGCATATATACTATATGCAGTAGAATACTATTCAGCCTTAAAAAGAAGGGAAATTCTGACACATGCTACACCATGGATGGACCTGGAAGACATTATGCCAAGTGAAATAAGCCAGTCACCAGAGAACAAGTATTTTATGTGATCAGCTTCTTGATAATCTCCAAAATAGCCACCTTGACATATTGAATGTTTGAAACTGAAGGAATCTCAGAAATGGCAGGAAGGACACTCTGACCTTTCCACCCTCTTCTCTGATGCAGGTCACAAGGCCCTTGGGTGAGAGGTGCCCTCCCTATCCCTGGAGGAAGGAGCATCCTTCTCTCTGAAGATAATGCAGAGAGGAATCTAAATGAGAGGTCCTGCTGTTCCTCCCAGTTTCCTACACTTAGCTCCTACCTCTTTTTGTCCTCTCGCATTTTCTGCTTCTCTCCACTTTTCATCAAACTTAAAAATTCTGGGAGGCCCTTCTTTTGGGCTGAGCTCCTGCACTAGCCCTCAACGGATCAGACCAAACCAAAATGGAGTTACTTATGCTAAATGCTGTGTCATCAAACTGAAACTTTAAGGAAACAGACAGATCCCCAAACTTTAGATCAGTTTTTCCTGAAAACATGAGATTCCAGTCTACTAGAATCAGTGGAAGAAGGAAGTCCCCTCTGCTTTAACCATGACAAAAAAATAACCAAAGTAACTTGATGTGAACCAATCAGGTTTTTTTATTCTGTTACCTTGTTCCTACCTCATAAAACCTGTGGTTCTGTTATTGCCCAGTGGGAGCTCTCATTCTCTTTTGCAGAGTGGAAGGCACCCAGATTCATGAATCATGAATAAAAGCCAATTAAATCTTTAAATTTGTTGTAGTCTTCTGATAATACAAAACCTAATTTGTTATAAGTTAGTCTTTTGACAAACCTAATATACAAAGACATAGGTTTAACTGTTTCTTCAGGTCTTTATTTCCTTACAAAGGCTCCTAGTTATATCAAGTTACTTCCAGAAAAAAAGTCAATTTTTCCTGTCATGTAAAACTTGTAAAACTTATATTAAGTAAATGTGGATGCTTTTCTCTTGTTAATCTGTCTTTTGGTACAAGAGCCCCAGCCAAGAAATTAGAAGGGTGGAGGAAAAATATTTTTCTTCCTCTACATATGGTTCCAGTAAAATTCATAAAAAACAAAGTAGAATGGTGGTCAGGCTCAGTGGCTTATTCCTGTAATCCCAACATCTTGGAAGGTTAAGGCGGGAGAATCACTTCAGCCCAAGAGTTCAAGACCAGGCTAGACAACATAGACCTCATCGCTGCTTTTTTTTTTTTTTTTTTTTTTTTTTTTAAAGTGTGGGACGCATACCTGTAGTCCCAACTGCTGGGGAGGCTGAGGTGGGTTGGATCACTCGAATCTGGGAGTTCAAGCTTTCAGTGAGCTGTGATCATGCCACTGTATTCCAGCCTGGGCGATAGAGTGAGACCCTGTCAGAAAGAAAAAAAAAAAGTAGTTTGGTGGTTGCCAGAGGCTGGGGTAGAGAGGAATGAGGACTTATTACTTGGTACAGAGTTTTACCTGGGGATGATGAAAATGTTCTGGAAATGGATAGTGGTGATGGTTGTACAACCGTGTGAATGCACTTAATGCCAATACACTTAAAATGGTTAAAATCAGGCTGGGCGCGGTGGCTCACGCCTGTAATCCCAGCACTTTGGGAGGCTGAGGCAGATGGATCACGAAGTCAAAAGATCAAGACCATCCTGGCCAACATGGTGAAACCCCATCTCTACTAAAAATACAAAAATTAGCTGGGCGTGGTGGTGGGCGCCTATAATCCCAGCTACTTGGGAGCCTGAGGCAGGAGAATCCTTGAACCTGGGAGGTGGAAGTTGCAGTGAGCTGAGATTGTGCCACTACTGCACTCCAGCCTGGTGACAGAGCGAGCCTTTGTTCCCCCCCCCCCAAAAAAATCTTAAGTTATATATACTTTACCATGATAAAAACATTTTATAAGCTCCATTTACCGTTTGATCACCTATTAAATGCTAAGTGCTTTACATACGTTTCACCAATCCTTAGAACAACTTTGTTCAGTAAATATTCCTGGTTCACAGATAAGAAACTGAGGTTCAGAAAGATTAGTTATTTATTTGAAGTCTTACAGCCTTTATAATGTTATTCATGCACTCTTTATACCCTAGATAGTTGGAGAAATTACAGGGGAGAATCTCAGAATTAACTAAAATAATCGAAGATGTAATCAAGAAACAAAAATACAATGTTTGAATAGAGACCAACTAAAGACGGCTGGGACTGGTTCAGTCTACATATAATTGAAAAGTAAATCACTAGGAAAGGGAAGGAGTCTCTGGGTTTCAAGATGAAATAGAAGTCATGAGAATTCCATAAATTCAAGTTCACTGAAGAGAGCTAGGAGTCAGCTACTGTTTGCTGCAGATAATATTCAGTAAGGAGCTAACTGCTAATGCACTGGCCTGGGGAAGTGTTTAATGTCAAATAGAAACCAACACGAGTAAAACACTTCCTGGAGGTAAGAATGCTTCCCCCCCAGCCCCCCGGGATCTTGCTGTGTCCCACAGGCTAGAGTGCAGTGGCATGATCTTGGCTCACTGCAACCTCCACTTCCCGGGTTCAAACGATTCTCCTGCCTCAGCCTCCCTAGTAGCTGGGATCACAGGCACACACCACCACACCCGGCTGATTTTTGTATTTTTAGTAGAGACGGGGTTTCACCATGTTGGCCAGGCTGGTCTTGAACTTCAGACCTCAGGTGACCCTGCCTTGGCCTCTCAAAGTGCTGGGATTACAGGCCATGAGCCACTGTGCCTGGCTGCTCCTTCTTTTTTTCTAATAGAACCGGGAGATCTTTAGGAATGAGGGAAAGGATCATTTCTTTGAATGGGGTAGAAAACTAAAGACTAGCCAGCCCTCAGGCTGGTTGGTGGTTGCTGCTATTCTGTTGACCGTGGACCATCACCTTTAGAAAGGAGCCAGTCTTTGTGGGATACACAGGATTTGAAGTGCGTCACATGGGTGGAACCCCAGCTGACCGTGATACCTTCAAGTGAGTTTTCCACCGAATTTGATTATTTTCTCACTTGGTGCTTCTTTCTGGGCTTTTTAAGCAACTGCAAAGCTCTAGGTGATTTTACTTTTGGATTAATTGTCTTGGGAATGCTCATTCCTGATTCCTGGTTTCACCAAACAGGTGGGTAACCTTATTTGTTTCTGCCTATAATAATTCTGGAGTCTTTAAATAAAACGACTGTGACTTTTCATGATGAGTGGAAGATAGGTTTTCCTAACGCTACAATCAATATTCCTTGCGGTTCAAGGACACTGCGGCCCTGTCTAATACAGAGGTTGAACTTGGACTTGGGAGATAACCCCTGCCTCTCGTGTTCTCTGTGGCTCTGCTTTCTGTTAATTTACTCATAAGCTTGTTTTGTCTCCTTGCTGAGAATTGTCAAACATGAAATGTAATTTCAGGCTATAGTGAAGAAAGATGATATAAGGCAGAAGAAATTGGCAATCATTTGGCCTGTACATGTTGCTTTTTTTTTTTTTTCTGGACTTAGGATATAGGCCAAACCTTGACATTTCTGGCCTTTGAGTCTTTCCCAACTGTGATTATAATACATTAGCTCTTCTAGAGAAGTTAGATGTGACTTTGGACTTAGTCTTTCATACGGTGGCTAAATGAATTTATATGGTTCATCACAATTCACTAGATTGGTTCAGCAGGAAATTTACAGAGATTTTTTTCTTTGCTGAAAATGTTTTTCTAAATTGAAAAACTTCTAATACTGTCTTCTGGAGTAGTCCTAGAAACAAGTGCAAGTGATTGTTTTTGGCAAGAGGCCACATAAACATTTCTGCTTCTCTGTCATTTATGGGTAGCGTTGATATAAATTGTTAAAGACAATGATCATAGATAGATAATGTATCAAGAGTTTGGGCCCAGCCACTGTAGCTGCTGTTGACCCAGAGGGACCACTGGGATCCTCACATCTCAGGGCAGCACATCGTTTGCTGCAATGGTTGATTCTACACAACCTTTTATGAAATTAGGTGAGGCCCTTGATTATAATTTGTTTTTTAAAAGGTTTCATATGAGTTTCTCTCTCTGTAAATACCAGTTTCTAATATTTTTTAAAGGCCTATGTTTACAACAAATTCAGGAGATACTTATGCACTACTAACTAGTGTTCTTTTGTGGTGCTTTAGAAATTCTGGCCCACTTGTATTTTTGCTGGACTTCTAATGATTTCACTCGTCAATCAGAAAATATTTATGTCCACCTCCGTGCTTCCTCTCCCTTAATCTTGTCTATTCTTGGCCATTTTAGAGTTGACCTAGCAGCCTTCACAAAACTGGTTGGAGTTTCCATTGGGATTAAATTGATAGGTCATTTCTGGGAGACCTTAACAATATTGAACTTTCCAGTCTGTGAACTTTACTTATCTGCCCATATATTATGTTTATTTTTGGTAGATGACAAAATTATATGATCACTCCAAAAAGTACCTTGCCCTTTATAGTAAAACCTTCCATTGTAAACTTCTGGCAATCACTGATCTGTGATCCTCTAGCATTGCTTTTTTTCAGAATTTTATGTAAATAGAATCGTTCAGGATGTAGCCTTTTGAGTCTGGCTACTTTCGTGTACGATATCCACAGTTACTCCTTTTTACTGCCAAATGGTAATCCATTGTATAAATACTACATGGTTTGCTTCTTGGTTTGTCATTGGGGGAACACAGACTTTTTTCACTTTTGGTAAATTTTAAGTGGATTGGAATTCACAAAGTGCTTTTTGTCTGAGCATAGGTTTTCATTTCACTTGTGCAAATACCTAGGAGTAGGATTGCCGAGTCACATGGTCCGCGTGTTTGACTTTATCAGAACCTGCCAAATTGTCTTCGTAAGTGCTGCACCACTTCAGTTTCTTTAATAAATGTAGGGATATTCAAGCTGTCTGTTTCTTCTTGAGTTTTGGTAGTTTATGTCTTTCAAGGAATTGATCTATTTCACCTAAATTGTAGAATTTAGAAGCATATAGTTGTGTTTGTATTTTGTTTCTGTAGTATCCATTATTAGCCTTCTAGTGTCTACAGGGTTTGTAATAATAATATTCCTTTGATTTCTGGTATTGGTAATATGTGTTTTCTCTTCTTCCTTTGTCATTCTGCTAGAGGCTTACTCATTTGACTGATTTCTGCCTCCCACCACCCTCTGCAAAGAACCAACTTTGGATTTCATTGAATTTTTTTCCCTTATTGTTTTTGTTTAAATATTACTGATTTATATATTTAGTTTGTCTTTTCTTATGCTTGATTTGAGTTTATTTGGTTTTTTTTTTTTAAAGTAGATGCTTACATTATTGATTTGATACTTCATTTCTCATATAATTTAGTGCTATAAATTGCCCTCTAAGCACATATTTTGATAAGTTGATGTCATTTATTCAGTTTGAATTGTTTTCCAATTTTTCTTAAGATACGCTCTTTGACCTATGGGCCATTTAGAAGTACGCCATTTAACTTCTCATATTTGGGGATGTTCTAGAAATGTTCTAGATTCCTAGTTTAATTCTGTCATCATCAGAGAACATAATTCACTGAATTTTAATTATTTAATTATAGGGTTTGTTTTATGACCCAGAGTATGATCTCTCACCACCGCCATACCGATAATTCTTCAGGTTTTGACGTTTCTCAACCTGTCTGCTGGTTATTTTTCAGAGTACTTGGGTCATTGCTATTTGTATTTTGTCCAGAGTTTCAAATTGTGATTAGTAGAAATGACAGGCCATAGCATGCATACGCCATCTTGGCCAGCATCACAGGTTGTCAATACATCTTGTTGTTATTGTTTTGAGACAGAGTCTCACTCTGTTGCCCAGGCTGGAGCACAGTGGCGTGATCAGGGATCACTGCAGCCTCAGCCTGCTAGGCTCAAGCGATCTTCCCACCTCAGCCGCCCGAATAGCTGGATCTATAGGTGTGCTGCTATGCCCAGCTAATTTTTGTAATTTTTGTAAAGACAGGGTTTTGCCTTGTTGCCCAGGCTGGTCTCAAACTCCTGAACTCAGGTCATCCTCTCACTTGGGCCTCCCAAAGTGCTAGGATTATACGCATGACCACCGCACCTGGCCGACACATCTTAAAAATAATTTCTCATCCACGTTGAATAATGATGGCCTGTAAATATTTTTTCTTGCACTTGCCTTATTGGGTTTTGATATCAAGGTTATTTTTATCTTAACCTTGTAAAATGAATTGGGGAGGCTTCATTTTTTATCCTCTCAGTTTGTGTTAGTGGCAGAGTTTTTTTGTTTTTCTTGTATGTTTCATGGAACTTTTTGGTGAAGGCATTTGGGCCTGGAAATTTCTTTAGGGAAGTATCTTCAGTACTGATTCAATATATTTAATGTATATAAGATTTTTTTCTACTTTTATGAGTCAATTTTGATTTTTTTCCCCCTAGAAATTCATCTCACCAGGTATGGTGGCTCATGCCTGTAATCCCAGCACTTTGGGAGGCTGAGGTGGTAGGATCACTTGACTCCAGGAGTTCAAGACCAGCCTGGGCTATATAGTGAGACTCCATCTCTACAAAAAAATAAAAATTAGCTTGGTATGGTGGTGGGTGCCTGTAGTGTGAGCTACTTGGGAGGCTGAGGTGGGAGGATCATTTGAGCCTGGGAGGTTGAGGCTGCAGTGAGCTGTGATTGTGCCACTGCACTCCAGCCTGGGTGACAGAGTGAGACCTTGTCTCAAAAAAAAAGATTTTTCATCTGTGCTTTAAAGTCTGTTGGCAGAAAGTTATTCATAATTGTATATTATGAATTTGAGACGGGGCCTCACTGTGTTGCCCAGGGTGGAATGCAGTGGTGCAATCACGGCTCACTGCAGCCTCCACCTCCCAGGCTCAAGCCACCCTCTCGCTTCAGCCTCCCAAGTAGCTAAGTTTTATATTTTTGGTAGAGATGGGGTCTTGCCATGTTGCCCAGGCTGGTCTCAAACTCCTGAACTTGAGCTTTCCTCCCACTCCGGTCTTCCAAAGTGCTGGGATTACAGGTACGAGCCATCGTTCTTGGCCTGCCAGTTACGACTTCCTTTCAAAGTCTTTCTATGTGTAGTACAGTCCTGCTGTGCAAGATTGTTTTTTGACTGCTTTTTCTTGACAAATCTTGCTAAAGGTCTGTTAATTTTATAATGTAATTTTAAAGAACCAGGTTTTAGCAGGGCATGGTGGCTCATACCTGTAATCCAGCACTTTGGGAGGTGAAGGCAGGAGGATCACTTGAGCCTGGAAGGGGGAGGCTGTAGTGAGCTGTGACTGAGCCACTACACTCCAGCTCGGGGAACAGAATGAGGCCCTATCTCAAAACCAAAAAACCCCCAAGTTTTAGCTTGGCTGACTCTATTGTGTGTTTCTTTTGTATTTTGTTTGTTACGTTTTTCCTTTTTCTTTCTTTTAATTTAACTTGTTCTTTTTCTGATTATTGACTGCTTCGTTTGTTGATTTTTTTTTTTTTTTTTTTTTTTTTTTTGAGACATAGTCTCGCTCTTTCACCAGGCTGGAGTGCAGTGGCACAATCTCGGCTCACTGCAACCTCTGGCTCCCGGGTTCAAGCAATTCTTCTGCCTCAGACTCCTGAGTAGCTGGGACTATAGGTGTATGCCACTATGCCCAGCTAGTTTTTGTATTTTTAGTAGAGGTGGGGTTTTACCATCTTGGGCAGGATGGTCTCAATCTCTTGACCTCGTGATCCACCCGCCTCTGTCTCCCAAAGTTCTGGGATTACAGGCGTGAGCCACTGTGTCCAGTCTGTTGATGTTTTTTCCAAGTTCCTTTTCTAATGGTCTCATTTAAGACTATAAATTTCCCCAGCCTGGACAACGTGGTGAAACTTTATCTCTACCAAACACACAAAAAATTAGCCAGGCGTGGTGGTGCGAGCCTGTGGTCCCAGCTATTCGGGAGGCTGAGGTGGGAGGCTCACTTGAGCCCAGGAGGTGGTGGGTAGTAAGCCAAGATCATGCCACTGCACTCCACTTTGGGTGACAGAATGAGACCCCATCTCAAAAAAAAAAAAAAAAAGACTGTGAATTTCCCTGTATGAATGCATTTAACTATATCCTACAGTTTTTAATATGTAGAACTGATGATGAATTTGCCTTATTTTATCTTTGAGCTATGGGCTGTTTAAAAGTATACTTTTAGAAAGTTTCTAAAATTGTGGCTTTTCTAGTTAGCCTTTTGTTTTCTACTTTTAACTTAATTCTGTTGTTACCAGAAATTGTGATCTGTACTCCACTGTCTTTGAAATTTACTTGTTTTTAACACTGGACTAGATGGTTAATTTTTGAACTTGTCCACATTTTCTTGAAGGGAACTCTATTTCTGCAGTTAAATCTCATGTTCTGTATATGTGCATTGAGTCTATTTTTTTATAATTTTAAATCTTCATCCTCCCTAACTATTTTTATACTTTATTTACTGAGAGATATATTAAATATCCCACTAGAAGTATGGATTTGTCTGTCTCCTCATCTGTCAACTTGTGGTTTTTGAGGCTGTACTTGGGCGCATGTGATTCAAAAAATATATATATATATTTTTTAAATTTGAACTTTTATCAAAATGAAATGTTTTCCTTCATTTATGTATGCTTTCAACATTATGATATAGCTATAGTAAGTTTGGTTAGACTTTGCACTGTGTATCTTTCACGTGTGTGTGTGTGTGTGTGTGTGTGTGTGTGTGTGTGTGTATTTTTTCCCACTATGCTGCCCAGGCTGTAGTGCAGGGGCTGTTCACAGACGTGACTGTGGCTCCCTGCCGCCTTGAACTCCTAGGCTGAAATGATCCTCCCACCTCAATCTTGCGAGTAGTGTGTGCCACCACAGCCAAGTAATTGTTTTTGTTTCTTTAGAGATGCAGTTTGGCTATATTGCCCAGGCTGGTCTTGAGCTCTTGTTCTCAAGTGATCCTCCCACCTCTGCTTCCTAAGTCACTGGGATTACAAGCATGTGCCACCAAGCCCGCTCATCTGATATGTATTTTAATACCTTTTAAAATCATTCTATATCTTTCTTTTAAATATGACTTATAAATAGCATGGAATGAGTAACAATTTATCCATCTTTAACTGGATTACTTAGTCCATTTGCATGTATTTGTATTCTGATGTACTTGGATTCTGTATAGATGGTGAGTGGTGTGTGTATGTACATGCATATGTATTTGTGTCATTTTATTGTAACTTTCCATTTGTCCTACTTATGTTTCTTATTTTCCTTTCTTGCCTTCTTTTCAATTGATGGGATATTTTCTCTTCTCTAGTCATTTTAAGTTAGTCTTTGTTTATATTATTTTAGTAACTGTCATGCTAATTTAAATGTGCATATTTAAGTTATGAAAGTCTAAAATTCATTCTCCTCCTGGGTGATAGGATAACTTAACAATACTTTCATTGCATTAAACTCCTCTTGAGTTATGCTACTACAGTATATTTTCAGCTTTTTATTTTGACATAATTGTAGATTCACAGGCAGTTTTAAGAAATAATATAAAGAAATCCCATATAATCTTCACTCAGTTTCTCCCAGTGGTAACATCCTGCATAACTACCTTGTTCAGATTTCACCAGTTTTCTGTGCACTTTTAGTTTTTTATGTGTATTTAGTTCTATGAAATATTATCGTGTACACAGATTAGATACCTAACCACCATCACCATCATCAAGAGACAGAACAGTTCCATCAGAAGGATGGATCCCTTGTGCTACCCATTTTATAGTCACAAACCCGTTCCTTGCCCCCTAACCTCGGAAACCACTAATCTGTTCTTCATCTCTATAACTTTTTTTCAAGAACACGTGTAAATGAAACCATACACTGTCTAATATTTTGAGATTGAGTTTTTCAGCATAATTATCTTGTGATCCATCAAAGTTGTTTTTGATATAGTTTATCATTTTTCTTTATATTTCATGGGACGTTACTTCTGTTTTATACGTTTCATATTTGTTTAGTTTTATCCATATATTCACCTATCTTTTTTTCCTGCTCTTCATTTCTTCTTGTATCCCAGATCTTCTACTTGGGATCATTTTCTTTCTGCCCGAAATCTTTTACTATCTGTTTAGTAATGGTTTCCTTGGGCGAGCTCCCTCAATTTCTGCACATTTTGAGCTCTGTTCTGTTAGTCTCATACTTAAAAAAATTTTTTTTATTGTGGTATAAGAGGCATACAGGTAAGGAGATCATGAACGTACAACTCAATGAATTTTCACGTAGTTAACGCATAAGAAATGGATATGACCAGCAACCCAGAAGCCTCTCTTCTGTTTCCTTCTAGTTGCTACTCTTACCTCCTCTCGAGGCAGGGTGATCTGCCTGCCTTGGCCTCCCAAAGTGCTGGGATTACAGGCATGAGCCACCGTGCCTGGCCTAAAATAACCATCTTTTCTTTTGAGACAGAGTCTTGCTCTGTCACCCCAGCTGGAGTGCAGTGGCATGATCATGGCTCACTGCAGCCTCAATCTCCCTGGCTCAAGCGATCCTCCCACCTCAGCCTCCTGAGTAGCTGGGACAGGAGGCACACATGCCACACCCAGCTCAATCTACTGGGCTCAAGCAGTCCTGCTGCTTTGACCTATTTGAGATATCAAAAGGTATCTCCTATTCTGACTTTTTACACTATAGATTAGTTTTTGTATTATTTACTTTCTAAATGGGGTCATTTCTTTTGGCTGCTTTTCTCAGCTTAAGTCTTGTGAGCTATATCTGTGGTGTTGCACATAGCAGTGGTTCGTTTATTGTTTGCATTGTTTTACTAATGTTGCACAAAATGTTTATCTGTTCTGCTGGTGGCTGACATTTGGGTTCTTCCAAGCTTGGGTCCATTATGAATAATGCCATTATAAACTTTCTTTCTTTTTTTTTTCTTGAGGTGGAGTCTCGCTCTTGTCGCCCAGGCTGGAGTGCAATGGTGCCATCTTGGCTCACTGCAACCTCCACCTCCTGAGTTCAAGCAATTCTCCCTGCCTTGCCCTCCCAAGTAGCTGGGATTACAGGTGCCCACCACCATGCCTGGCCAATTTTTTTTTAGTAGAGATGGTTTTTTTTGTTTTTTTTTTTTTGTTTTGTTTTTTGAGATGGAATCTCGCTCTGTCGCCCAGGCTGGAGTACAGTGGCACGATCTCCGCTCACTGCAAGCTCCGCCTCCTGGGTTCACGCCATTCTCCTGCCTCAGCTTCCTGAGTAGCTGGGACTGCAGGCACCCGCCACCATGCCAGGCTAATTTTTTATATTTTTAGTAGAGATGGGGTTTCACCGTGTTAGCAAGGATGGTCTCGATCTCCTGACCTTGTGTTTTGCCTGTCTCGGCCTCCCAAAGTTCTGGGAGAGATGGAGCTTTGCCCTGTTGGGCAGACTGGTTTTGAACCCCTGACCTCAGGTGATCTGCCTGCCTTGGCCTCCCAAAGTGCTGGGATTATAGGCATAAGCCACTGCGCCCGGCCCTAAACTTTCTTGTACTTACCTTTTGGTGAACATGTGTGTACTTTAATTTGATCTATATCTGGGAGTGCAAGTGCTTTATAGAGTATATGTACAGTTTTAGGAGATATTGCTAAAAACTTTTCAGTGGCTATATCAGTTTACACTCTGCCAGCTGTGGATGAATGTTCCAGTTGTTTCCCATCCTTCTGTTACAGGAAAGGGGTCCTTATCCTGATTCCAAGAGAGGGTTATTGGATCTGGCACAAGAAAGAATTCAGGGTGAGTCCATAGAGTAAAGTGATAGCATGTTTATTAAGAAAGTAGAAGAATAAAAGCATGGCTACTCTATAGAAGAATAAAAGAATGGTTACCCATTCTTGTGGTTATTTCTAGATGATATATTAAACAAGGGGTGGATTATTCATGCCTCCTTTTTTTAGACCATGTAGGGTAACTTTCTGACATTGCCACGGCATTTGTAAACTGTCGTGGCGCTGGTGGAGGTATAGCAGTGGGAGGGTGACCAGAGGTCACTCTTGTCACCATCTTGGTTTTAGTAGGTTTCAGGCAGCTTCCTTGCTGCAAACTGTTTTATCAGCAAGGTCTTTATGACCTGTACCTTGTGCTGGCCTCCTGTTTCATCCTGTGACTAAGAATGCCTGTAACTGTCTGGGAATGCAGCCCAGTAGGTCTCAGCCTCGTTTTTCCCAGCTCCTATTCAAGATGGAGTTGCTCTTTTTCAAACCCCTCTGACACTTCCCTATGCTTACTATTGTGTCAGCTTTTAAAAACTTTTAGTCTTTCTGGTAGATGTGTAGTGGTATCTCGTGGTGTTTGTCATGTGCATTTCCATAATGCCTAACTAGGGAAGGGCATCTTCTCATGTTTTAATATTGGTCATTTATTCTCTTTGGGAAAGGGCCTGCTCAGGTCTCTTGCCTAGCTTTCTGTTGGGTTACTTACCTAGCTTTCTGTTGGGTTACTTGCCTTCTTTTTTTAAATTACTGATTTGTAGGAATTCTTAAACATATTCTGGATCAAAGTTATTTGGTCATATTCTACCCAGTATTCTCTGAATGATTTCTTTATTTGAATAGAAATGATTAATTTTGCTATAGTCCAGTTTATCAGTATTTTCCTTTATGGATAATGTTTTCGGTTGCAGGGGAGTTTTAAACTTTCTGTCTTTTCCCTGAAGGTTCGATAATTTGGGTCTTGGTAATAAACTTGACAGTAGCCAGATTAGCAGGAGCAATGGCATACCGATTATGTCCTTATGCACAGGAGTCCACGAAATATGAGACTCACAGAAGAGCCAGGTGGTTGAAGCTTAGCTAGCAATTTGTGCTACAGAAAGAAACAGGAGCGTAAAGGCCCCTGGATGGTAGTGGCAACAAGCTATGGGAAGGCGAGGGGAGGAACTGTACTGGGAACAAAGGCTATCTTATGCAGAAAAAAGTCCCTCAGGTCGCAGTCTTCAGAATAGGTGAAAAGTCTGTCTGGGTGTGGTACCCTGAGTGTGGAGACCTTTTAGTTTCCTCTCTTTCCATGGGAGTCTGGTTAATGTAGATCCCAGGAAGGAAGGCAGGGTTTATGACAGACAACAGCATTCCTTCTGGGGGAACTTCTCTTAAGTAAGTGAAACTTTGGAGAAAGCACTTCCTATATTTGCTGCTTCCCAGGTGCTCAGTTTGAAGTCTACAGCTGCATATTTTGGGGTATTTTTTTGAGCCCTAACATCTTTATAAAAATTTTTACCTAATTCTATGTTATCTTCTAGAAGCCTTTTCATATGTAGCCTATCATCTATCTGGAAGGGACTTTTATGTATGGTATTGTTAACAGTGGAGGGTGTCCAGGTTCTTGGCGTCTTGAACAGAGAATTGGACAAAACACACAAAGCAAGGAAGGAATGAAGGGATTTATAGAAAATGAAACTACACTCCACAGTATGGGAGCAGCCCTGAGCATAGGGGCTCGAAGTTCCTGTTAGAGTTTTTATGAGTTTACCCTCTACTTCGGGTACACTCTATGTAAATGAAGACGGTGAAGTAAAGTTACAAAGTACTTTACAGCACATGCCCTGTGAAGAGGATATTTTCTGTTAGAGTGGAAGTGTGAATTGGCCTGATGTCGCCTGCCTCCAGACCCTATTTTCCTGCCTCGGTATCAAGTAGGAAACTTTTTCACAGGGCTATGCAGTTGACTTTGGCACTGTTTATTAAAATGACCATCTTTTCTTCTTTTTTTTTGAGACGAGGTCTTGCTCTGTCACCCAGGCTGGAGTGCAGTGGCACGATCTCGGCTCACTGGCAACCTCTGCCTCCTGGGTTCAAGCGATTCTCCTGCCTCAGCCTCCCGAATAGCTGGGATTACATGCGCCTGGCTAATTGCTGTATTTTTAGTAGAGACGGGGTTTCACCATGTTGGCCTTGAACTCCTGACCTCAGGTGATCTGCCTGCCTAGACCTCTCAAAGTGCTGAGATTACAGGTGTGAGCTACCATGCCTGGCCTAAAATGACCATTTTTTTCTTTTGAGCAGAGTCTTGTCCTGTCATCCCTGCTGGAGTGCAGTGGCATGATCATGGCTCGTGGCTCACTGCAGCCTCAACCTCCCTGGCTCAAGCAATCCTCTCACCTCAGCCTCCTGAGCAGCAGGGACAGCAGCCACACATGCCACACTCAGCTTTTTTTTTTTTTTTTTTTTTTTGGTAGACATGAAGTCTTGCCATGTTTCCCAGGCTGATCTTGATTTCCTGGGCTCAAGTAATCCTCCTGCTTTGACCTCCAGAAGTTCTGGGATTGCAAGTAGGAGCCACCACATCTGGTCTATTTTCATTTTTCTTCAGTGTCACCTTTATTATAAATAAAGTACTATATACATGGGCATGCTTTTGGCCTCTGTAAGTTCCTTTTTTTAATGTTTCCACAGGTTATTGGGGTACAGGTGGTATTTGGTTAAATGAGTAAGTTCTTTAGTGGTGATTTGTGAGATTTTGGTGCACTCATCACCCGAACAGTATACCCTGCACCCTATTTGTAGTCTTTTATTCCTTGCCGCCTCCACACCCTTACCCTCAAGTCCCCAAAGTCCATTGTATCATTCTTATCCCTTTTCATCTTCATAGCTTAGCTCCACATATCAGTGAGAACATACAATGTTTGGTTTTCCATTCCTGAGTTACTTCACTTAGAATAATAGTCTCCAGTCTCATCCAGGTAACTGCAAATGCTGTTAATTCTTTCCTTTTTATGACTGAGTAATATTCCACGGTATAAATATACCACAGTTTGTCTACTTGTTGATTGATGGGCATTTGGATTGGTTCCACGATTTTGAAATTGTGAACTGTGCTGCTATAAACATGCATGTGCAAGTATCTTTTTCGAATAATGGCTTCTTTTCCTCTGGGTAGATACCCAGTACTGGAGTTGCTGGATCAAATGGTAGTTCTACTTTTAGTTCTTTAAGGAATCTCCACACTGTTTTCCATGGTGGTTGTACTAGTTGACATTCCCACCAGCAGTGTAGAAGTGTTTCCTGTTCACTGCATCCACGCCAGCATCTACTGGTTTTTGATTTTTTGATCATGGCCATTCTTGCAGGAGTAGGGTGGTATTAAATTGTGGTTTTGATTTGCATTTCCCTGATCGTTAGTGATGTTGGGCATTTTCTCATATATGTGTTGGCCATTTGTGTATCTTTTGAGAATTGTCTGTTCATATCCTTAGCCCGCTTTTTGATGGGATTGTTTTCTTCTGATTTGAGTTTGTTATAGATTCTGGATATTAGTTCTTTGTCAGACGTATAGATTGTGAAGATTTTCTCCCACTCTGTGTGTTGTCTGTTTGCTGACTGTTCCTTTTGCCATGCAAAAGCTCATTAGTTAAGTCCCAACTATTTATCTCTGTTTTTATTGCATTTGCTTTTGGGTTTTTGGTCATGAAATCCTTGCTAAGCCAATGTCTAGAAGGGTTTTCCAATGTTATCTTCTAGAATTTTTAGTTTCAGATCTTAGGTTTAAGTCCTTAATCCATCTTGAGTTGATTTTTGTATAAGGTAAGAGGTAAGGATCCAGCTTCATTCTCCTACATGTGGATAACCAATTATCCCAGCACCATTTGTTGAAAAGGGTGTCCTTTCCCCACTTTGTTTTTGTTTGGTTTGTCGAAGATCAGTTGGCTGTAAGTATGTGGGCTTATTTTTGGGTTCTCTATTCTGTTTCATTGTTTCTATGTACCTATTTTTATACCAGTACCATGCTGTTTTGGTGACTATGGCCTTATAGTTTGAAATCAGGTAGTGTGATGCCTCCAGATTTGTTCTTTTTGCTTAGTCTTGCTTTGGCTATGCGGGCTCTTTTTTTGGTTCCTTTTGAGGTTTAGAATTTGTTTTTTCTAATTCTGTGAAGAATAACAGTGCTATTTTGATGGGGATTGTGTTGAATTTGTAGATTGCTTTTGGCAGTATGATCACTTTCACAATATTGATTGTACCCATCCATGAGCATGGGATGTGTTTCCATTTGTGTCATCTATGATTTATTTCAGCAGTGTTTTGTAGTTTTCCTTGTAGAGGTATTTTGCCCCCTTGGTTAGGTATATTCCTAAGTATTTTAGCTTTTTTGCAGCTGTTGTAAAAGGGGTTGAGTTCTTGATTTGATTCTCCCCTTGGTCGCTGTTGGTGTATAGAAGAGCTACTGATTTGTGTACATTGATTTGTGTACATTAATCTTGTATCCGAAAAGCTTGCTGAATTCTTTTATCAGTTCTTAGGAGCTTTGTGGAGGAGCCTTTAGGGTTTTCAAGGTAAACAACCATATTGTTAGCAAACAATGACAGTTTGACTTCCTTTTTACTGATTTGGATTCCCTTTCTTTTGTCTGATAGCTCTGGCTAGGACTTCCAGTACTATGTTGAGGAGTGGTGAGAGTGGGCATCCTTGTCTTGTTCTAGTTCTCAGAGGGAGTACTTTCAACTTTTCCCCATTCAGTATTATATTGGCTGTGGGCTTGTCATTGATGGCTTTTATTACATGAGGTATGTCCCTTGTGTATCATTTTTGCTGAGAGTTTTAATCATAAAGTGATGCTGGATTTTGTTGAATGCCTTTTCTGCATCTCTTGAGATCATGTCATTTTTGTTTTTAATTTTATGTGGTGTATCACATTTATTGAGTTGTGTATGTTAAACCATCCCTGCATCCCTGGTATGAAATCCATTTGATCATGGTGGATTATCTTTTTGATATGTTGTTGGATTTGGTTAGCTAGTATTTTGTTAAGGATTTTAGCATCTATGTTCATCAAGGATATCGGTCTGTAGTTTTCTTTTCCAGTTATGCCCTTTCCTGGTTTTGATATTAGGGTGGTGTTGGTACCAATTCTTCTTTGAATGTCTGGTAGAATTCTGCTGTGAATCCGTCTGGTCCTAGACTTTTTTTTCATTGGTAATTTTTAAATTACCATTTCAATCTTGCTGCTTGTTATTGGTCTGTTCAGGGTATCTAATTCTTCCTGATTTAAGGTAGGAGGGTTGTATTTTTCCAGGAATTTATCCGTCTTTTCTAGGTTTTCTGCTTATGTGTGTAAAGGTGTTCACAGTAGCCTTGAATGAACTTTTTTTTTTTTTTTTTTTTTTTTTTTTTTTTTTTTTTTTGAGACGGAGTCTCGCTCTGTCGCCCAGGCTGGAGTGCAGTGGCCGGATCTCAGCTCACTGCAAGCTCCGCCTCCCGGGTTCATGCCATTCTCCTGCCTCAGCCTCCCGAGTAGCTGGGACTACAGGCGCCCGCCACCTCGCCCGGCTAGTTTTTTGTATTTTTTTTTTTTTTTAGTAGAGACGGGGTTTCACCGTGTTAGCCAGGATGGTCTCGATCTCCTGACCTCGTGATCCACCCGTCTCGGCCTCCCAAAGTGCTGGGATTACAGGCTTGAGCCACCGCGCCCGGCCTGAATGAACTTTTGTATTTCATTGTTGTCAGTTGTAATATCTCCTGTTTCATTTCTTAATGAGGTTATCTGGATGTTCTCTCTTCTTGGTTAATCTTGCTAATGGCCTTTTGTTTATCTTTTCGAAGAATCAGCTTTTGTTTCATTTATGTTTCATCTTTTTTGTGTGTTTCAATTTCATTTAGTTCTGCCCTGATCCTGGTGATTTCCTTTCTTCTGCTGGGCTTGGGTTTGGATTGTTCTTGGTTCTCTAGTTCCTTGAGGTGTGACCTTAGAATGTCAGTTTGTGCTTTTTCAGTCTTTTTGATGTAGGTGTTCAGGGCTGTGAGCTTTCCTCTTAGCACCACCTTTGCTGTATCCGAGAGGTTTTGATAGGTTGTGTCATTATTGTTATTCAGTTTGAAGAATTTTAAAATTTACATCTTGTTTTCGTTTTTGACCTGATGTTCATTCAGGAACAGGTTATTTAACCTCCATGTATTTGCTTTGTTTTGAAGGTTCCTTTTGGAGTTGATTTTCAGTTTTATTCCACTGTCATCTGAGAGAGTGCTTGATATAATTTCAATTTTCTTAAATTTATTGAGGCTCATTTTATTGGCATCTGCAAGTTTCATTGGTCAATTTGTCTTTATTTTGTTTGGTTTTGGAAATAAGTATAATAAAACAGTCCTGCTCTTAAAGTGCATACAATCAGTTAAATAGCTAATTTCAATATAATGTGTGGAAGAAAAACATATTAAAATTGTGCTGTATTTAAAGTTTCATAATTGAAATGTTAATTTCTTTACTAAAGTGACCCTTCTAATGCAGCAGGAAGACTGTTTTTATAATTGAAAGATAGTTTGCATTTTATTACTTGGCTTTTCTTTATAGTTTACTGTTCATGAATATATCCCTAAACATGTGTTATTATAATTCTGCCTGTTTTGGGGCAGTGTCTACCTTACAGCGCTGGCTGAGGGCTGAGCCGAGCGTGGCTCTGAGGGAATCCAGCCTTGGGCGGTAGGTGGCAATGTTGGGCAGGCAGATTAAGGCTCTAGAATGTCTGGCTAGTTATGGGGACTGAGCTGTGGCCAGAATTCCAGTCCTCCGTGAATTAAGGCTGGTCCCCAAACCAACTGGAAGAGACAGAACAGACTGGAGGGAGGAGGAAGGGGAGGTCCATGATGAGAGCCGCTGCCGTTTATTTAGCATTGTGTACTGAGCTCTGTGCAGGGCACCTAACAGCCTAGTATGCAGCAACTCAGTTCCCACCACCTGCACCCCCACCTTTTTTTTTTTTTTTTTTTTTTCTTGCAAATCACAAAGAGACAGCTGGAATGTGGCAGAACCAGGATTCTATCCCAGTCTGGCTGTCCTCACAACTCTGAATCATCAGGTGACAACAGTGTCTTGCTGGAATTGCCAATTGCTGCTGCTCGAGTGCCTGCCCTACAGGATGGCGTCATGGGCCTGGCTGAGCTGTGGCTCTCAGCACCATGCTGTTTCTTCCCCAGGTCTGCTTGGTGCTGCAGTTCAGCAGGGTGGAGGCTGTGCTGTCCCTGCCCCAACCTCTTCTGCCTGGGGGTGTGGGCAGAGCTGCTGGCCTTCATCCCTCTGCTTATTTCTCCAGACATCTCCTCCTATTCTGATAGAGACACCCTGCCTTGGGGCATCCACCCACTCATTCCTTCATGGAAAGTCAGCCTATTTTTCTGTTTTACTTTGTGGTCATCTTCATAATATTTCTTTGTCCCATTGACAGCAGTTTGTAACTGGGGATTATCTGATTGTTATCTCTCTGCCCTGTGGAACTATAAGCTTCCTGAAGGCAGGGGCCACGTCTTGAGCTCACTGTTGTATTCTCGTAGCTTTACATGGCACCTGGCATCCAGAAGCCTTACATATGATGAATGAATACATGAATGACTTCCTTAAACTAATTTTGTCTCTTACTTCCTAGTTGCCAGGTGGTATAAGACAGCAGGGTTATGATCTAATATGTATTTGATGTGGTAAGAAACTAAAGGCTTTTTGGGAACTTCAGTCTCATTTGGGGCAAATCAAGATTTTGTGATTCTGAAGCAGTTTGGGGAGTTGTCTTTAAGAAAAAGAATGCTGATTATAAACACAAAATTTGTTATAAATTTGTCTTTTAGAATGCCAAAAAGTATAATTAAAGATATAAAAAACTGACCAATGTCACAAATGCCATAACATTTGGAAAATAACATTTATTAACTAATTGCCTAATATATTTCTTTTATTATTATTATTATTATACTTTAAGTTCTAGGGTACATGTGCATAATGTGCAGGTTTGTTACAAATGTATACTTGTGCCATGTTGGTGTGCTGCACCCATCAACTCGTCAGCACCCATCACTAATATATTTCTATAATATCTTCTCCTATATATTTTGGCTATATGTTATATTACCTTTGTGTAAGAATTCTGTTAAAATAACTTCAGTGGCTAGAATAGACAATTTAGTCTTTCTATTGATATAGTAATTAAACTTTTTTCTTTAGTCTAAAAATGTTAGACTTGCGTAAATTTCTTGCTGTATTATATGAAGACTACATTTTTAAGCTAATAAGGGCCACTAGTAGGGAAAGGTTTACATACTTTCTTTCCTGTCTCTGAATTTATCATTATGTAGGTAGTAGCACGTTTGATGGTAGATTTTTTTTTTTTTTTTTAGACGGAGTCTCTCTCGTCGCCCAGGCTGGAGTGCAGTGGCACGATCTCGGCTCACTGCAAGCTCTGCCTCCCGGGGTCACACCATTCTCCTGCCTCAGCCACCGGACTATCTGGGACTATAGGTGCCTGCCACCATTCCCAGCTAATTTTTTGTATTTTTAGTAGAGACGGAGTTTCACCGTGTTAGCCGGGATGGTCTCGATCTCCTGACCTCGTGATCCCCCTGTCTCGGCCTCCCAAAGTCCTGGGATTACAGGCGTGAGCCACCATGCCCGGCCGTTTGATGGTAGATTTTCAACTACAGGAAAAGCATGGTGCATATTCCTGGAGCATCAGTTTTACTTGTTAGTATATATGTAGAAACATTCTTAATTAAGACAAAAGGAAATATCAGAGAATACTGTGCACGACGTATAATTTAAAGCTCAAACACCAGACTTCATAAGGCTATAATTTTGACCTAATAGCTTGACACATTTGAATCTAAGACAGTAATCCTGATTTCCATCATAGTCTTTCCATTTGTTTGTAGGTATTTAGGTAAATTTAGTGATTTATTTTTTTGTCCTTTTTTTCATTCCTTAACTGAAATTTAAAACATAACTTTTTATAGAAATAAAAAGGATATACAGAAAAATGCACATATCGTAAGTGTATGGCTTGCTGAATTTTCACACAGTGAACCCACTGGAGCGAGACTCAATCTCAAAACAAAAATAAAAATTAAATAAAAAAAACAGAAAATTGCCACAACCACAGAACTACCTCCTCTTCTTCCTTTCCAGATTCAATCTCCATGCTTGCCAAGGCAACCACAGCCCTGACTTCTAACAGCATGGGTTAGTTTTGCCAGCTTTTGAACTCTGTGTAAATAGAAGTATATAGTATATACTTGTTTGGATCTGACTTATTTTCCCTAACATTATGTTCGTAAGATTCATCCATATTGTTGTAGATAGTTGAAGATCCTTTCTCATTGCTATTCCATTAATATAGCACCATGTATTTATTCCCAGTATTGATAAACATTTGTATAGTTTCTTGTTTTTGGCTATTATGAATAGTACCTCTAGGCCAGGTGTGGTGGCTCATGTCTGTAATCCCAGCACTTTGGGAGGCTGAGGTGGGTGGATCACCTGAGGTCGGGAGTTCGAGACCAGCCTGACAAACATGGACAAACCCTATCTCTACTAAATACAAAATTATCCAAGTGTGGTGGTCCATGCCTGTAATCCCAGCTACTCCGGAGGCTGAGGCAGGGGAATCACTTGAACCCGGGAGGCGGAGGTTGCAGTGAGCCAAGATTGCACCATTGCACTCCAGCCTGGGCAACAACGAGCAAAACTCCGTCTCAAAAAAAAAAAAAAAAAAAAAAAAAGTACCTCTGTGAGCATTCTAGTACATGTCTGTAGGTAAACATCTGTATGTATTTCTGTGGACTATATCCCTAAGAGTGGAATTGTTAGGTTATATGGTATGTGTGTGACTGACTTTGGCTAGATATTGCCAAACAGTTGTTCAAAGTCGTGACTTATAATCTCACCCACAGTGTAAGGAAGCTCTTTTTTTTTTAATACATTGCATGATTGTATGAGAGTTCTCACTCTTCCACCTCTTTGCTAACACTTGGTATTTTCTGTCCTTTTAATTGTAGACTTTGTAGTGCCTGTGAAAGCAGTTTCTCATTGTGGTTTTAATTTGGATTGTAGTTTAGTACAGACATTTTTGAAATTCTGCTTCACAACTTGTTTTTGGTATTAAGTGTTTAGAATTGTCATATTTGGAAAGACCTCTGTCAACTTTTTTCATGTATAAGCTTTAAGATTTCAGGGTATTTCCCATACGTAGGAGTCTGATTGAATAAACTATGGTATGGACAATGGAGTACCACGCAACTACATTAAAAAATGAGAACAATCTCAGTGAACTGATAGGGAGTGATTTTCTATGATATATAAAATGAAAACTGCAAAAGGTATAGCTAGAATGATGTATATACCTTTTGTGCATATGTATATTTATAGTATATATGTTTTGCAAAAAATAAGCAAAAGAATAAATCAAACATGAATGAAATTGAAATACCCACAACAGGAGGTAAGTGGGAATAAGGTGGAAGGGATAGGTAAGGGAGTGAGGCTTAAAGCTACCTATGAAGGTAACTTTAACAGGTTTAACAGGTAGCTAGCTGGTAAACCATGTTAATGTTTTACAGATTCAAAACTTAGTTTACAAAGATGGAAAAAACTGACATATAATACAAACAAAAGCGAGTAGACCTAGTTTATTAGCAAAGCACACAGCTATTCATTGAACGTGTAAACATCTTTTTCAGACTCCATACATTTATGGGTATATATATTCTAAAGACACAGACCGTAAAGGCCTACTGAGCATTCCTCAGTCTCTTGGCAGTTTTGATACTATTTTGTGCATATTCTGGGATTGAACAGTTGAGAAGCTATATTGATGCTCTGGAAAACAATTCTTACTGTGGAAGAAAGAAAATGTAAATATGGAAGGATTAGAATAATACAGTCATGTTGGATTTGAACTTGGTAAGTACTGTGAATTCAGGATTAAAAAAAAATACTGTCGGCCGGCCTGGTGGCTCACGCCTGTCATCCCAGCACTTTGGGAGGCCGAGGTGGGCGAATCACAAGGTCAGGAGTTTGGGACCAGCCTGGCCAATATGGTGAAACCCCAACTCTACTAAAAATACAAAAATATTAGCCGGGAGTGGTGGCAGATGCCTGTAGTCACAGCTACTTGGGAGGCTGAGGCAGGAGAATCGCTTGAACCCGGGAGGCGGAGGTTGTAGTGAGCCAAGATTGGGCCACTGCACTCTAGCCTGGGAGACAGGGTGAGACTCCATCTCAAAAACAAACAAACAAAAAAAAACCTGTCAATTGAAAAGTCTAGAAACAATGACTGCCCAGTAGGAATGCACACATAGTGCAAGACCTCAGTTGCTAAATATATTTCCCATTAACAGGAAGTAGGGGAAATGGCTTAGCGAATTGGATGATTCTGGTATTGGGGCATGAAAACTACAAGGTGAGTCTAGAATATCCAATGCATCAGGAAAGCAAAGAGGTGCTTTAAACATTTCTGGGGAGTGGCTGGGCACAGTGGTTTATACCTGTAATCCCAGCACTTTGGGAGGCTGAGGTGAGTGGATCATTTGAGGTCAGGAGTTCAAGAGCAGCCTGGCCAACATGGTGAAACCTTGTCCCTACTAAAAATACAAAAATTAGCCGGACATGGTGGCAGGTGCCTGTAGTCCCGGCTACTTGGGAGGCTGAGGCAGGAGACACGCTTGAACCTTGGAGGCAGAGGTTGCAGTGAGCCAAGATTGCACCATTGCACACCATCCTGGGAGACTCAAAAAACAACCCCCTGCCAAAGCTCTAGGGAGTGGTAAACTATACAGAACCAGCTTGAAGTGTCTCCCACTAGCCAAATGTGGAACCACTTGAGCATCAAAAAGGACAATGTTAATGAGATGCCTTCGCAGTGGAGGTGCCTTCGCAGTGGAGGTGCCTTCGCAGTGGAGGTGCCTTCGCAGTGGAGGTGCCTTCGCAGTGGAGGTGCCTTCGCAGTGGAGGTGCCTTCGCAGTGGAGGTGCCTTCGCAGTGGAGGTGCCTTCGCAGTGGAGGTGCCTTCGCAATGGAGAGCTCTGGCAGACTCCACTGTAACCAAGTCATCAAACTTAGACTCACTAATAATGAAACATGCCAACATCACATGCCACCTGATGTGATGCAGTGGAAAATATACAGTATCATCTATGTATTCTTTTTGCCAGAAGTGTTTAATCTGAATATAATTATGCACATACAATCAGACAAATTGTAGCACATTCCAGAAAACAGCTGGCCTGGACTCTTAAATGTGAATGTGAAAGACAATGAAAGATGTGTGTCTGTTCTAGAATGGAGGAGACAGACACACCAGCTAAATGCAGTTTATGATTCTTCATTGAATCTGATGGATTGCGGAAAAAACCTAGCTAAAAAGAAAAAGGACAATTGGGAGAAATTTGAATATGGACTACATATTCGATAATATTAAGTCAAGCTTTTCAGTGTAATGGTATTTGGTTATATAGGAGACTCTCTTAGGATATGCATACTTAAAGTACTTAGAGAAGCATGATATTTGTAACTTAAATGGTTCAATGAAAAATAAAAGTGTACACATGATATATCAGAATAAAGCAAATGTGGCAACGTTTTAATTCATTGCACTATTTTATCTTTCTGTAGGTATGGAATTTTTGAAATAAGTTAGAATATTGATTTCAGAGCATTTTAAACATTTTTGTGCAGTGACTAATCCCCATATCTCTTTAAGGATACTAATTTACCATTTTGTCATCTGTGGTTCTGTAATAGGAAACCTGTTAATATAACTCATGATATTAATCAAAAGAATGATGAAAAGGCATTGATAAATCTAAATCCTTTCTAGTTTAAAAATACTTTTAAAGTAGGAAAATACAGATGATTGCCTTACATAATAAAATTATATATATTTCATTCTAAATGCTAGCATCATGCTTTAAGGGAGCAATACCTAGAAGCATTCTCATTAAAGACAGGGTCAAGAAAATAATTTCTACTGTCATTATTATTATTTTGAGACAGAGTCTTCTCTGTTGCCCAGGCTGGGGTGAAGTGTCATGATCTCGGCTCACTGCAACCTCCACGTCTTCATCTTAATCCATTTAAATGTGAAAGGCAAAACTTAAAACTTTTTGGAAGGATTTGTCAGTGAAGGGGTGGCCTGCCCCTTCACACCTGTGGGTATTTCTCATCAGGTGGGACAAAAGACTGAGAAAAGAAATGAGACACAAAGTATAGAAGAAAGATCAGTGGGCCCAGGAGACCAGTGTTCAGCATACGGAGGACCTGCACCAGCGCAGGTCTCTGAGTTTCCTCAGTATTTATTGATTACTGTTTTCACTATCTCAGCAAGGGGAATGTGGCAGGAGAACAGGATGATAGTGGGGAGGAGGTCAGCAGGAAAACATGTGAGCAAAGGAACTCAGTGTCACAAATAAGTTCAAGGGAAGGTACTATGCCTGAATGTGCACTTAGGGCAGATTTGTGCTTTTATTCACCCACACATCTCAGTGTAGTAAAGAGTAACAGAGCAGCATTGCCACCAGCATATCTTGCCTCCAGCCACAGGACAGTTTTCTCCTATCTCAGAATAGAGCGAATGTACGATCAGGTTTTATACTGAGACATTCCATTCCCAGGGGCATGCAGGAGACAGAGGCCTTCCTCTTATCTCAACCGCAAGAGGCCTTCCTCTTTTACTAACCCTCCTCAGCACAGACCCTTTACAGGTGTCGGGTTGGGGGATGGTCAGGTCTTTCCCTTCCCAAGAGGCCATATCTCAAGCTGTCTCAGTGCGGGAGAAACCTTGGACAGTACCCAGCTTTTCTTGGGCAGAGGTCCCTGTGACTTTCTGCAGTGCACTGTGCCCCTGGTTAATCAAGAATGGAGAATGGTGATGACTTTTACCAAGCATACTGCCTGTAAACATATTGTTAACAAGGTACATCCTGTGCAGCCCTAGATCCCTTAAACCTTGATTCCATACAACACGTTTCTGTGAGCACAAGGTTGGGGCTAAAGTTACAGATTAACAGCATCTCAAGGCAAAACAGTTGTTCAGGGTACAGATCAAAATGGAGTTTCTTATGTCTTCCTTTTCTACACAGACACAATAACAGTCTGATCTCTCTTTTCCCTACAGTCAGAAAATACATTTCTAAACTCGGGATGGGAAATAACATTTTCACAAAGGTAAATGGTAAAGAAAGTGAAATAATACACAATCCTGCAGAAATTCCATATTTGCAACATAACTGACAGGATTAGATTTCAGACTACATAATTTCTACAAGTCAATTAAAATAAATCCAGTGGAAAAATAAGCAATGTATGGACAATGGACATTTTGCAGAGGAAGCAATTTGGCAAATACAATCATGGGAAGGCATTAAAGCTATCTGGAAAACGGAAATAAAAATGAAGACCATCGTAAGATACGCTTTTGCATCTACAGGACTGGCAATAATTAAGTCTGATAATGGATTATGGGTCAGTGGAAACTCATACTTCTGGGGAAAGAAGAAATTAGTATAATCACTTTGAGAAACAATTTGGCATTATCATATAAGTTTGAATATTTATGTAGCTATTGACCAATAGATTTCACTGCTAGGTCTAGGCCCCAAAGAAACTTGCATGTGGATACCAAGAAACCAAGAATGTTCATAGCTGCACTGTTTGCAGTAGCAAAAACCTAGAAATGACCCACATGCCCATTGTGAGGAACCTGACTTGAGTACATTATGATATATTCACATGATGAAATATAACACAGCAATGGAAAAGTGTGAACCACAGCTACTCACAACTTGATATATCCCAGTAACATGACATTTAGTAAAACAAGTCTCAGAAAATCATACCATTTTATACCATTGTTATAATGGCATTAGCACTGTAGCAGCAAAACCAAACAATACGGAAGAATTCATATGTACAATTTCACTTTTATAAATCACAGGGCTAATGTACACAAAACTGGTGGTGGTATCTTTGGGGGTTATTCAGGGTAATAGGATGGGGCCAGCACACAAGTGGAGCCACTGGTATTAGTAGTGTTCTGGCCTTCAGATGGGGGCTGGTTCCCAGCATGTGCCTTTTACATTTTATTAGGTATGGGGTTCACACACCCTTCTGATGTGAAATGTCATGATAATGATGAAGGAAAATAAGAAATAGCCTCTGTATATAAAGAGTAATCAGTTAATATAGGAAGGGAACTTCTAGATAAAATGCTAGGAGTAAATTTCATGGGCAGTATACAAGAGTATTGTGAAGCCATCGCGAGTCTGCTGAGAGCCACAAAAAAAAACTTGAACAAAAAGTCACAATTTGTTCCTAGAAAAATTTATTCTCTATGGGTCGGTAGGTACAGCAAACCACACGGCACATGTTTACCTAGGTAACAAACCTGTACGTCCTGCACGTATATCCCAGAAATTAAAATTAAAAATTTATTCTTACAAAGATGTCAATTCTTCCTGACTTCATAGGCTTAACATTTTATTAAAATTTTAGATTTTTTTTCCCAATCTGGACAAGCTGAGAACTCTCAGCAAATCTTAAACAATTTGAGGAGGAGGAGATTTTTTAAGGAAAAGAATACAAAATTAAGAAAACAAAATTAGGTAGAAAAGCTAACATTAAAAACAAGAAAATAAATTACAAATACTTAAAAGCTGACAAACATTATAAAACATTACCAACTTAAATTCAGAAAAGCTATTAATCGACTGCTTGATACACCTGTTACATTTTTCACTTCCTTTCATTAACTGAATTATCAAATCATCTAAGAACTTATTTGCTCCTTCTATTTGAAGTTTGTGTCTTTCATTTAATTACTGCTTTTCATCAGATCCGAATTTTTTTTTATAATTTGCTGCTTTTTTTTCTTCTGAGGTGGAGTCTTCTGTCACCCAGGCTGGAGTGCAATGGCATGATCTCAGCTCACTGCAACCTCTGCCTCCTGGGTTCCAGCAATTCACCTGCCTCAGCCTCCTGAGTAGCTGGGATTACATGCGTGCACCAGCACACCAGGCTAATTTTTGTATTTTTGATAGAGACAGGGTTTCACCATGTTGGCCAGGCTGGTCTCGAACTCCTGACCTCGTGATCTGCTCACCGTGGCCTCCCAAAGTGATGGGATTACAGGCATGAGCCACTGTGCCCAGACTATAATTTGCTGCTTGATGTCAGAATAATTTCTATTAATTTCATTGCTCATCTTTAATCACCCTTGTTTCATCGTCCAGTAATTTTCTGTATTTTCTATTAAACTCTTCATATGCCTAAATCAGGAATCAGACAGTTTTCTTTTTTTTTCTAAACTAGCCTAAAATTGTTTTTCTAAATTGCAGTTAAAATGGCATATTCGACCTTTGTTAACTTGTAAAATATTGACATATAATTAACATACCACAAAACTCACCCTTTAAAAATATGCGTGATTCGGTGGCTTTTTATTATATTCACAAAGTTGTACAATAATCACCATTATCTATCTTCACAACATTTTCATCACCCCCAGGATAAATCTCATAACCAATAGAAGCCATTCTCCCTTTTCCTCTTCTTCCAGCGCTTTATAACCACAAATCTACTTTGTCTAATTTACCTCTTCTGGACATTTCATATACATAGAATTATGCAATGTGTGACCATTTGTGCAAACTTTATTAAATTTTGAATGAATTCTTTCTATCCATGCTCAGGTTTTCCTTCTGAGTCACAAAATATATTTTAGAGTCTTTAAGATGTTGTGTACTTTGTGCTACAAGATCTCAATGCTTTATAATGGGCAAACCATCTCACTATCCTTTGACCCTTGAATACTAAGTTGGCATGGGTGATGAAAATACTACGTGTAATGTAAAGGATAAATTCAAGAAGAATGTGTAACTTGCAAAATCTGAAGTAGTCAGCAACTTCAGGGACTGGGAAGGCAGCTTTCCCAGGGAAAACTAAGTGATAAACTGAACTGTTGTCCAGAATGTATTTTAAGTACTTACTAATCTTTTTTAAAGAGTTCTGGAACCTTGATGTCTTCTGAAAGTCATGTTTTTACATGACTGATTGCAAATGCAACATAAAGTTGCTCAGAACTTATTTCATTCTGTCGAAAAGACAAAACTGCATTTGAATTATTCTTGTGTATACTTTAATTTCAGATGAATTTTGACAGTTAAAAGTTGCTTTGCTGTATAAAAAATGATTTTTCTATTTTTATAGAGTAGCACATGATAATGGCATACACAAAACAATTTGCTACTGGAGAATTTGTAGCAATATTATTTGGTGTTTGGTTTATTTACTTATTTGAGTTCCCACTTTATTTTCCCTTATTTTGTACATATTTTCCCTTTTTTTGATTAATTCTCCATGAGCTATTTTGGATAAATAAATGTCATATTTGTCTTTCTACCTTTACAGTTTTCCAGACACTTAAATAAAAATTGATCAAATCTAGAAATTAATTGGTTGATTCCTAGAAGTTTGTTACTTGAAGAGCACAACCTTTTCATTGTGATCTCTGATGAATAAACCTTTTTCACTTAACAATTCAATACCTTCCACTATTCTTAATAATTCAGCATAATAGTGTATGTTCCTTCTTTGTCCTGCAGGACGATGGTAAAGTGCATTATAATTCATTTATGTGTAATCCAAGGAAACGTAGACTTACTGTGTTATGTGTGTCTTCTGATTAAGAGCTCAATACATTTAATCTAGTCTGACAGTTTGCCTGGTGTAAGTCATGTGTGTCTTGTTAAAAAAAAAATTTAATAACCAATTATATATTTTTTTGAATAGACTGCCCAAGATCTTATAACTATTTGCTCATATTTTTATAATACCTGTTTAGGAAACATTTAAACAAATCCTTTATGTTCTGCTTGATTCTCTGTAAATAGGAATCATGATTTTGGAGGCAGAAAAATTTGCAACCTCACAGTGTTGCTGTGAATTGCTCATTGTGACATGCAGGGATGAAAGTTGAAGGTACTTACGGAAGTCAACACATTCATTAAAACGAGGCTGTGCTGACTGTAGAAATTGTTTTCTGTTTGGAAGGTTTTGTTTTCTGTTGGGAGTATTCTGATTCTCAGTCTTATTTCTCTTCTGTTATTACCAACATTTTCTTGGCGATGATTCTTAATGCAACAGTTCTGCGTACCATTTCAACCATTAGAGTTTTTAGTCTCCATTGTTTTATAGGAGAGTTCTTGACATTTCGAGGCTCCTGCCTATCTTCATTCTTTCAATTTCCTTTTTTGGCTTCCACTAAGATACTTTCCATTGAGTTTAAATTTTGGAATGATCAATAATTGTAGAAAAAATAATTCATCTGAAATTGAGACATACACAAAAGTAATTCAAATGCATTTAGAAATCCACTGTGTTCAGTTGAGCCCTATAATTGCATAACCAGATTATTCTCATACTATAAATATTGAATTATTGATGGGATACATGTGGGAGTTTTTCACTGGAACATTTGCTTCTTCAGGCCATTTTGCTATATTGGTGGCAATTTTGCATGCTGCTTTATCTGGAACTGTCAGACTTTGTGGTGACAGGATGTGTCAGATAAGTTCAGGTGTGCATAAATCAGGCAGCCTCATCCCCATTTATACTTACTCTTTGTAGTAATATTTGGTGTTTGTGTCCTACAAACCCAGGAATTTTATTTCATGTGATTTGCTTTAAAAACGTGGTGTGTTTATAATTATGTACATTATTTTTTGAGTATCTTTCTTGACAGGTAAAGACTTATTTTAACTAGGTATCAGCAAGAACCAAATTCTCTGCCTAAAACTGTAAAACTTTGCTGTTTGGGTGTTTGCCCAGAATGTCAGGTCAGGGATTAGATGCCAATCCTGCCAGTTTCTTGCCCTGAAAACCACTGAACTGTATGATTTAAGTCAGTGAATTTATAGTGTGCGGATTTCATCTCAATAAAGCTGTTTTTAAAAGTGTTCGGAGAAGATGTTCTTTACTGAGCTCTGGCCCAAACCAGGATCATCCGTGCGTGTATCAGGTGCTGGGGTTGGGGGGATCTGGACACCAAAGCACTCCTCTGTCCCTGGAAAATTCCTATTTGCATTTTCCAGCAGCTCAGGTGTCATCTTGATGAAAATGTTCCTCGATGTCTGAGACAGAGTGGACCACCCTCCTGGTTTGTACACCTCTGCTTGCATCTCTCCTGCAGATTGGTACCTTGTTTTTCTGTGAGTTGTCTCCCTCTATCTCCCTTAAGACCTTTGCTGCCATGGTGCCCAGCAGGACACACACACACACACACTTCTTATGTGCCTGATACGGTGGACTCATTAAAGGCTGGGGTGGCAGCTCTCGGGGAGTTAATGGGCAGCTTTATCTCCACAGAGAGAAAGCTCAGTGTAGAAAATGCTATGTTCTCTTCCTCACAGCTACTGACTTCAGGGCACTGGTCAGCCTCTATTTCTTTGTTGTGGTTTTTTAGACTTGAGTGCGCATTGGAATGACCTGAAAGTCTGTTAACACGAGAAATGCTTGGCCCCAGCCTCCGAGTTTGGGTCAGTAGGACTGGTGTCAGAACTGATAATTTCCATTTCTAGCAAGTTCCCAGTGATAAGCCAGGAACCCTGCTTCGAGAACCACTTGGTCCCCCTGCCAGGGCTCACTTGTCTTGGAAGACGGCTTGTGAAGGCCCCTCTGTTTGTGCAGCTTTGTGGTTTGCATTGGGTTCTGTGGCTGAAGTTGGAATCTTCAAGAGGCCCCCCAGACCCATGGCACTAGTTTAGTCTGAATGACTGTCTAGGGATTTTCAGACTTTGCTCTCTAACCCTCCTAAGGAGAATGGAGTCACCTCAGGGTGACTGATCAGGGAGGTGGTGTGGGTGATGCTTCAGACCTCACCTCACCAGATCAGCTCTGTTTTTATGTCTTAGGCACTAGGATCCTATAGGTGAACTTGTTTGGAGAATGAGTTCCTATGCAGGGGAAAAACCCCACATTTTTATGGTAACAACCTGGATTCTGGGCCCTGCAAAGTGAGCAGCTTATGAAATCCCCGAGGTTTCCTCTGAGCTCCCGGTCCCAGAAAGCCAGAGGGCCAGAATGCCTCTTGGTTGCTAAGTTGTATTTTTTTTATTTCATGGAGAGCTACAACTCCACATTCAGCATAGCTTTGTGGTTCAGACTCTGAAGTCAGACAGACTTGGGTTCAGGTCCTGGACCTGTCCCTTCTAGCTGGGCACCCTGCTGCTTCTGGGAGGCCTTTGCGTCTGTGTCCGTAACATGGCCATGATTCTCTGCCTTCCCCGTGGGCTGCTGTGAGTCTTGGATGAGATCTGTTGGAAGTAAAGCTCAGAGTTGCAAAGAAAATGAGCACTTAAAGGATTTCTCAGCAAGGCAAAATTTACTTCTGCAGAAGGGTGCTGCTCTCAAGTTTGGTCACCATGAGAGCACACCAAACAAAGGAGGGAAGGGGTTTTTATCCCTAATGCAGTTTGTCCCAGCTACTGTGTCCTATCTCCACTGTGGAGTCAGACTGTACAGTCTAAGCTGAACCCAGTTGGCTAACTTGAATGGTGTAGGAATGTGGTTACACTGGCAGAAGGGGCAGTTTCGGTGGGAAGAGCCATTGCGACGGGAGGGGTCATTTACAGAGTGGGTAGCAGCTGTGGGCTCTGTAGGTAAGGACCAGCGGGAAAGTTGTTTACTGAAACCCAGACAGGGAGGCATAAAGGATAAGGAAGTTAGTTTGGCCTTGGAAGTAGGGAACAAAGAGCAAGGATGCTAAACAAGCTAAACCTTTGAATAGGAACTTCTTTTGTGTCTAACAGATTGTAGATCCCAAACACTTGGCATGGTATCTGACCCATCATCAGTGTGCTCAGTTAAATATTAGCATTGCCATGATGGTTTTGTTCTTGTAGTGAAAATTAGAACATTATTCTTAAAGGATCAGTAATTTTTAAATGAAATAAATATGAAGACCTGCTTGAAATCTCTGAAAAATGTCAATAGTTAATGGATTTTTTCCTGTACTGGGCAAAATTGATTTTTCATTTAAAAAAAAATAGAGGGGTCAGGCACAGTGGCTCACACTTGTAATCCCAGCACTTTGGGAGGCTGAGGTGGGCAGATCACTTGAGGTCAGGAGTTCAAGACCAGCCTGGCCAACATGGAGAAACCCTGCCTCTACTAAAAATATAAAAATTAGCCAGACCCGGTGGTGCACGCCTATAGTCTCAGCTACTTGGGAGGCTGAGGTGTGAGAATCACTTGAGCCCAGGAGGCAGAGATTGCAGTGAGCCAAGATTGTGCCACTGCGATCCAGCCTGGGCAACAGAGTGAGACTGTCTCAAAAAAAAAAAAAAAAAAAAAAGGAAAATGAATTAAAGGAGCATTTACTTAACTAAAAGGCAGTTTTGAAAGAACAACTGCCTACAATCATAACATTAGCAGAAATCACTTCAGCATTTTATGTTGATTGCTTTACTCCACCAAGAATTTCTGTGAAACACTGATAATGCTCTTTTTTTTTTTTTTTAATCTTCAACTTTTAAGTTCAGGGGTACATGTGCAGGATGTGTAGGTATGCTACATAGGTGTCATAGTGGTTTGCCGCACAGATCAACTCATCACCTAGAATTAAACCTAGCATCCATTAGCTATTCTTCCTGATGCTCTCCCTTCCCACCCACCTCCCCGACGGACCCCAGTGTGTGGGTCCCCCACATGTGACCATGTGTTCTCATCATTCAGCTCCCACTTATAAGTGAGAACATGTGGTGTTTGGTTTTCTGTTCCTGCATTAGTTTGCTGAGGATAATGGCTTCCAGCTCCATCTGTGTCCCTGCAAAAGGATATGATCTCGTTCCTTTTCATGGCTGCATAGTTGCAACATCAAATTTGATGCTTCTTCTTATTGTGATCTTTTCAGACAGTGTCTTGCTGTGTCACCCAGGCTGGAGTGCAGTGGTGCGATCATGGCTCCCTGTAGCCTCGACCTCCCAGGCTCAAGAGATCCTCCCACCTCAACCTCCCAAGTAGCTGGGGCTACAGGTGTGCACCACCACACACCCAGCTAATTTTTATAGAAGCGGATTTTCACCACGTTTCTCGGTCTGGTCTCAAACTCCAAGGCTCAAGCAATTCTCATGCCTTGCCCTCCCAAAGTGCTGGCATTATAGGTGTTAGCCACTGTGTCTGGCCCCATCTTATTTTTAAATGAAGTTTTAATAAGATGTCAGTTATGTGCTTCATCTCAAGTGATTGGCTCTAAAACAAATCAAGTTCCTTCCAAGTACAAAAGAATCTGTGTTCTAAGGCAGTGGAAGGAAGCGGGGTTGGGGAGAATATATCGTGTTCAAGGAAAATGAAAAGAACTTAACGTTTTGAAACACTTCTAGTCAAAGGAACTATAACTAATATATCCTGGATGTGATGGGAGGTGGGGGGCATTTAAGCCCACATTCCCACTTACTCCCATTTTAAAGTTAGAATCAGGAGGAAGATGGGGATTGAGGTAAAGAATTTTGCTATATCACAGTTTGGCTAAAAGGCATTCTACCTAGCAAGAATGCAAGTGATTTACACACTATCTACTCTTGAAGCTTAAACCAGTACTTTGATGATACTTTTTCTTTTGGGGGGGGGGTGGTAAAGGGAGGAAATAGCCAGAATGAGGATTGAATATATTTGAAAGGACATTCAAAGTGATGTTTATTGAGCACTTCACTTTGGAAAAGCAAAAAAATCAAAGGCTGTCTTAAAGATTGTACAGAAAATATGATTTGTTGGAGATATCCCTTGCCTCCAAGCTCTAATATTAAGCCTCCAAATATAATGCAAGTTATATTGATATAGAAAATGGGAAGGAGCGGGCAGATTTATTATGTATAACCATGAATAATTTTTATCTTTATTGCTTTCCCACTTCAGATCAAGTTGGAATTTTTAACTTTTCACCAAAGATTCTTTGGTTTTACAGAAAATATAGCACAGGTACATGAAATGTAATATATTTATTGTATATACTTTTTTTTTTTTTTTTTTTTTTGAGACGGAGTCTCGCTCTGTCACCCAGGATGGAGTGCAGTGGCCGGATCTCAGCTCACTGCAAGCTCCGCCTCCCGGGTTCACACCATTCTCCTGCTTCAGCCTCCCAGGTAGCTGGAACTACAGGCGCCGCCACCTCGCCCGGCTAGTTTTTTGTAGTTTTTAGTAGAGACAGGGTTTCACCGTGTTAGCCAGGATGGTCTCGATCTCCTGACCTCGCGATCCGCCCGTCTCGGCCTCCCAAAGTGCTAGGATTACAGGCTTGAGCCACCACGCCCGGCCTATTGTATATACTTTTAATAGTAGAAACTAATTTTAAAGTTAGGCAGTTTAAAATAAATTTAAAATTATAGTTTAGTGGTCATAAGAGTTAGATAATTGTGTGGTAACCTGTGAGTGTGTTTATTTAGCAATTATGGTGACCATGAAGGGACTTGCTCAGGCCATTTAGCAGAATATCTGACAAACCAGAAGGAAGATAGTTTTAATAACAAGGAAAAACGTAAGCTCATTATAGATTTGTATCATAAGGGTGAGTCCAGAGTCGTATAGGCTTCTAATGTACAGTGACAGTCTTGCTCTGTCGTCCAGGCAGGAGTGCAGTGGCGTGATCTTGGCTCACTGCAACCTCACCCTCCCGGGTTCAAGTGATTCTCCTGCCTCAGCCTCCTGAGTAGCTAGGACTACAGGTGCATGCCACCATGCCCAGCTAATTTTTTGTATTTTTAGTAGAGATGGGGTTTCACTGTGTTAGCCAGGATGGTCACGATCTCCTGACCTTGTGATCCACCTGCCTTGGCCTCCCAAAGTGCTGGGATTACAGGCGTGAGCCACCGCGCCCGGCTTACTGTTGATGTCTTGAACTTATCACAATCTTCCTTCAAGTAATACCCTGCTGCTTGACCTTATGCGCAAGAACCTTATGACAGTTTTCTTCCAGGCCCCAGACTGGGTGCTGTTGTTATCCTCTATGTTGCTTTTGCATACCCTATTAACCTCACAAAACGTTGTTATTTTTGTTTTAGGCAGACAACATATTTTATATGTACCCACATACTTGTCTTTATTAGGGTTCTTTCTTACTTTGTGTAGATCCAGATTTGTATCTTGTATTGCTTCTCTTCTGCCTGAGGAACTTCCTTTAACATTTTGTATGGTTCAGGTGTATTAGCGATGAGCTCTCTCAGCTTGGTTTATGTTAACCTTTTATTTTGCCTTTATTTTTATTTTTTTGTGACGGAGTCTCACTCTGTTGCCCAGGCTGGAGTGCACTGGCGTGATCTCCACTCATTACAACCTCCGCCTCCCAGATTCAAGCAATTCTCCTGCCTCAGCCTCCCAAGAAGCTGGGACTACAGGCACCCGCCACCACACCCGGCTAATTTTTATACTTTTAGTAGAGATGGGATTTCACCATGTTGTCCAGGCTGGTCTTGAACTCATGACCTCAGGTGATCCACCCACCTCAGCCTCCCAAAGTGCTGGGATTATAGGCATAAGCCACCATTCCTGGTAAAGGGTTCTAGTTTGACACATGTTCCTTTTGAGTGCTTAAAAAAATTTGTTTTATAATTGGTTTCTTTTAAATTTGTAATTGACTTTTTTGGTGCATATTTATGGGGTATAGAGTGATGTTTTGGTGCATAAAATGTATAGTGATCAGATCAGGGTAATTAGCGTATCATCTTGGACATTATTTTGGGACGGTGAACATTAAATATCCTCTTTGTAGCTATTTGAAACTATGTATTACTGTTAACTATAGTCATTCTACAGTACTGCAGAACTCTAGAACTAATTCCTCCTATCTAGCTGTAATTTTATATCCTTTAATGAACCTCTTCCTATCTCTCTGCTCCCTTTACCCTTCCCAGCCTCTAGTATACTCTGTTCTCCTTTTTACTTCTGTGTGATCAACAATTTTTTTTTTAGCTTCTGTATTAGTCTGTTTTCGCATTGCTATAAAAAACTGCCCAAGACTGGGTAATTTAAGAAGAGGCTTAATTGACTCACAGTTCTGCATGACTGAGGAGGCCTCAGGAAACTTACAATCATGGTGAAAGAGGAAGCAGGCATGTCTTAGGGGGTTTCACCATGTTGGCCAGGCTAGGTCTCGAACTCCTGGCCTCAAGTGATCAGCCAGCCTTGGCCTCCCAAAGTGCTAGGATTACAGGCATGAGCCACCATGCCCAGCCTGTTTGTAGTTTTTTGAGGATCCTCCATACTGTTTTCCATAGTGACTGTACTACTTTACATTCCCACCAAGAGTATTTAAGAGTTCCCTTTTCTCTACATCCTCACTAGCATTTGTTAGTCTTTTGATAATAGCTATCCTGCAGTGAGATGATACCTCACTGTGATTTTGAGTTCCATTTCCCTTATAATTAGTAATGTTGAGCATTTAAAAAATGTATTTCTTGGCCATTTGTTTGTCGTCTTTTGAGAAGTGTCTATGTAGATTATTGGCCTATATTTAAATTGGATAGTTTGAGAATACAAACAAATGGAAAGACATCCCATGCTCATGGATGAGAAGAATTAATTAAGCAGAAATTTTATTTCCAAGCTCTTCAAAGATTAAACACAAAGTTGCCTTCTAAAAGTGTCCCAAATCAAAGGAACAGCATCAAAATAAATAAAACACTTGTGACATTAAGAATTATTTTAGGTTGTAATATTTTACATTACTTTAACTGTTTACAGTGTTCTTCGAGTCATATTTAAACATTTCTTAAGATATGAAATAGGCCGAGTATGGTGGCTCATGCCTGTAACCCCAGCACTTTGGGAGGCCAAGGTGTGCGGATTGCTTGAGGTCAGGAGTTCAAGACCAGGCTGGGCCAACATGGTAAAACCCTACCTCTACTAAAGATCCACACACAGACACACACACACACACACAAATTAGCTGGGCGTTGTGGCATGCACCTGTAATCACATATCACAGTTACTTGGGAGGCTGAGGCAGGGGAATTGTTTGAACCCGAGAGGCTGAGGTTACAATGAACTGAGATCACGCCACTGCACTCCAGCCTGGGTGACAGAGCGAGACTCTGTCTCAAAAAAGAAAAAAAAAAAAAAGATATAAAGTAATGTATTTAGATACAACCACAACTACAAAGCAGAGGAACTTAAGAATACAAAAACCAAATCTGCTTCATCTATATATACGATGAGGCAACCGAATGCCCCACATAACATTAATCTTTCCAGACAAGTTTGCTAAGAAACAGCTCCCATGTTAAGTGTTTAAAAATGAAACAACCTTCTCATTCGGAAAAAGCAAGGCATCAGTCAATTAGTTAAAGACTACACTTTTCCCCAGCAATTTGTACTTTCTTACCTTAGTTTAGAAATTGTAAATTCATGAGCACAACAAATTTTGTAGTATTTGGTATAAAAATATTTGTCAGGAACAACAAATAACAAATACTCAATTTTTTAAATAAAATGTTTTCCTTCCTAAATGTCAACATCCAGTAAATAAAACATACATGATATTCCAGGTATAGAAACATCAGTAATTCACTTATGAAAGAGGTACATTTTGGCACATCTGGTGGTAAGGTTTTTGTTTGTTTTTTTGGTGAAGTGCTTTATATGTAAGACAAACAAAAAGCCAGACTATTACTATTTAGAGCTAGAGTCCTTCTCCCAGTTTCCTTAATTGAGCAGAAACTCACCAGTTTCTGTAGAATTTTGGTTATAGTACCAGGGCCATAGGAAAGGTCTGAAATAACTAAATGTCACTTGACCAGTGAAAAGCCTCTCTTGAGGCTTGTAGGCAGTCATTTATCACTTTGTGCTTGAAGGCTTTCCTCTGCAGACTTCTTTCCTAGAGTCTTCAGGGTAAAGCACAGGATCTGGACTCCAGGAGGGGGTTACTTCCTGCTAGAACACTGACCAACAGGGCATCCTTTCAGGCATTCTGCATGCAGTACTGTTGCAGCTCTGCAGCTGCCTGAGAGACCTTGATCCTCTCACACTTCGACCTGCAGCTTGAGCTGCTCCACCAGGTGCTGCAGGGCACTCTCGCTGGCCCTGGAAGACATAGTAGCAGCAGTGTGCTACAAGGGCAGTTGAGCCACGGTAGGCAGGTCAGCCCTGCCAGGCCCTGAGTGTGGGCGCTACCAATATTGTTGAAAGGACCATACTATCCAAAGCAATCTACAGATTCAATGCAATCCTTCCCCCGCTGCCCCACGTAGGAGTCTCGCTCTGTCACCCAGGCTGGAGTGCTGTGGCGCGATCTCGGCTCACTGCAAGCTCCGCCTCCCGGGTTCACGCCATTCTGTTTCAGCCTCCCGAGTAGCTGGAACTACAGGCGCCCACCACCAGGCCTGCTTAATTTTTTTGTATTTTTAATAGAGACGGGGTTTCACTGTGTTAGGCCAGGATGGTCTCGATCTCCTGACCTTGTGATCTGCCCACCTCAACCTCCCAAAGTGCTGGCATTACAGGCGTGAGCCACCATGCCCTGGCCTCAATGCAATCTTTGTCAAAATACCAATGACATTCTTCATAGAAATAAAATCTTAAAATTTGTATTGAACCACAAAAGACCCCCAATAACCAAAGCAATCCTGAGCAAAAAGAAACCTGGGGGTATACACTGTCAGACTTCAAAATATACTACAAAGCTATAGTAACCAAAACAGCATGGTACTGTCATAAAAACAGACACACTAATGGAACAGAATCGAGAACCCAGAAAGTAACCTATTCATTTACAGCCAACTGCTTTTTAAAATTTTTTTTATTTTTTGAGACAGTGTCTCACTCCATCTCCAGGCTAGAGTGCAATGCCATGATCATGGCTTACTGTAGCCTTGACCTCCTGGACTTAAGAAATCATCCTATTTCAGCCTCCTGAGTAGCAGGGACTACAGGTATGTGCAACCATGCCCAGCTAACTTTTAAAAATTTTCTGTGGAGACAGAGTCTCACTGTATTGCATAGGCTGGTCTTGAAACCCCTGGACTCAAATGATTCTCCTGCCTTAGCCTCCCAAAGTGCTGGGATTACAGGCATGAACCACCACGCCTGGCTACCAACTGATTTTTGATAAAGGCAACAAGAATACTCATTGGGGAAAGAATAATCTCTTCAATAAACGATGCTGGGAAAACTAGATATCCATATGCAGAAGAGTGAAAATAGACCCTCACCTCTCACTCTATATGAAAATAAAATGGATGGAAGACCTAAATGTAAGATCTGAAACCATGAAACTACTGCAAGAAAACACAGGGGAAACCCTTCAGGACATTGGTCTGGGAAAATATTTTATGAATAAGACCTCAAAAGCCGTCAACAAATCACTTGAGCCCAGGAGTTTAAGACCAGCCTAGGCAACATAGTGAGACCCTGTCTCTTCAAAAAATTAAAAGTTAGCCAGATATGATGGTATGTACCTGTAGTCCTAGCTACTCGGGAAGCTCAGGCAGGTGGTTCACTTGAATCCAGCAATCCAAGGCTGCAGTGAGCTACTATCAAACTACTGCACTCCAGCCTGGGTGACAGGAAAAGCTTGTCTCTAAAAAAAAAAAAAAAAACGCAGGCAACAAAAGCAAAAATAAACAAATGAGACTACATCAAATGAAGAAGCTTCTGCACAGCAAAGGAAACAACCGAGTGAAAAGGCAACCTACAGAATGGGAGAATACATTTGCAAGCTATTCATCTGATGGGATTAATATCCAGAATATACACAGAGCTCACACATCTCAAAAGCAAAAAACAATCTGAACACTTTAAAGGCATATCTACTCTGCTATTAGCTTACGTGCTTCTGAAGAGAGGTCTGCTGTCTTTCTTTGTTTTTCTGTAGACCCCCTTGCACCCGCCATGGCTGCTTCTAAGATTTTCTACTGAATCTTAGCAATTAGATTAGAATGCTGCTTGGAATAGTTTTCTTATGTTTATTCTGCTTGGGGTTGTTGAGGTTCTTGGATTTGTGGGTTTATGCTTTTCATCAAATTTAGGAAATTGGCCATTATTTCAAATCATTTTGTTTCTCATTTCTCTTCTCTCCCTTGGATTATGATTACACATGTGTTGGACTGCTTGATATTGTCCTTTAGGTCACTGGTGCTCTTAATTTATTCTCAATCATTTTTTCTGTTTCCTTTGTTTTGTCAATTTTTGAAATAGCTATTTATTTTCATTTATTGATAGTTTTCTGCCAAGTATAACCTGTTAATTCCATTTTTCAATTTTGTATTGTATTTTATTTCTAACAGTTCTAAGTATTTTAAAAATATTTTCTTATGCTCATGTTTTTATCTTCTTGAAGACAGAGAATACTTACAGGATAACGTATTTGTTTACTAATTCTATCATAGATGTCATTTCTGAGTTTATTTCTCTTTTTTTTCTGTTATTGGTCATATTTTGTTTGCATATTGGTGATTTTTTTAAAAAGTTTAGTTTTATAATTTTAGATTTATAAAATACAAATCTATTTCTTAGAGTTCTCACAACCTGCACTCATTTACCCCTATTATTAACATTTTATATAAATATGGTACATTTGTTACAAATGATGAACCAATGTTGATACATTATTATTATTCTCATTATTATTTTGAGACGGAGTCTCGCTCTGTCACCCAGGCTGGAGTGCAGTGGCGTGATCTCCATTCACTGCAACCTCCGTCTCCTGGGTTCAAGCAATTCTCCTGCCTCAGCCTCCTGAGTAGCTGGGATTACAGGTGCCCACCACCACTCCTGGCTAATTTTTGTATTTTTAGTAGAGACGAGGTTTCACCATGTTGGACAGGCTGGTCTCGAACTCCTGACTCCCTCAGGTGATCCACCCACCTCAGTCTCCCAAAGTGCTGGGATTACAGGTGTGAGCCACTGTGCCTGGCTGATACATTATAATTGACCAAAGTCCATACTTTATTCAGATTTCCTTAGTTTTCACCCAATGTCTCTTTCCTCTTTTATCCCATCCAGAATACCACATTATATTTAGTTGTCATTTCTGAAGTTCCACTTGGCTGTTGGTTTCTCAGACTCTTCTTGTTTTTGATAACTTTTACAATTTTGAGAAGTACTGCTCAGGTATTTTGCAAATGTCTCTCAATTGGAATTTTTCTGTTTTTTTTTTTTCTCATAGATGGATTTTATAGATTTTTTTGGGAGGAAAATCACAGAGGTAAAAATGTGATTTTCGTTACCTCAAATTAAGAATATATACTATCCACATGACTTAACTACTGTTGATTATTTATTTAGTTAGTTAGAGACGGAGTCTCTCTCTGTCACCTAAGCTGGAATGCAGTGGCACAATCTCAGCTCACTGCAACTTCCACCTCCCAGGTTCAAACAATTCTCCTGCCTCAGCCTCCCGAGTAGCTGGGACTACGGTGCCTGTGACCATGCCCGGCTGATTTTTGTATTTTTAGTAGAGATGGGGTTTCACCATATTGGCCAGGCTGGTCTTTAACTCTTGACCTTGTGATCCAATCACCCTGGCCTCCCAAAGTGCTGGGATTACAGGCATGAACCACGGTGCCCGACCATACTGTTGATTATTGAATCATCTGGCTGAGGTAGTGTTCGTCAGGTTTCTCCATTGCAAAGTGACGCTTTCCCCCTTCCTTTCCATGTACTTTGTGGAAGCCTCTGTGTGCAGCCACACTTCAGGAGTGAGGAGTTATGCTGCAGCTCCTTGAGGGGAGACTATCTAATGAGTTATTTGCATAGGAGTTTTGCCTCTTCTCCTGTGTTTGTTTATTCACTCATTTATATCAGTATGGACTGAGGAATATGTTTATACTTTCAGTTTTAATCCAGTGCTGTTTAATTTATTCAAATGTTGCAGTTTTGGTCATTGGAAGTTTTTTCGGTTTGTTTCTCCTGTGTCCCGTTGGCATCCCTCTTCTATAGTGGGATGGGCTTTTTAAAAACAAACAAAAATGAACTTACATTTTGGCACAATAAGATGCTCTAGACTCGTTTTGTATAATTTCCTGCCCTCAGTCTTGAATCGGCTATTTCTCAAAGGAGTTCTGAGAAATGTATCAGTGTCTACTTACCTGTTTATACAAATATACCTGCAAATATTTGTTTATGTGAGTTAAACTAAAAGTGAGTCCAACTGATATCTCCAACTGTAATTCATTACCACATGGATCATTCTAGTCTCCTTCCCTTGCTTATATGTTAACTCCTACTCCAACAGAAATCTAGCCTTCATCATCTGCCATTAATTTACCTAGTTGTTCATTTCCCGTATACATGCACAGCAATTTCAGAATTGTTAAGCTGTATCTCTGTGGGAAATGTGTTATCAACTAGAGTACAGCGCTTATGTCCAGTTTCCTTTGCTTTTAGTCTCAGAAACTGCACTCATTGCCAGAGTTATTTAGGGCAAAACCCTTTCCCCTTACTCCTTCAGTAAAGTTGTTTCATCCATTCGTAACACAGCTAAATTATATACAATTTTGTTAGTCATCTATATCTTGATATTTCTTGTATCATCAACATGTTGTCATAGTCTGCATTCTAACTTGGGATTCCCCAGCTTCCTAAATGCTTCTCTAAACTTTGCAACACTAAACTTCATTATTTGTACTGTGAAGTTCTACAGACTTTCACAAATGCAGTGTCATATAGCCACCATTCTAGTACCATCAAGAATAGTGGCCGGGCACATTGGCTCACGCCTGTAATCCCAGCACTTTGGGAGGCTGAGGCAGGTGGATCATGAGGTCAGGAGTTTGAGACCAGCCTGGCCAAGATGGTGAAATCCTGACTCTACTAAAAATAAAAAAATTAGCCAGGCGTGGTGGTGGGCACCTGTAATCCCAGCTGCTCGGGAGGCTGAGGCAGGAGAATCACTTGAACCCCGGAGGCAGAGGTTGCAGTGAGCTGAGATCGTGTCACTGCACTCTAGCCTTGCTCTGTCTCAAAAAAAAAAAAAAAAAGTTTTACTCCCTGAATAAAATCCTCCATCTGTCACCTATTCAACCCTTCTTCCCTCTTCTTAAGCTCCTGATAACCACTGTTCTTCTTACTGTTTCCATAGTTTTACCTATTCCAGAGTGGTATATAGTTGGGATAATACAGATGTACCTTTACAGACTAGGTTCTTTCACTTAGAAATATGTATTTAAGTTTCCTCCATGACTTTTCGTGGCTTTGACAGCTCACTTTCTATCACAGAATAACAAATATTCCATTGTAAAAATACCAGTTTCTCCATTCCCTTATCAAAGGACCTGTTGCTTCTAGTGTTTGGCCTTATAAATAAAGGTGTTGTAAACATTCAGGTACAAGTTTTAAAATAAACTGGGCAGTTACCTCGGTGCATGATTGCCGAATCCCATGATAAGACTGTGTTTAACTTTGTAAGAAACTTCTGAAGTGGCGGTACCATTTAGTAGTCCCAACAGCAATGAAGGAGGGTTCCTGTTGCTCTGCATCTTTGCTGGACTTGGGTATCATTAGGCTTTTGAATTATAGCCATTCTAATGTGTGTATACTGGCATCATGTTTCAGTTTGCAATTCCCTAATGACATTTGATGATGAGAATCTTTTAGTATGCTTATTTGCCATTGGTACATCTTTGGTAAAGTTTTTATTCAGATCTTAATTTCTTAATGGGGCTTTTTTTCTTGTTGGGTTTTAAGAATTCTTTGTACATTTTGGATACTATTCTTTTATCAGGTGTGCTTTGCAAATACTTGCAGAATGCCTTCATTTTAAAATTGGTAAATGCATTTATTTCATTCTTGTTCCCGAAGGGAATTTTGGCTGAGCATATAGTTCTCCGAACAGCTCCTTTTCTCTTCTGTCTGCAGATCTTACTATATTACTGTCTAGTCTGCATTGTCATCTTTGAGAATTCTGTCATTCTGACCTTTTTTTGTAGATGATGTGTGTGTGCTCTCTAGTTTTGGGGATCATATTATTGCCTTTGATATTCTGCTGTTTCATATTTATGTGTCTAGGCATGTTTTTCTTTTTATTGGGATCCTGGAATTTTGAATTCATATTTTTAATTAGTTATGACACACTTTCCTGTAAATATTTCCTCTCTTCTGTTCCTTTTATGATTCCTTTCTGGTTCTCTGATTAAATATATGCATGATCTTCTCATTTTGTTTTTTTAACCTCTATTTGTGTTTTCCATCTTCATTTTATTTTGGGTAAATTGAGTCAATTCTTCAGATATGTAATTATCTGTTTATCTTTACCTTATTTGCATTTGACCTACCTACTTTATTTCAACAATATTTAGGAATTTCCATTTGCTTTTTTCCTCAACTATTTCTGCTAATTCCTAGCTCTTTAATACTCACTTTGTAATAGAATCTTCTGTTTCTTTAAAGTTTTGTACATAGCTCTTGGATATTCTGAATCTGACACTCCAGCCTCTTTGGTTCTTGGAGAGTGTATATCTCTGACTGCAGTTTTCTTGCCTCCCCTTGTGTTTAATCTTTGATCTTAAACTGGGTAGCTAACTTGGTGAGTCCTTTCTTTAGAGAGCATTTGCATCTGCCTCTGGCGGTAGTCAAGAGGCTTATCCAAACCATGATCATATTGGATCCACTGGAGACTTTTGTTCAAAGCAGGAGTCTCAGGTTCAGCTTCTATTTCTTGCTGCTTTCCAAGTTCAGTATCCCCACATCATGGCTGCTATATTAACCTGGCCTCATGGTAATCTTATTCCTCCATCTATGTGCAGATCAGGCCAGCTCTGCTTCTCCACTGCTCTCACTGCCTGCTTCTCTGGTCTGAGTCCTCTCCCTCTCTAGATTCCTAGGCTTCTGTCTTCTGGGTGCTGTTGCAGTGGCTTTGGAACATGGAGACACTGGTTTGTTCTTTCTGGTTTCTGACTGATCGGAGGTCTACTCATATTTAAAATTTTTAATTTGGTGGCGAGAGGGTGTAGGGAGAAAGGGTGGGATGTCCCTGGATGGTTCTTCTACATTTTATGAGAAATGCTTCAAAGGATGTGTCCCAGCCCAAGTCTAATTGTTGTAGAGTGGAGAGTCCTTCAGTCTGATAGTTTTTGATGACTGAATCTGATCACTTTTCATGACCTGCCATGCTACCTGCCTGGTCCGTCCTTCATCATATTTGCACCTGGATTACTGAGTTGCCTCCTGTCTGATCTCCCGCTCCTGCCTTCACCTCACTTTGGTCTATTTTCAATATGGTAACCAGAGGGCTCCTGTTAAAACCTAAATCTGATCATGTCGCTCCTTGGCTCAGAATCCTTCACTTGCTTTCCGTAATTTCTTTTTGAGATTTATCTACACTATTACATGTACCAATAGTTCATTTTTATTGCAGGCTAGTATTTCATTGTGTAGGTATAACACTATCCATTTATCTGCTGATTGGCATTTGGCGTGTTTTTAGGTTTTGGTGATTATGATTAAAGCTGCTCTGAACATTCATGTACAAGCCTTTGTGTGGACATGCTTCATTCATTTTCGGTAAATACCTCGGAATGGAATTGCTGGTTCATTGGGCAGGTCTATATTTAACTTTGTTAGAAACTGCCAACTGTCTAAAATGGTTATACAATTGCAGGTTTCCACCTACAGTGTATGAGAGTTCCAGTTGTTCCACATCTTCACCAACATTTGGTATTTTCAGTCTTTTTGCATTCTAGGCATTCTCAGCATTTCATTGTCATTTTTACTAGCATTTCCACAATGACTACTCATCTTACTGTATCCTTATTGGCCATTTGTCAGTTTTTTGTAAAAGATGATTTCAAATATTCTACTCATTTAAAAATTGGGTTGTGGCCAGGCATGGTGGCTCACGCCTGTAATCCCAGCACTTGGGGAGGCCCAAGTGGGTGGATCACCTGAGGTCAGGAGTTTGAGACCAGCTTGACCAACATGGAGAAATCTCATCTCTACTAAAAATACAAAATTAGCTGGGAGTGATGGCACATACCTGTAATCCTAGCTACTCGGGAGGCTGAGGCAGGAGAATTGCTTGAACCTGGGAGGCGGAGGTTGCGGTGAGCTGAGATCGTGCCATTGCACTCCAGCCTGGGTAACAAGAGCAAAACTCCATCCCCCACCAAAAAAAAAAAAAAAAGAAAAAAGAAAAAAAAAATTGGGTTGTATGTCTTCTTGTTAGTTCTAAGCATTTTTAATATATTCTGGATGTAAGCCTTTTGTTAGACTTACGTATCATCAATATTTTTTTCCTACTCTGTGAATTGCCTTTTAATTTTCTTAATGGTGATTTTCAAAGAGTAGAGGTTTTCAATTTATTGAAACTCAGTTTATCAAATTATTTTATTTTGTAGTTAATGTTTTTTGTGTCCTATATAAATATCTTTATCTTACCCATGATTGTAAACATTTTTTCTAACATTCTATGTATTTTGCTCTCAGTAAATATTTGCTGAATGAATACATTTGTTTTTATACTTATCCTACATATGTATATATTTATAAACAGCAGATTATTTTACATATTTTATAAGCTAACATTGAATATGAGCTGAAGTAAAGCATAGTGATTCCAGGTAGACTCTAAATAACAGATACTATAACTTATCTAACAGATGATGAGAAAATGGATAGTATCTTGTGATGTAAACATATCTCAATTTATTTATCTACTCTTCTGCTGAAAAGGTTAGTTCCAATTTTTTGTCACTACAGTACTGATGCTACCATGATCATTCTTGGCTAGGTCTTCTTGTATACATGTGTTAATGTGTCTTTAGACCTTGTATCTGGTAGCAGAAGGTGGATAATCTTTAGGGGACTTCCACTTGAAATTACATACAGTTGGTATGTTGACATATGCTCCTTTTAAAGGGCATTTTGGCAATATGTATCAAAATTAAACCTATACACATCCAAAAACTCAACAATTCTACTTCTAGGAATTTGCCATAACATATCTAAAAATATTTTCATCACTATGTAAAGTTAAGTGCACAGTTTTTATTGAGGTGTTGTCTGTAAAAATTATTTTATACAGAGTACCCTTGTTTTTAAAAATTGAGTTAAAATCCCATGTACTAACATACAAAAATATCTACCAGTAACTTGTTAATTTAAAAAGGCAAGCTTGGGCTGGATTCAGTGGCTCATGTCTGTAATCCCAGCACTTTGGGAGGCCAAGGTGGGCAGAACAGACCTCTTGAGGTCAGGAGTTTGAGACCAGCCTGGCCAACATGGTGAAACCCTGTTTCTACTAAAAATACAAAAATTAACCCAGCGCCATGTGCCTGTAATCGCAGCTACTCTGGAGGCTGAGGCATGAGAATTACTTGAATCTGGGAGGCGGAGGTTGCAGTGAGCCATAAGCCATGATTGTGCCACTGTACTTCAGTCTGGGAGACAGAGTCTTGCTCTGTGTCACACACCCACACAGCAAAGTACCTTGTCACACACACACACACATACACACACACACTGCAAAACAGCACCTTGAATATGATGGCTTTTTGTAAAATTTTATGTATCCATGCAAATAAATCTTTGAAAGAATGTTCGCTGGTGGTCCTCTCTGGGTGGTCGGGGGTGTGGATATGAGAGAACTTTCATTTTCTGCTTCAGTATTTCTGTATTGCTTGATATATACATATCTTTAAAATATACATTTTTAAAAGTATATATATTATATACATATATATATATATAATATATATTTTTTTTTTCTTGAGAACGAGTCTCGCTCTGTCACCTAGGCTGGAGTGCAGTGGTGCAATCTCGGCTCACTGCAACCTCTACCTCCTGGGTTCAAGCGATTCTCTGCCTCAACCTCTCTAGTAGCTGGGATTACAGGTGCCCGCCACCATGCCCGGCTATTTTTTTTTTTTTTTTTTTTTTAGTAGAGATGGAGTTTCACCATCTTGGCCAGGCTAGTCTTGAACTCTTGACCTTGTGATCCACCTGCCTCAGCCTCCCAAAGTGCTGGGATTTATAGGCGTGAGCCACCGCACCTGGCTTATTTTTTTTAAGTATATATTTTTAAAAGTTTCCAGGCTGGGTGTGGTGGCTCATGCCTGTAATCTCAGCACTTTGGGGAGGCCGAGGCCGGTGGATCACTTGAGGTCAAGAGTTCGAGACCAGCCTGGCCAACATGGTGAAACCCCATCTCTACTAGAAATACAAAAATTAGCTGGGCGTGGTGGTGCGTGCCTGTAATCCCAGCTACTCTGGAGGCTGAGGCACGAGAATCGCTTGAACCTGGGAGGTGGAGGTTGCAGTGAGCCGAGATCATGCCACTGCACTCTAATCTGGGCAACAAAGTGAAAAAAAAAAAAAAAGAAATGGCCAATATCTGAATACATATTTTGGCTTCTGTTTTGAGACAACAGAACATGCATTCTTGAACCCATCTGACTGCATGGCATTTTTTACATTCCTTGTTCATCAAGGTTACTCCTAAATGCCTCACACATGCCAGTTTTTATTTGTAGGGTTATTTTGTAATTTGAATTTTGAGAGGGATACATATTTACATACTGTAGTAAGACAGGGTGAAGCAGAACAAAAGTTGGTGGTTTAAAGATAATTTCAAGTGCAAGTCCCCTAAACAGTTTTAGGAAATTAATGAAAGAGTTGAAGGGGGTGTTAAGTGTGAAGAAAGTGGGAGCTTGAGGAAGGAGGTTAGAAAGGGAAGAGGAGGGAAGCAATACCTGATCGGAAGATGAAGGAGATTTATTTGTATTCAAGCTGAGAGTAAAAGTGTACCTTTGTGGCTAGCACAAAGAAAGGGAAGTAAATTTATTTTCAAACTTTTTTTCTGTAGGAGGAGAATTTTTGGAAGGACAACTATTGATATAGTAGCTGCCTTTGCATTTTCTTTGCAGAATAGGTTTAGTTACTGTTTGCAGTAAGGGTCTGTACATGAATCTTGGCCATTAAGACATGCTTGGAGCCAAGAAACAGATGAATGTGGAAACAGCCCCACAGTAGAAACAGGGGATTTGTTATGTAGGATGTTATTCTGATAAATGCAAAGAAGAACGACCATTATTTATAATTAATATCTGATTTATGATCCTGGTTATTTTCATACTGGCTGCAAAAATACAATTTATGTTTCTGTGTATACCCTGGTAGCCTATTTAGAATGAGTATGTTTGGGAAGATTTAGAGCACAAAATTTGTCTTTATAAGGTAAGTTCATCCAACCCGTCTATGTATTATTTTTATTGTAAACCATTGTAGAAAGCTGTTAGAGAAACAGGGACATGGTGGTTGATATGGTTTGGCTCTGTGTCCCCACCCACATCTCATCTTGAGTTGTAATCTCATAATCCCCACGTGTCATGGGAAGGACCCAGTAGGAGGTAATTGAATTGTGGGGACACTTCCCCCGGGCTGTTCTTGTGATAGTGAGTGAGTTCTCATGTGATCTGATGGTTTTATAAGGGCCTTTTCCCCACTTCACTCAGCACTTCTCCTTCCTGCTGCCTTGTGAGGAAGGACTTGTTTCCTTCCCCTCTGCCGTGATTGTAAGTTTTCTGAGGCCTCCCCAGCCATGTGGAACTGTGAGTCAATTAAACCTCTTTCCTTTATAAATTACCCAGTCTTGGGTTTATCCTTCAGCAGCATGAGAATGGGCTAATGCAGTTGTAGATTATAAAGAAACCCCATTTTGAAGAGCAACAGTATGTGGCAGATACTATGACTTGATGTATAAACAGAAAATTACATTTTCCTTAAAAATTACAACCCTTAAGGGGTTGTCTAGCTTATCTATCAGGTATGTCAGTCTTGAGGATTAGATTTTTCTCCAGAGGGCTTAATATTAGTAGAACTACCATATTAAGATGATTGGATTCATTTTCAGGTTTGGATTTGCATGGGGCAGCACATCACTGGTGACTTATGTGGAAGAAAGAATCCTTTTTCTTGCTATTATGTTCTTCATTGTCCTCTCTGGGCTGCTTCCTTGAGATATGAGCTCGGATGTCCCTCAGCACCTCAGTTATTTTCCTTTAGAGCCATCATCACAATTATAACTTTTTTTAGGGAGGCAGGTAGTGTCTTTGTTTAATGTCCGTTTCTCCTGCAAGACTGCAGACTCAGTGAGGGCAGAAAGTGTCTTGTGCTCCCTGTTCCTAATAGGTCTACCACATAGTAACACTCAAAAAATTATTGTGAACAAAGGAACAGAGGATGAATAAAAAAGGATATTGGCAGGCCAGGGGATGGAGAAGGAAAACAGCAGTGAGGGCAATTTGGGAATGATCCCTGATATAGTCATATTTACCCTTTAATACCACCTTATGTGCTAAAAAAAAAAAAAATAAAAAGTAGGGTTTAAAAGATTTTTGTGTCAGTATGTGTCATTCCGTTTTAGTTGTGTGAGTAAGAGAGGCTTGTGAGAATATAATTGATTTCTGTAACTAGCTGGGTTGAGAACTTTTATCAGACTCAGACAGCAGCCTGACAAACCTGAGTTGAAAGACAGTGTCACGTCCTATGGGTGACACACGTGAACTAGGAGATGGGTTCATGTAATGATGGGAACTCACGTGACAGAAATACTGGAAACCTCTGTTTGCATATTTGAAGTTAGTTGCTATCTAATTTTTACACCTACTGGTCAATAATAGGCAGTGTAAATGTGGGTAAGCACCAAAGGCCATAGAATAAAATGTGCTACATATTATGTGTTAAGTCACTGCTTATCTGTCATGGTTAAATTAATTGCAACATATTTTAAGGAATGATAAAACAGAATCTTATGGATATTTGAATAATATCAGATCAGCTCAGATCAAATAATTATTGATAGCACTAGGGTAGAGAGTGAATGAACCTCAGCTCACTCTCCTCCAAGAGCTTCGTCTCTGCAGTTGGCCTCTGTATCTGTGGGTCTGCTCTGCACATTTAACCAAGGGTTAAAAATATTTGCGGGAAAAAACCCTAAAAAATAACAATACAACAACAAAGAAAACAGAAAAATACAGTATAACAACTACTTCAGCTACTTATATAGCATTTACATTGTATTGTGTATTATAAAAGTAATCTAGAGATGATATAAGGTATATGGGAAGATGCATGTAGGTTATATGCAAATATTGTGTCATTTTATATAAGGAACCTGAGCATCCTTGAATTTTAGTGTCCTTGGGGGTCCTGGAACCAATCCCGAGGGGCAACTATAGTTGCATTGAAACTATATTGGGATATAGAAAATAGAAAATATTAAAGATGCATAGGTCTCAGGATTCCTGAATTTGAAGCTGAACCACCTTTATATAACATTTTAAGATAATTTTGCAGTGTAGCTTACCTGGATACCTATTTAGTTGGGAGAAGGGTAAGACAAAAATAAGGATAGAAATATATCCATGTATGCAGTACTTTGTTCTTTTATTAAATAATTCAGACATAAAATATGTAAAACAATACATGCTTAAGAAACAAAATATTGCTGACAAAATTATTTTTCTTTCATACTATGTTTATCTTCCTCTGTGATATAGTTTTGATCAAATATTATGTAGATTGTATCATTCTCTCTCTCTCTCTCTTTTTTTTTTTTTTTTTGAGATGGAGTCTTGCTCTGTCACCCAGGCTGGAGTTCAGTGGTGCAATCTCTGCTCACTGCAACCTCTACCTCCTGGGCTCAAGTGATTCTCCTGCCTCAGTCTCCTAAGTAGCTCAGACCACAAGTGTGAGCCACCATGGCCTACCTAATTTTTGTATTTTTAGTGCAGATGGGGTTTCAGTGTGTTGACCAGGCTGGTCTCGAACTCCTGACCTCAAGTGATCCACCTATCTAGGCCTCCCAAAGTGCTGGAATCACAGCATGAACCACTGCACCTGACCTATATTGTATCATTCTCTACATAAAGTTTTACAGCTTTCTTTTGTGATTCAACCTTCCCCTCGATTTATTCACGTGGGTATATTTAGCCCCAATTCATTTTAACTTTAGTCTTAACTGCTATATAGTATGCTAGTTTGATTATTCATAATTTGCCCAATCTTTTCATGCTGGCCATTACAGTAGTTTTCCATTTCTCTTAAACGTAAAGTTGCCATGAACATTCTTACACATGTAAAGCACCATACTTAGGAGTGGAATTGCTGGATGATAGAGAATGCACGACCTGAACTTAGCCTTGCCAACTTGTTTTCCAAAGAGATTTCCCAATTTATACTCTACTGGCAGTTTGAGAGTGTTCCACTCTTCCTCTTCACTGCTATTGGCAGATTTTAGATTTAATAAACTTGATGACCAGCATTTTGAGAGGCTGAGGCAGAAGGATCACCTGAGGTCGGGAGTTCAAGACCAGCCTTGACCAACATGCAGAAACCCCATCTCTATTAAAAATTCAAAATTAGCCGGGTGTGGTGGTGCATGCCTGTAATCCCAGCTACTCGGGAGGCTGAGGCAGGAGAATTGCTTGAACCCGGGAGGCAGAGGTTGTGGTGAGCCAAGATTGTGCCACTGCATTCCAGCCTGGGCAACAAAGAGTGAAACTCTGTCTCAAAATAAATAAATAAATAAAATAAATAAACAAACTTGATGAATCCAAAATGTTATTGTAATTGCATCGTTTTGTTTATCAGTGAGGTTGAGTAGGTTTCACTGGCACTCCTCTTCTCCTGAATTACTTGGTTATATCCTTCGGTAGTACGTTTTTCTTAAGAGTGAATATAAGCTGATCGTATGCATTTGAATACTTTGCTATTGTTAAAGTATCCTACCATTTCTCACTATGAATATATTTTAGACTTCAGTGACATACTGTGTCTAAAGAATATATATAGCAATTTGGCTTTTCTTATCTGATTGTAAAAGACTTTGTCATTTTACAGACTCATTGTGCGTTTGCATAGAAAATCTCAGGAGCGCCATACCAGGCACAGCCTGTAGGGGGAGGAGCACAGAGTTTGGAGTTAAAGATCTGGGTTGAAGTCCTTGCTTTCCACTTATCAATTCTGTAGCTTTGAACAAGCTGCTGTACCTCTCTGAGCTTTGATCTCCTCCTCTCTGTCCTTATCTGTAAATTGAGAACACCCCATCATCGTGAGGTTGAATCCATTGTTGATCAAGTGTCCTGTATGATATTTTGCTTACAGCAAGCTTGCAGTAAATTGAAGTTGTTGGAATTAAGTAAAGGAAATATCTTGGAAGCACATTTCCTTCTTTGCCTACTACCTGTTACCTGTATAGAACGCCAAGCAGGGCTTCCATGTAGTTAGAAGTGTGAAATAGGTGTGAGCATTGTGACTTTCAAAGGCATTACCACTACCTTATGTTTGTGAAGTCCTTTATACATTTCAAATCACTTCAATATTTTGTCACATTATTTTTTTCTTTGCAGTAAATCTGAGAGGGAGGCAGGACAGGTATCCTTATTTATCCCCCACTTTTCCTGATGAGGAATCTCCATGGTAGAGCCAGGAGAGGAAGCAGTGTTTCCCGATTACTACCCTAGGGAGTTTTGGCTTTTGTTGTTTTTGCTGTTTGAACTGATTTTTGCCCTAGAAGAACTTATTAGCAAAGTAGAGGAAAGCAACTTTTGGGCAGTTTGCACTTACATTACTTACTTTTAAAGGATAAGGAATGTTTGGGGATAAAAACATAAGAAAATTGAAGTATATTGAAATGTCTGCATGAGATGATGTATTCTTTGTCTGCAGGCTCTGCCAGACTTGCCTCTATCCTGAGACCTCACTTAAGGCACCTCATTCCTGGATTAGAATGTATGTAAACTGTATGCATTTTGAACACGTCTTCCTGTAGGCTCCCTCCGCACCTGCCTCCCCCATGTATCTGGTTTGTATTTGTTTGGTGTCGAATGTTCCCTGCTCCTCACTTTGCCCTTCCCTCTTGGTCATCTTGGTTACACCTGTGCCCTCAGGACACAGGGGAGGTGTCCCACAAGTGTGCTGAATGAATGGGTATAAGTAAACTTTTTCCTTGGAAATAAATGTCAAGCAGGATATCTGCTTGACACCAAAATGGTCAATAAATTGAGCCAGAGTGTAATTGAAATGTCTCATGCTTTGAAGCATCCACATTGACTTATTCTTGGTTTATTTTTATCAGACTTGTTGCTATCATGTATGTATAAGCTCAGCAAGGAAGAGTCGAGGCTAGTAGTTCGTCTTAGCTGAATCTTTTTTCCATTAAGAATAAAAATGCTCAGTTACATTTTGTTTTTTCCACTTTATTCAGTACTATACCAGCTTAAAATAATACCAAAAAATCAGCCATAATGCTATTTTGTCTTTCGGTTTTCTAAATTCTTTCAGTTCTTCTGTCTGTGTGCATCTGTACATTTTACGCCATTATAATCATAACATCTGTGTAAGTTCATGTCTTTTCCTTAGTATATCATCTTCCATGCTTTTAATCAGTAAATATTCTTCTATCTAAATAATGTACCAAAGTGTATCTAACAAATTCCATGTTCTTGGACATTTAGATTAGTTTGTATTGCTGTGAATGGTGTTCAAGTGTTTCTGGTTTTTATTTTATGCTGTGATTTATGTATGTGTGTATGTAGTTAAACACAGGGCAGTAGTAGATAGCACATAGAAAGTTAAGGGCATGCCACTGGAGTTGGGTTCCCTGGGTTCGAATCCTGACTCTGCTGCTTATTACATGACTTCCCTGGCAAATGATGGGACCTCTGCGTGTCTCCAGTCTTACAGGTAAAAGATAGGAGGAAAGTTCTAGCACTTTATAAGGTTGTTGTGAAGATTAAATAATATATATAAAGAGTTTTAGAACACTCATACAAAGTAAAGTCTTATCAAAACTTAGCTATTAAATAATTCAGGTTTGGGCAGGGATGGTGGATGGACTCCTCGGTAAAATAGGATTGGCCATAATTGTGCTGCTGATTGAAGCTGGGTAGCAGACACAAGAGGATTTGCTATACTATTCATTCTACTTTTCATGGTGAGATTTTTATTTTTTATTTTATTTTTTTTTTGAGACAGTGTCTCATTCTATAGCCCAGCCTGGGATGCAGCAGTACAATCACAGCTCACTGCAGCCTCGACCTCCTGGGCTCAACTGATCCTCCTGCTTCAGCTTCCCAAGTAGCTGGGACTACAGGCATGTGCCACTATGCACAGACAGAAACTTTTTTTCATAATAAAAATAAAAGCACATACAATACAAAAACATTTTAGCTTTTACATTTATTTTTTGATTTCTGAATTTATTTTTTGGATGTGTTTCTAGAAGCGAGACCACCAAGTAGGAGATCTTATAATCATTTTTGAATACAGCCAAATTGTTTTTTAAAGAATTGTGTAATATACAGTGTAATCCTCAATCTCAAACTGTTTTATCACAGTCTTAAACAACACTGAATATTATTACCATTACATATTTTTCCTCTAATTTTACAGGTAAAATGGTACCTTATAGTTATTTTAATTTCTCCTTTGTTTTCTTTCTAAGACAGGGTCTTGCCCTTTCGCTCAGGCTGGAGTGCAGTGGCGTGATTATGGGGTCTCTCTATGTTGCCTAGGCTGGTCTCCAACTCCTGGCCTCAAGTGATCCTCCCGCCTTGGCCTCCAAAAGTGTTGGGATTACAGGTATTGGTCGGCCACTGCACCCGACTTAGAATGTATTTGTGATTAATGATTGCTGTAAATATCTGATCAAGCCGTGAGAAACTGCTCTGAGGTGATAACCGCTACTGTTCTCATATAGCATCCCCTTCAGTGTGCAGTCATCTTCACTGCGGACCATGTGCCACCGGAGGCTAGACCACAGATGCCCCTTGCTAGTGAAATTTGACTTCAGTAAATTTTCACATAAGTTTGGAAGAGGAGGGAAACTACAATTCTGCCTTAAGGTGTTCTATTTTTATATAACGAATCTATTTATATTTGCTTTTTTTCTTTATCATTTCCCACTTTTCATGATACTGATCACAATTGCTCATTCCAATACAGTGTGTGATCACCACTTCTCTCTGTAGCTTTTGAGATACGGTCAACTGTTGATCATAAGGATGCTGAATAATCTGATTTTTTTTGGTTTTACTAATTTGTTTTTTGAGTCTCCTCTTGGCACATTTCTGGTGCATTTCTTTTACTATTACAATCCTTTTTAAAAAAATGTAGGATGCTAAGGCCTAATACTGTATAGTGGTTTACATAAACTTTATAGTTTTCTACGTTCAAACCTATAATTTGTGAGTGATAGCTTTTTATTCTGATTTCTGATGTACTTGAGCCATGTTTTATGCCATCTTCTGAGTAACCAGAGGGACTGAGTGGCGACAGTGTATGAAACCCTTTATTGTTCTATATTCCTATTTATTGCTTGACAAATGGCACCAGAGGCATAAAATTGTTTTATTTGTCAGATTTGCATAAGAACTTTCTTACAAAAGGCTTTTGTGGTACGTAACACATTCATAAATTCTCATAATCGTCCTTTTGAGGTACTTCTTATAGTTCTACTGTTGTTCTTCTTCCTTTTTCATTACTTGGGAAACTTTTAAGATAAGAAATAGTTGTCATGATGGAAAGATCCTACTAATTATTTAAAAGAACCATCCAAAATTGAACATAAGGTCTCCTTTTTCTTTTCGTTTTTTAGAAAACAAAATCTTTAGAAAATTTTTTAGAAAACAAAATCTTTCAAAATCTTTAGAAAAGTTAAAATTGAAGCCTGACTTTGTGATGAAATTATGTGGTTGGTTAAATTTGGATGCTGGTTATCAGACTTAAAAAAAAAAGTACCTTTTGAAAGATCTGAGACTTACTTATGACAGGAAAAAATAGAGTTTGAAAACTTTTGTATACAAAGTGTAGCATGTAAGTTGTGTCTATGAATGTGTCTCTGTGGATGTGTTGTATCTGTTATATAAAACTTGAATAGAGTCTATAAAAACAGTTCTCAAGAGTGTTTCCACTGATAACAGATAAATACAGATAGGGATATAAACATCATGGTTAAATAAATAGCAAAAAGGATCAGCTTTTGAATTTCTCAAAATGTTGATTTTCATCACCTTAGGAAAGATGTGTTACTTGTTATACATCCAGCACGTTAAGTCCTAGTGTCAAGTGAGTCAGGACTATAGTCATAGATATATTTACCACTCCTTGCAACTTTAGCTATATTATAAAACTTGGAGATGATAACATTTACAAATAGACTTGTTCATGTATTAGTAGTAAACTCAGAGTAGTTTTCCACCGTGATGTGTGCTTTCTGCCCTAAGTATATACAATCTTTTCAGATTTATCTGTGAGCTGTCTGGCTAATTGTTTTGCCCACATTCTATAGCCTTTCCCTCCTGTTGATGCAACTCTTCGAGATTTCATGCTGAGCCTAATGCAGCGTTGGACTGGCTTCCTACCTGTGCCCATAGTGTCTGCAAGTAAACATCAGCCAAACTCTCTGCCTTCTTGGTTTCCACTACTGGTTGCTGTGGGCTTTTTTTTTTTTTTTTTTTTTTTTGGTTATTTAGTGTCTTTTCAACAGTATTTGTTTTTTTTTTTTTCTTTTTTTTTATTTTTATTATACTTTAAGTTCTAGGGTACATGTGCATAACGTGCAGGTTTGTTACATATGTATACTTGTGCCATGTTGGTGTGCTGCACCCATCAACTCGTCAGCACCCATCAATTCATCATTTATATCAGGTATAACTCCCCAGTGCAATCCCTCCCTCCTCCCCCCTCCCCATGATAGGCACCAGTGCGTGATGTTCCCCTTCCCGAGTCCAAGTGATCTCATTGTTCAGTTCCCACCTATGAGTGAGAACATGCGGTGTTTGGTTTTCTCTTCTTGTGATAGTTTGCTAAGAATGATGGTTTCCAGCTGCATCCATGTCCCTACAAAGGACGCAAACTCATCCTTTTTTATGGCTGCATAGTATTCCATGGTGTATATGTGCCACATTTTCTTAATCCAGTCTGTCACAGATGGACATTTGGGTTGATTCCAAGTCTTTGCTATTGTGAATAGTGCCGCAATAAACATACGTGTACATGTGTCTTTGTAGTAGACTAATTTATAATCCTTTGGGTATATACCCAGTAGTGGGATGGCTGGGTCATATGGTACATCTAGTTCTAGATCCTTGAGGAATTGCCATACTGTTTTCCATAATGGTTGAACTAGTTTACAATCCCACCAACAGTGTAAAAGTGTTCCTATTTCTCCACATCCTCTCCAACACCTGTTGTTTCCTGACTTCTTAATGATTGCCATTCTAACTGGTGTGAGAGGGTATCTCATTGTGGTTTTGATTTGCATTTCTCTGATGGCCAGTGATGATGAGCATTTTTTCATGTGTCTGTTGGCTGTATGAATATCTTCTTTTGAGAAATGTCTGTTCATATCCTTTCCCCACTTTTTGATGGGGTTGTTTGTTTTTTTCTCGTATATTTGTTTGAGTTCTTTGTAGATTCTGGATATTAGCCCTTTGTCAGATGAGTAGGTTGCAAAAATTTTCTCCCATTCTGTAGGTTGCCTGTTCACTCTGATGGTAGTTTCTTTTGCTGTGCAAAAGCTCTTTAGTTTAATTAGATCCCATTTGTCAATTTTGGCTTTTGCTGCCGTTGCTTTTGGTGTTTTAGACATGAAGTCCTTGCCCATGCCTATGTCCTGAATGGTACTACCTAGATTTTCTTCTAGGGTTTTTATGGTATTAGGTCTAACATTTAAGTCTCTAATCCATCTTGAATTAATCTTCGTATAAGGGGTAAGGAAAGGATCCAGTTTCAGCTTTCTACTTATGGCTAGCCAATTTTCCCAGCACCATTTATTAAATAGGGAATCCTTTCCCCATTTCTTGTTTCTCTCAGGTTTGTCAAAGATCAGATGGCTGTAGATGTGCGGTATTATTTCTGAGGACTCTGTTCTGTTCCATTGGTCTATATCTCTGTTTTGGTACCAGTACCATGCTGTTTTGGTTACTGTAGCCTTGTAGTATAGTTTGAAGTCAGGTAGCGTGACACCTCCAGCTTTGTCCTTTTGACTTAGGATTGTCTTGGCAGTGCGGGCTCTTTTTTGGTTCCATATGAACTTTAAAGCAGTTTTTTCCAATTCTGTGAAGAAAGTCATTGGTAGCTTGATGGGGATGGCATTGAATCTATAAATAACCTTGGGGAGTATGGCCATTTTCACGATATTGATTCTTCCTATCCATGAGCATGGTATGTTCTTCCATTTGTTTGTGTCCTCTTTGATTTCACTGAGCAGTGGTTTGTAGTTCTCCTTGAAGAGGTCCTTTACATCCCTTGTAAGCTGGATTCCTAGGTATTTTATTCTCTTTGAAGCAATTGTGAATGGAAGTTCATTCCTGATTTGGCTCTCTGCTTGTCTGTTGCTGGTGTATAAGAATGCTTGTGATTTTTGCACATTAATTTTGTATCCTGAGACTTTGCTGAAGTTGCTTATCAGCTTAAGGAGATTTTGGGCTGAGACGATGGGGTTTTCTAAATATACAATCATGTCATCTGCAAACAGGGACAATTTGACTTCTTCTTTTCCTAACTGGATACCCTTGATTTCTTTCTCTTGCCTGATTGCCCTAGCCAGAACTTCCAACACTATGTTGAATAGGAGTGGTGAGAGAGGGCATCCCTGTCTTGTGCCAGTTTTCAAAGGGAATTTTTCCAGTTTTTGCCCATTCAGTATGATATTAGCTGTGGGTTTGTCATAAATAGCTCTTATTATTTTGAGGTACGTTCCATCAATACCGAATTTATTGAGCGTTTTTAGCATGAAGGGCTGTTGAATTTTGTCAAAAGCCTTTTCTGCATCTATTGAGACAATCATGTGGTTCTTGTCTTTGGTTCTGTTTATATGCTGGATTACGTTTATTGATTTGCGAATGTTGAACCAGCCTTGCATCCCAGGGATGAAGCCCACTTGATCATGGTGGATAAGCTTTTTGATGTGCTGCTGAATCCGGTTTGCCAGTATTTTATTGAGGATTTTTGCATCAATGTTCATCAGGGATATTGGTCTAAAATTCTCTTTTTTTGTTGTGTCTCTGCCAGGCTTTGGTATCAGGATGATGTTGGCCTCATAAAATGAGTTAGGGAGGATTCCCTCTTTTTCTATTGATTGGAATAGTTTCAGAAGGAATGGTACCAGCTCCTCCTTGTACCTCTGGTAGAATTCAGCTGTGAATCCATCTGGTCCTGGACTTTTTTTGGTGGGTAGGCTATTAATTGTTGCCTCAATTTCAGAGCCTGCTATTGGTCTATTCAGGGATTCAACTTCTTCCTGGTTTAGCCTTGGGAGAGTGTAAGTGTCCAGGAAATTATCCATTTCTTCTAGATTTTCTAGTTGATTTGCGTAGAGGCGTTTATAGTATTCTCTGATGGTAGTTTGTATTTCTGTGGGGTCAGTGGTGATATCCCCTTTATCATTTTTTATTGCATCTATTTGATTCCTCTCTCTTTTTTTCTTTATTAGCCTTGCTAGCGGTCTGTCAATTTTGTTGATCTTTTCAAAAAACCAACTCCTGGATTCATTGATTTTTTGGAGGGTTTTTTGTGTCTCTATCTCCTTCAGTTCTGCTCTGATCTTAGTTATTTCTTGCCTTCTGCTAGCTTTTGAATGTGATTGCTCTTGCCTCTCTAGTTCTTTTAATTGTGATGTTAGAGTGTCAATTTTAGAACTTTCCTGCTTTCTCTTGTGGGCATTTAGTGCTATAAATTTCCCTCTACACACTGCTTTAAATGTGTCCCAGAGATTCTGGTATGTTGTATCTTTGTTCTCATTGGTTTCAAAGAACATCTTTATTTCCGCTTTCATTTCGTTATGTACCCAGTAGTCATTCAGGAGCAGGTTGTTCAGTTTCCATGTAGTTGAGCGGTTTTGATTGAGTTTCTTAGTCCTGAGTTCTAGTTTGATTGCACTGTGGTCTGAGAGACAGTTTGTTATAATTTCTGTTCTTTTACATTTGCTGAGGAGTACTTTACTTCCAATTATGTGGTCAATTTTGGAATAAGTGCGATGTGGTGCTGAGAAGAATGTATATTCTGTTGATTTGGGGTGGAGAGTTCTATAGATGTCTATTAGGTCCGCTTGGTGCAGAGATGAGTTCAATTCCTGGATATCCTTGTTAACTTTCTGTCTCGTTGATCTGTGTAATGTTGACAGTGGAGTGTTGAAGTCCCCCATTATTATTGTATGGGAGTCTAAGTCTCTTTGTAAGTCTCTAAGGACTTGCTTTATGAATCTGGGTGCTCCTGTATTGGGTGCATATATATTTAGGAGAGTTAGCTCTTCCTGTTGAATTGATCCCTTTACCATTATGTAATGGCCTTCTTTGTCTCTTTTGATCTTTGATGGTTTAAAGTCTGTTTTATCAGAGACTAGGATTGCAACCCCTGCTTTTTTTTGTTCTCCATTTGCTTGGTAGATCTTCCTCCATCCCTTTATTTTGAGCCTATGTATGTCTCTGCATGTGAGATGGGTGTCCTGAATACAGCAGACTGATGGGTCTTGACTCTTTATCCAGTTTGCCAGTCTGTGTCTTTTAATTGGAGCATTTAGTCCATTAACATTTAAGGTTAATATTGTTATGTGTGAACTTGATCCTGCCATTATGATATTAACTGGTTATTTTGCTCGTTAGTTGATGCAGTTTCTTCCTAGCCTTGATGGTCTTTACATTTTGCCAAGTTTTTGCGATGGCTGGTACCGGTTGTTCCTTTCCAAGTTTAGGGCTTCCTTCAGGGTCTCTTGTAAGGCAGGCCTGGTGGTGACAAAATCTCTAAGCATTTGCTTATCTGTAAAGGATTTTATTTCTCCTTCACTTATGAAACTTAGTTTGGCTGGATATGAAATTCTGGGTTTAAAATTCTTTTCTTTAAGAACGTTGAATATTGGCCCCCACTCTCTTCTGGCTTGTAGAGTTTCTGCCGAGAGATCTGCTGTTAGTCTGATGGGCTTCCCTTTGTGGGTGACCCGACCTTTCTCTCTGGCTGCCCTTAAGATTTTTTCCTTCATTTCAACTTTGGTGAATCTGGCAATTATGTGTCTTGGAGTTGCTCTTCTGGAGGAGTATCTTTGTGGCGTTCTCTGTATTTCCTGAATTTGAATGTTGGCCTGCCCTACTAGGTTGGGGAAGTTCTCCTGGATGATATCCTGAAGAGTGTTTTCCAACTTGGTTCCATTTTCCCCCTCACTTTCAGGCACCCCAATCAGACGTAGATTTGGTCTTTTTACGTAATCCCATACTTCTTGCAGGCTTTGCTCATTTCTTTTTCTTCTTTTTTCTTTTGGTTTCTCTTCTCGCTTCATTTCATTCATTTGATCTTCAATCGCTGATACTCTTTCTTCCAGTTGATCGAGTCGGTTACTGAAGCTTGTGCATTTGTCACGTATTTCTCGTGTCATGGTTTTCATCTCTGTCATTTCGTTTATGACCTTCTCTGCATTAATTAGTCTAGCTGTCAATTCTTCCACTCTTTTTTCAAGATTTTTAGTTTCTTTGCGCTGGGTACGTAATTCCTCCTTTAGCTCTGATAAGTTTGATGGACTGAAGCCTTCTTCTCTCCTCTCGTCCAAGTCATTCTCTGACCAGCTTTGATCCGTTGCTGGTGATGGGCTGCGCTCCTTTGCAGGGGGAGATGCGCTCTTATTTTTTGAATTTCCAGCTTTTCTGCCCTGCTTCTTCCCCATCTTTGTGGTTTTATCTGTCTCTGGTCTTTGATGGTGGTGACGAACTGATGGGGTTTTGGTATAGGTGTCCTTCCTGTTTGATAGTTTTCCTTCTGATAGTCAGAAGGACTCTCTGTTGGTCTGTTGGAGATTGCTTGAGGTCCACTCCAGACCCTGTTTGCCTGGGTATCAGCAGCAGAGGTTGCCGAAGATAGAATATTGCTGAACAGCGAGTGTACCTGTCTGATTCTTCCTTTGGAAGTGTCCTCTCAGGGGTGTACTCCACCCTGTGAGGTGTGGGGTGTCAGACTGCCCCTAGTGGGGGATTTCTCCCAGCTAGGCTACTCAGGGGTCAGGGACACACCTGAGCAGGCAGTCTGTCCGTTCTCAGATCTCAACCTCCGCGTTGGGAGATCCGCGGCTCTCCCCAAAGCTGTCAGACAGAGTCGTTCGCGTCTGCACCGGCTCCCGCTACTTCCCCTGTTGGTCTTCAGCTGTGCGCTGTCCCCAGAGGTGGAGACTACAGAGACAGGCAGGCTTCCTTGAGCTGCTGTGAGCTCCACCCAGTTCGAGCTTCCCAGCGGCTTTGTTTACCTACTTAAGCCTCAGCAATGGCGGGCGCCCCTCCCCCAGCCTCGCTGCTGCCTTGCGGATAGATCGCGGCAGACTGCTGTGTTAGCAGTGAGGGAGGCTTCGTGGGCGTGGGACCCTCCCGGCCAGGTGTGGGATATATTCTCCTGGAATGCCTGTATGCTTACAGCGCAGTATTGGGGTGGGAGTTACCCGATTTTCCAGGTGTTGTGTGTCTCAGTTCCCCTGGCTAGGAAAACGGATCCCCTTCCCCCTTGCGCTTCCAGGTGAGGCGATGCCTCGCCCTGCTTCAGCTCTCGCTGGTCAGGCTGCAGCAGCTGACCAGCACCGATTGTCCGGCACTCCCTAGTGAGATGACCCCAGTACCTCAGTTGAAAATGCAGAAATCACCGGTCTTCTGTGTCGCTCGCGCTGGGAGTTGGAGACTGGAGTTGTTCCTATTCAGCCATCTTGCTCCGCCCCTGCTGTGGGCTTTTTACACCATCTTTCCTTTCATGGACTGGGCTCCTGAAGGTCAGCAGCCTCCCTGACCTCGGTGCTAGAATAAGCTGCCTTGTCTTCTTCCGCTTGCACACAACATCTCTATATTTTATTCAAACAATTACCTGATTTATATTGTCTCACTTTTTCTTACGGAGTTTTCTTGATCATTTAAAAATTTCCTTGGGGTTCAAGCCAGTTCATGAGCTAGACCTGATTTAAAATGAATAAGGAAATCTGGAGAACGAACTAATAGTTGATTTTTCACTCTGGTCTGCATTTTATATCTCTACTCTTAAGAGGCGGTATGCTACAGGGCTAAAAGTAAGGGACTCCTGAGCCAGATTATCTTCATTTTGATCCTTGTTCTACCAGTTATTTCTGTGTGACCTTGGGCAAGTTATGTAACCTCTCTGTGCCTCAGATTGTTTATAAGGGAGATAATAAAAGTCCTTACAGCATGTAGAGTTGGTGAAGTTAAATGTGGTGAAAGTTAAATGAGTAAATAAAGCATCCATACTAGTACATGACCCAAATTAAGTGTCATGTAAGTGTTGCTGCATTGCAGTTCTCCTCTCAGCAGCTGGGCTTGTGACCTGCCACTTCCGTCGGCTCTTACCAAGGCTCAGTACTGCCCCGGGTCTCTGCTCCATTGTCGTACTAATGTTTGCACTCTGCTGGTGACCTGTAAATGTACACATTTTAGGATCCTAAAACACGTGTATTAGCAGATGATGACAAAAACACCAGAATTTTTATCAAAGAGAAAATAGAAAGTATATGGGTATAATATTGTAAGGATGTAAGGATTAGAATACACCTGTCAAATTACTGTAGGTTGGCTAAGAAACAAAGCAAAACAAATTGGGTCCCATCCACTAATTTTTGGCATCCTAAAAATAACTAGCTCTTACCTGATGAGCTCATTCATTCATGACCTGACCATCCAGGTCCTATCTGGCAATAATAATTTTTTGCAAAAGGCAACTCTTGCCTAAGTGGAGAGTTGCATCTTGATGAGTTTTGTATGAAAGTAAGGAAGATGGAGGAACATTATCAATGGGCTCTACACTAACCATTGGCATTTCTGTGTGAGCAACGTGTTGCACAGTTGTGTGACTTGGCAGCAGCTGGTCCATTGCTGACGTGTATGTGTTCACTGAGGCTTCACTCACACCTAAGGCTTCCTTGGAGAGACCATGCTGCCATTACATTTGGATCACTACCCGCCCCCAACACACACACAAACATGAACCAACTTTCCAAGCACCACACCCACCTTTTCTGGGCTCTGTACCAGATCTGGAGGGGGGTGATGGCTAGCAATGAGGGTTTTGGCTCCATCATTAGTAGCAGCTGGAGAGTGGGCCACCTGTGGCTGGTGCCGTGCTCACTAATGGAGATCTCTCATTGTATACCTAGATCAGTGATCGGTAAAGAGCAGGCCATAAGAAACTCTTGGGTCTCTGGGAATGTTATCTTTTTACTCCTCACACAGCTTCATGGTGAACTGCATTGAAATTTGACATTAATTTAGATATGCTTGCCTTTTCTGATCTCTAGTAGGATTCTAGGCTGAATGTCTTTGGAACTGAAATGCTTGTTGGCTTCTGGTTATTTTGGGGGTAATCCATAACAGTCTACCATTCCTGGTGTTTGGTTTTAGTGGGCTGGGAAAACATGAGTTGTTCAACACTGATGTCATGATACAAGGATGTGAAGATGTGAGTCATCATGACATCCATCAGCCAGAATTGCTGGGATTCAGTGAGATGACTCACAGTAAGAGGTCAGTGTCTGGCTCAGTAGTTCCTTCTTCCACATGTATCCCTCAGTATCTAGAACCCTGAAATTGGTTTCTCTGAGAAAACCAAGCGGCCCGAAAGGGTAATATATATCGTTGATTTTTATAGTTTTCAAAAACTAATATTTTAAACATATCAAAATTATTTCAAATGGTAATGTACTCAATGTACCATTTGGTTTAAGATGTTAACATTTTGCCATATGTGTCCTAAAGTCTTTTCATGAAGAAATAAAACCTTACAAATATACTGGCAAGACCCTCCTCCTGCCCATCATGCCCGCATCCCTTCCCTTATGCTGTTGAGGTGGCGTGTGTTCTTCCCATCAGCTTTTTCATTCTACTACATATCTGTGCATTCATAAACAACATGTAGTGTTTTTTGTGTGTTATACTCATGTAGTGTGTCCTTTTGCAACCCATGTTTTCCATCCATTCATTTTGAATTGATCTATGTTGATGCAGGTGTATAAAAAACTCATACAGCTAATTTCTTTTAGTTGTTAGGATTTTACTGTAGGAAATATGCCATCATTTATTTAGATACTTTTTAACTTAATTATCAGGAAACACTTTGTGGTATTTTTAACTCAGTTTCAGAGAACATATTCAAACCTGGGTTTATCTGATTTCATCAAGCTCTCTATAAACATTTGGAAAATAAAGTTGGGAAAATGAGCTTGCAGGATGCCTCCTAGTATATCTCTGGGATCTTCGTGTAAGTGAAATTGTTGGCTGTGTGCCCCACTGGCCTGGGGTGGGCAAGACCAGGGCAGCCTGGTCTTTCTCAGCGGGACTGCACTGCAGGAGGACCCCTGGGTCTTCAGAGGGTGGTTGGTCAGCTACTTGGGACATTGGTTCAAGAGATCCTTTCTTTTTAAATGAGCAATGCCGTAAATCTGTGATATATTTGAGACTGAAGAAGCATTGAGTAAAGTGTAGCAGGGGAGACAAAACTAACATAGAAAAATTGCATGCTAAACAGCTTGGTATACACTCTACTGTACCCCTTGTTACTTTTGACAAAAATGGAATATTCTGTTTTTCTTTGCCCCTTGATTTCTTACCCAATAATACTTAGTGGAGGTCCTTTCAAAGCACCTAGTATAGAACAAATTCATTTTTCACAGGGTGTATAATGTTCCACTTTATGGACATAGAATAACTTATTTGTCCATTCCCTTATAAATAGGTCATCTTTTTTTGTTGTTGTTTTACTGTAAACTGCTGAAAACTATGGTAATGTCCTTATGTATGTGTCTCTGTATCCATTTTAACTTTTTAAATTTTTATTTTAGTTTTGGGGGTATGTGTGAAGGTTTGTCACACAGATAAACATGCATCACAGGAGTCTGTTGTACATAGTATTACATCACCCAGGTATTAAGCTCAATATCCAATAGTTTCCTTTTCTGCTCCTCTCACCCTCCCCCTTCAAGGAGAGCCCAGTGTCTGTTGTTTCCTTCTTTGTGTTCCTAAGTTGTTCTCATTTAGCCTCCTCTTAGAGAACATGCGGTGTTTGATTTTCTGTTCCTGCATTAGTTTGCTAAAGATGATAGCCTCCAGAACCGTCCATGCGCAAGACATGATCTCATTCTTTTTTATGGCTGCATAATATTTCATGGTGTATATGTACCACGTTTTTTTATCCAGTCTGTCATCAATGGGCATTTAGGTTGATTCCATGTCTTTGCTATTGTGAATAGTCCTGCAGTGAACGTTCATGTGCATGTGTGTTTATGGTAGAATGCTTTATATTCCTCTGGGTATATACCCAGTAATGGGATTGCTGGGTCAAATGGTAGTTCTGCTTTTAGCTCTTTGTGGCATTGCCACACTGCTTTTCACAATGGTTGGACACGTTTATCCCACCAACAGTGTGTAAGGGTTCCCTTTGTGACCTCGCCAGCATCTGAGTTTGACTTTTGATGATAGCCATTCTGACTGGCGTGAGATGGCATCTCTTTGGTTTTGATTTGCGTTTCTCAAATGATCAGTGATATTGATCTTTTTTTTCATGTGCTTGTTGGCCACATGTATGTCTTCTTTTGAGACGTGTCTGTTTATGTCCTTTGCTCAATTTTTAATGAGGTTATTTTTCTCTTGTAAATGTGTTTAAGTTCTTTATAGATGCTGGGTATTCGACCTTTGTCAGATACATAGTTTGCACACATTTTCTCCCATTCCGTGCCTTTTAAGTGGGATGTTTACCCTGTTGACATTCAAGGTTAGTATTGATATGTGTGGATTTGATCCTGCCATTGTGCTGTTTGGTCCTATCATTGATCCTGTCATTAGCTGCTGCTGTCATTGATCCTGTCACTAGCTGGTTATTATGTTGGCTTGTTTGTGTGGTTGCTTTACAGTGACACTGGTCTGTGTGTTTAAGTGGATTTTTGTATTAGCTGGTGGCAGTCTTTCCTTTCTATATTTACTGTTCCTTCCAAGATCTCTTATAAGGCAGGTCTAGTGATGAAGTTCCTCAACATTTGCTTATCTGAGAAGGATCTTGTTTCTTCTTAGGAAGCTTAGTTTAACAAGATATGAAATTATTGGTTGAAGATTTTTTAAAAAAAATAATGTTGAAAATAGGCCTCTAATCTCTTCTGGCTTGTAGGGTTTCAGCTGAGAGGTCCACTATTAGCCTAATGAGGATCCCTTTGTAGGTAACCTGCCCTTTCTCTCTAGCTGCCTTTAACATTCTTTCATTTCAACCTTGGAAAACCTGACAATTATCTGTCTTGAAGATGATCTTCTTGTGTAGAATCTTGCAGGAGTTCCCCGTATTTCCTGAATTTGACTGTTGGCCCCTCTAACAAGGTTAGGAAAGTTTTCATGGATGATATCTTGGAATTTGTTTTCCAAGTTGTTTGCTTTCTTCTTCTCCCTTTCAGGGATGCCAGTGATTTGTAGATTTGGCCTCTTTACATAATCCCATTCTTCTCAGAGGTTTTATTCATTCCTTTTTTAAAAATTTTTTTTCATTTTTGCCTGACCTATTTCAGAGAACCAGTCTTCAAGTTCTGAGATTCTTTCCTCAGTTAGGTTTATTCTGCTGTTAATACTTGTGATTGCATTGTAAAATTCTTTTTTGTTTTTGTTTTTGAGACAGTCTCTCACTCTGTCACCCAGGCTGGAGTGCAGTGGCGTAATCTTGGCTCACTGCAGCCTCCGCCTCTCGGGTTCAAGCAATTCTTCTGCCTCAGCCTCCCGAGTAGCTGGGACTACAGGTGCCTGCCACCATACCTGGCTAATTTTTGTATTTTTAGTAGAGATGGGGTTTCACCATGTTGACCAGGCTGGCCTCGAGCTCCTGACCTCAGGCAATCCACCTGCCTCAGCCTCCCAAAGTGCTGGGATTACAGGAGTGAGCTACTGCAACCGATTGTAAAATTTTTATATTATTCGGCTCTGTCAGACCCATTAGTTTTTTTTATGCTGACTGTTCTATCCTTCAGCTTCTGTATCATTTTCTTGTGATTCTTCTTTACCTTAGATTGAGTTTCACCATCCTTCTGAATCTCAGTGATCTTTGTTCCTATCCATATTCTGAATTCTATTTCCTTTATTCCAGCCAGTTCTGCCTGGTTAAGAACTCTTGTTGGAGAACTGGTGTGGCCATTTGGAGGACATATGACACTCTGGTCATCTGAATGTTACCAGAGTTCTTGCTGGTTCTTTCTCATCTCTGCGTGTGGGTGTTCCTTTAATGTAGATTGAGTACAGTCAGCAGACTTCTTTTCTGGATGTTTTCACTGGGCTGATGCTTTGTGTAGGGTCTTTATTTGAAGCTTACTTGTCTCTGGTTTCAGAGGGGGGTATGTTAATGAGGTATTTTTGGTGTTGAAGCTTTAGGGTGTGATCCAGTAGGTGGCACTTAGGTGTACTGGTCAGTTGCTAGACTCTTGCTTGGTTGTGTGACTCCCCTGTTTCCTCACAGTTTCCGCCGTGTTCCCTTTCAGTGCTCTGAAACTGTGCGTTCCTCTCCCACTTGAGTGCTGGCTCTCCTTGGCACTCCTGGAATGCCCACTGCAGTTCTGGGGTGAGCTCAGTGTTTATGTTCCTTCCCCAGCTTAGAGGCAGCACAGGAAGAGATCTTAGCAGGGGTTGTGGCCAAGGGTCATTTGCTTGACTACTGGGGGCTCCACCCCAGAGAGATGTGGGTCAGCAATCACTCAGTGCAGTCAGCCCAAGGTGGAGGGTTTGTGCTGTGTGCCCAAGCCAGGGGTTCCCTGTCTGCTGATGAGCCATGCGGGGGAGAGGGGGTGTGGGACCTGTGGGAGACAGACTGGCTGCCTCTCCTGGGGTTGACTGTAGCTTGTTGGAGGTGTAGATAAGGCACTCTTAGAGTCTTTGCTCCTTTGTTAGTTTGAGGGTGGCAAGGGCAGTTCCACTGCTGAGGTAGTGGGAGAGAGGCTTTCAGTTGCCCCTGGAGGCTCTGTTCAGGGAGTTGCTGAGTTGGTACTGGCTCCATAGCTCTGGCAGTGGTGGCTGGAGGCCCAGGCCTGGAGGACCTGTCCGGTGAGGAGATATGGGAACAGGCACCCATGGAACAGTCTGGCCACTTTTCCATATGGCTACTGTGGTATGCTTGGGGCCTGCTCCAGTCCCTAGTCACCTCAGATTTTCCAGAACCTGGGGGTGTCACCAGTGAAGGCTAAGAAACAGCAAAGATGGCAGCCTGTCCCTCCCTCTGGGAGCTTCGTCCCAGGGAGGTATGGACCTGGTGTCGGGCCAAAGGTACCTGTAGGAAGTGGCTGGAGACCCTGGTTGGGAGGTCCCAGCTGGTGAGGAGGAACGGGTCTGGGACCCACTTAAAGCAGTCTGGCCACGTTTCGGTAGAGCAGTTGTGCTGTGCTAGGGGTCCGCTTCAGTCCCCGATCACCTCGGATACTATGAGGCCCAAAGGCTGGAACGACTAGGGCAACCTGAACAGCAAAGATGGTGGCCCACCTCTCCCCCTGGGAGTGCCATCCCGGGGAAATTCAATGTCCATCTGTCAGATGGACAGCTTGGGCAGGGGGTGGCTGGAGGCCCCAGTTGGGAGGTTCTGCCCATTGAGGGAACAGGATAGGTACCTGCTTAAAGCAGCCGTCTGGCCACGTTTCGGTAGAGCAGCTATGCTGTACTGGGGGATCCCTTCTGCCCTGTGTTGGCTCAGACTCTCCAAAGCCTGAAGACTGGAATGGCTAAGGTGCCCAAACAGCAAAGCTGGTGGCCTGTCCCTCTCCCTGGGAGCTCCTTCTGAGGGAGGTGCAATGCCACTACTGGAAGCTGGCTGAAATTCCAAGCCAGTGGGGTCTCATCTCATGAGGTGCATTGGAAGTGGGGCCTGCGGGCTGTTGCTGCACAGCCCCCTGGATTCATCGTCTTTCCTAAGGGTATGTGCGGGAGTCTCACCTCTCACTTTGCCAGAGCTATGGCTACTTTTGCTCGAAAGCCTGAGTAGCTAAGGCTCCAGGGTCTCCACGCATGCCTGAGCGGCTGCTCTGCCAAGACTCCCTGCAGCTCTGTCAGACTGAAGACTGAAGGCCCTTGTAGAGAGAGGTTTGCATGGAGATCTCCTAACCTGAGGTTTGCAAAGATCCATGGGAGAAGTGCGGTTTCTGGGTCGCCCATTCAGTCACTGCTTCCCTGGGCAGGAGCCCGTGGCTCCGTGTTGCCCCCTGGTGGGCCATCGTCCTGTCTTGCTTTGCTTTGTTCTCGGTGGGTCAAGTTGTTTCCTTGATTAGTCCCAGTGGGAGTACCTGGCTGTTTCAGTTGAAGGTGTATTCACTTGCTCCTTCTGTTCCTCTCCATGAGAGCCAGCTACACCAGCTGCTTCTAGTCAGCCATCTTGGCCACTCACTCTTGTGTGTATTTATGCTCTGATTTCTGCAGAAGGGTGGGATGGTGGGACAGAGGGATATGTGTATTTTTAATTTTAATAGATGCTTCCGTATTGCCCTCTAAAGCCGTAATTCGTATTTCCCTACAACCAGCACATGAGAATATCCTCTCCCTATCTTGTGACTTCTGAAAGTTATGAAATTTTTCAGTTTCTGACTGGATATAAAGTTATACCCCATTGTTACCAATTTCTGTGAGCATTAGGGAATATGAGCATCTTTCCAGATATTACCTTGGCAATTTGTTTTTGCTCTTTTGTGTGCTGCTCATCTTTTGCTAGGTTTGTTACTAACCTTGGGCCCTTATTCTTGGTTAGTTTCTGAGGACTGTTTATACAGCATAGAGTCAACCCTTTGTCATCTATGTTCCAGATATTTGAATCAGAGCATTCGTCTCTTGGCTTTGTTAGCCAGTCACTGAAGGATTAATAGAAGCAAACTGTGTTCCAGCAGGTCAAGTACAACCTCATTCGTTTGATATGTTAAGCATCCCTTTGGAAGGGTCAGTGGGTGGCATGATATTGATGGGCATGGTACAATACATGCTTGTTGAAGACCGTGGTAGCTCACACATCGGCTGAATTTTGTATCTAGCTTTTCAGGGGTTCTTTAAGCAACAGGGAGGTATGCTCATATGTGTGCCTTATGCTCAGAAAAATAGCTCGATCACCAAGCAGCTGTAATCCCCTCGACTGGTCTCTCTTCCTTATGGAAACTGGGTCCTGAAATTCGGTATCATTTCTTTTTTTAGAAATCACGCCAGCCTCAAAGCCTCATCCACCTGTCGTGGGCAAAGTGACTCATCACAGCATTGAATTATACTGGGATCTGGAAAAGAAAGCCAAACGCCAAGGACCTCAGGAGCAGTGGTTCAGGTTCTCCATTGAAGAAGAAGACCCCAAAATACACTCTTACGGTGTCATTTATGCGTAGGTGCAGTGTTGAATTGCCTGCCACTTTGCCTTGACTTCCTGATTAGCTGGAATGATTTCTGTTGTCTTTAAAAAGCCACTGCTTGTTTCAAATTAAAGAATGAGTCAGCATCATTTTTATTCATGCTCTTTTATGAATTAAAATTTTTGGAAAATAGGCATTAGCAGGAACTTTGAAATTAAACCTCTGTACCTTTGAGAGCTTCTTTGACTTCTGAAATATTTTAATGATACGCATTTAAAATCCAGAATGCAGAGACACACTCAAACGATAGCTTGATGAAATTCGGTGAGCTTCCCATCAGGCTGTTGTGTTCACTGACGTAGGATGGCCCCGCATGGTCTGCCCCGGCCAACTTCTCTGATCTCATGTCATACCATTGTCCCCTTGTCAATTCTCTTATACTACGCTGGCTGCCTCTCAGCCTTGACAGGCCAAGCCGTTTCCCATCACAGGGTCTTGCTTGTTGCTGTTGCCTTGAATACATTTCCTTCTGTTTTTATACAGCTGGTTCCTTCACACCTTGCCAATCTCAGATGACACAACCCCACGTCCCCAGAAGGCCATCTGAAGTAGCCATCCTTCCACACAGGCCTCCTGTAGCTCAGAACCTCGTTTTGTATGCCACATAGCATTTAGCTCCGTTGGGTTTGTTTTACTCGTTTACTTGTTTGCTGAGTTTGTTTACCTTGTTACTTGTTTACTTCTTGTTCCTTTCCTGCCTCCCCACCCAGTATTAAACTTGGCGAGAGACAAATAAGACTCCTGCCTGCTTAACGCTCTAGCCGGTTCCTTGACAGCCGGTTCCTTGACAGTGCTGGCTGTTATATAGCAGGCCCTCCAAATGCTTCTTGCATGAACAAATACCACCAGGAGTAATCAAGAAGTCATTTTTGGCCAGGCATGGTGGCTCATGCCTGTAATCTCAGCACTGTGGGAGGCTGAAGTGAGCAGATCCCTTGAACCTGGATGTTCAAGACCAGCCTAGGCAACATAGCGAAATCCCATCTCTACAAAAAATCCAAAAGTTAGCCAGGTGTGGTGGCTTATGCCTGTAGTCCCAACTATTTGGGAGGCTGAGGTGGGAGGATCACTTGAGCCTGGGAGGTGGAGGCTGCAGTGAGCCACAATTGTGCCACTGCACTCCAGCCTGGGTGACAGAGTGAGACTCTGTCTCAAAAAATGTTGTGTTTTTCTTCTCAGTCTTCATATCATCTCTGACTTATTTTTCTCCCTTGATAGATTTACCACTTGAAAACTGCAAAAACTGACTATTTTGTGATTCAGGAATACCAAAAATGAGATACAAATACGGTTTTTAGGTAAACTTTTAATTTTGAAATAATTATAGATTCATACCCAGCTGTAAGAAATAATACAGGGTGACTGTACCTTTTCCCATTTCCCTATGGTAACATCTTTGAATGCGATGGTGCAGCATCACAGTCAGGATACTGGCTTTGATGTTGCCAAGATACAGAACAGGCCCGTCACTTTCCTGGCCTTTTCTCAAGTTTGCATTGTGATAAAAATGCTGACATGAAGAGATAGATATGTTTGTGTGTATGTGCATATAAAATATATAAAAATATGTAATCTGTATATGAAGGCTCCAACTTCAACTGTTACCTGAGTGATAATGTATCTGATATTTGAGAAATTTCTCTGTGCCTTAAAAAAAATTGGAAATGTAGGTAACCATGTAAAAGTAGTTCTGTTCTAACTAGTCAAATATTGTTTTAATCATGTCGTTTTACTCATTGAAAGTATGCTTCTTCTATCTAAAAGCATGAATTGTAAGAAGCATTTCTCTGGAGAAAGAAAAAGACATCTTTCTTTACCCCATCACCTTAGCACCACAGGCTGTGCTTGGGCAGGTGAGTGGGGCCATACTGAATCGTTCTTTCTTCCTTGGCTGTTCCTTTCCTGGGTGGCCAGGTAGGCAGCCTCAGCTAGAGAAACCACAGCTGCGTGTGCTGGCTTCCAGCCTGAGGTGTGTGTCTGTGTTGTCTGCATTCTTCCCAGAGACCTGGTTGCTGTCAGGCTGGAGAACGCACTCACGCTCCAAAGACAACCTGGCGTTGTGGGTCTGGCAGTGACATCTGTGGTCCCCGCTCTAAGGACAGTGGGAAAATGCCTGCATTTCTCGCGGAATTATAGAGTACAAATCTTGACGCTAGGTGGCAGAATTAGGCTGTATTAATCTTGACCTCTTTTGCTTCCTTATTTCTTTCTCTACATGGCATTAAAACTAGCAAATGCTTTGCTTGTAAAAAGTGATTATCTAGAATACCTGATATTTGGATTGTGGATTTAAGAACTTCCTCTTGATTTGTCAGTTTCTGTTCCCATCAGTCATCAGTTTATCTGGAATCAATGACATTGTCTTTGACTTGGGCTTTCCTCCATGGCTTCTCATAGCCAGTCAGTTACTGAGTTCTCCATTTGTAGAATTGCTTCTGTGCTTTCCCTCATTAGCTGGGGTTTTCCCCTGCAGGATGTAAGCTCCATTTCCCTCTAGCTCATTTGTGGATCCGCAGCTCCTACACCTGCCCAGTGTATTTTCTCATGGAAGGAGTTGACTTTATTCCTTTTTTAAATTTTTCCCTCATCGTTCTATCTTGCCGGGCTAATTTCCATTTTAATCTTTCTTTTGTCAGATTATCTTTGGTGGGTCTCCATTGCTTGAAGGATAAAGGCCAAATTCCTTAGACTAACAATTAATGCCTTTCACAGCTTCCCCACACCTGCCTTTCTTGTTGCCTCTTATTTCTCAGCACAAACCCTCCAATCAGATTTCCTACTGTCCTTTGAATATGCCTTGATGTTTTCTGCATGTGTGTTCAGTTTTTTTTCCGCTGTTTGGACAGATTTTCCCCTCACCCTATTCTTTCTTCTGCCCTGGTCAGATTTTACCTCCACTGAGAAGTTCTCCTTACTACCCTATATCTGTGCCCTAAATTCCTGTGATCACTGCTGCCCGTGCCATGCATTAAATTTATTCCATCAGCGTGTATTATTGAGTGTCTGCCATGTGTCAGACACTGCTCTGGATGCTGGGGATATGGCACTGGGAAAAAATTCCTCCCTCGTGATGAGGAAGGCAAACAGTAAATAAGATACATAAGTAAAAATAGGTAGTCAGCAGGCAATATGTACTAAGGGGCAGCAGCATAGGAAAAATTGAGGGCCTGGGGTAGAGGTGGGGAAGTCTTCACTAAGAAGGTAACTTCTGAGTAGATCTGAAGCAAGGATACCTGGAGCCTTGCAACTATCGGGGGGAAGAACCTTACAGACAGAGCAAAGGGCAGGTGAGAAAGCCTGGTGGTGCAAGTGTACCCGGCAGGTCCCAGGAGCATTGAGGAGCAGCGGGAACAAGGAGGAAGGTAATGGGGGTGAGGGCAGCTGGGTCGTGAGAGGTCACTGCCTGGGCCTCGAAAGTTATTGGGAGAACTCTGGCTTACTCTGAGAGAGGCGCGGAAAGCCACTGGAGATTGTGAAGCTGAGAAGAGGCGTGATCTGGCTTGTGTTTTACAAGGATCCCTTTGGCTGCTGAGTTGGGAACAGGCCGTAGGTAGGCCAGGCAGCAAGCAGCAGGGAGGACTGACGGGGAAACTTTTGAAACAGTTTAGGTGGGAGACAGCACAACGGTGGAAAATGGGACGATGCAGGATATGCTTTAAAGATGGATTTAAGAACTTGCTGGTGGACTGGATGTGGGATGTGAGAGAGATACTGGTCAAGGGATATGTGACTGCCAGCACAGGCCAAGTGATGCTGCCTGAAGCATAAGTGTCACAGTCTCAGTGGCTTATGGCAGCAGCAATTCCCTCCCATACACCATGCCCACCGTGGCTGGGCCAGGGCTCCGTCCTGCATTGTCCTCCTACTGCAGCCCAGGCCAATGCGGCAGCCTCTGCCTGAACATTGTCAGTCACTGTGGCAGGGGAGAGAGCATGGCACACTGTTTCTTGAAGCTTCCACCCAGAATGACATACTTCACTTCTGCGTATACTTCATTGCTGAAAGCAAGACATGCAGCCATGTCTGAGTTCAATAGGGCGAGGAGGTAGGATCCTTGTGGGAGGGTACCTCGTGTCTCTAAACAACAATCCAGTCTTTCACAGGAGGCACTCAGGGTTTGGCCTGAGCAACTATAATAACAGAGATGGAGAAGACTGTGGGTAAAGTAGATCAGTTTGAAACTATGAGACATCCAAGTCAAGATGTCAAGGAGGCAGTTGGAGATGTCAAAGGGCCAGGGAAAGGGGTCTGGGTTGGAGAGACAGACTCCAGAGTCATCAGCATGAGGCTGGATTGGAGTTCTGAAGGAGGGAGTGTAGAGAAGAAAGGGAAGTCTGGTAACTGAGTCTTTGGGCTTTTCAATATTTAGCTTCTTATGCTTCATATTTGCTCAGCTCTTGCATCAAACATTTGCTTGTTGACTGATAACAAAAACAAGGCTATGCTTCACATTTTTATAGACTTTCCTCTACTATGGAAATAGTTCTAAGATTCATTTATTTTTTCAGCTGTCATGTCGAGGTAAAGTTGCGCTTCTCCATGGATTCAATGAACTGCGCTTGTGAGTCCTCCCTGTGCCTGCATTGTCATCACTGTAGAGTACCCTGGGGGGCAGTTGTGTCCTGGGTCCCTGCTGTGTCTTTTGTTCTCTTTGGAGCCATCTCTAGTGATGCAAGAGTCTTCAGCCTTTCACAAGTGTGCTCGGTAACATCTGGTTTCTAACACAGTTGCGTTATTTCCCTTTCCAGGGGTTATGGAGGTACTGTTTGCTTCAGGGTGACCTTATGGTATTTAGCAATACTGGATTTTATTGGGAGCACTTCTGGTTTTGTTTTGGTCTAATACTATGCTAAGTCTCTGACACCTTGCATTGAATTCCGGTGAGCCTTGGCCATTAGATTCTCATTGAACTTCTAAAGGTCTTTTCAGATGCCACACATTGTTGAGGGCTCAGTTTCTGTGACCCAAATATCTAAGTATTCATGGACGTATTTTCATTTAACATCAAAATCTACCTACTCACAAGACTTCTTTGTGCCAGACTGATACATTTTAGTTTTAAAAAAATTATTACTTTTTAGCTCTGGTGGTTTTTCTGAATATTTATCTTGGTTTTAGAGCTTTTACTTTTATGGTAAATGTATTTATATCAATTTTTAACACTTATCTACTTCTCGGTTTCTTGATGGAAAAGTTTTTGTAATGCCGTTGGCTTTATTTCTTCATTGTCTTTCCTACAGTTTCTTTTTTGTTGATACATACTATCTCAGTTACCTGCTGCATAACAAACCAGCCCCAGACTGAGCGGCTTACAGCAGAAACAGTCATGTGTTTGCTCATGATCTGTAATTTGGCTAGGGTGTTGATGGCTTGTTTCTGCCCCATGTGGTCTTGACTGTTGCAGCTCTCTTGGGGCTGGAAGAACCAAATGGCTTCACCCATGTGTGATGCATTGGCTGGGACGGCCAGGACAATAGGAGGCTGGCTGGGCTTCTTCATCTCCTTTGTGGTCTGGGTCTTCCACTGACTCTGTCTTACTAGGTGGCGTCTTTCTCCAACAGGCAAGTTGAACTTCTTTACATGGTGGCCAGCTTCCAAGCAAGGAGAAGCAGAAACTTCTGGGAATCCTAAGACCCAGACCCAGAGCTGTACCGATTCACTTCCACCACTTTCCATCCTGTTCAAGGGGAGAGGAACTCGACCTTAATTCTGTGGGGAAAGGAGCATGTTCCTGCAGGGATGGTAGAGACTGTGGAGGCCAGCTTGACTTCCAGCTCATTTGGCTTCTTTTAGGTGAAGAGAAATGTTTCTAGCAAAGATGATGTCGGTTAGGAGGCTGAATCCACCAGTGCACAGAGCAGGGAGGCAGAGACACGTACGTGGTCAGAGGTGCCTTAATGTGCTTAGTCTTTTTCTTGGTTCTGCTGGTGCTACACCCAAGAAGTCATTTAGATTTGGTGCCTGAAGTAACTTTGTGATGTAAAAACAGGATCAATGAACGTTCAGTATTTGATTTTACCTTGAAATTTCACATTTTAACAAAGGACAGAAACATCAAGTGAAGAAGGTCTTTGTAAATGTTTTTCAGTTTTCAAAAAAAGATTCTGTTAGATGTTAGAGTTAGAATTATGATATTAGAGTTGTCTCCAGATTTCACAGAGGCACCTCTTTCCTGGACGTGCCAGACTCTTCTGCACCCTGACTCTCGCCACAGTGAGAGCACCTAGAACCTGACTTTCCCAGGCGTTGTGTGTTCTTTCAACCCTGCTGGGAAGTCCTTTCTCAGACTGCCTGGAAGACATCTGCCTGTCTGTCATGGAAGTCCTTTATGCCATTTCTCACTTGACATCAGAGATACCTCTACCAGAGGACACTCTCTGGCACCTCACTCCCTCTGCCCTGTACCTGTTCCTCAAGTACCTGTTCCTGCCCCATGCCTGTTCCTCAGTGGGGGAATTACTTGTTTGATGGATGAGTTTGGCAGAAGGAACTTAGAAGACCTTCTGGGTTCTCCTTTGGGAATACTCCTCCCTCTAGGACAAGTGTTGGGTCTGTTCTTTAGCCACACACTTAGTGCCATGCCTCATCCTTCGGGGGAAAGAATCCGGTGGGGGCTGGGAGTGAGTGGGCAAGGCTGTTTGATGATTAGGTGAGGTGTTAGCTCACCCACGTGGCCCAGATCTGAAGGCAGGTTTTCAGGTGTTTATTAGTGATACTAACTCCAGCACTGTCATTTCACCCTTGCTCAGCTGTCCCTTCTTCACTGTCCTTGACTGCCCCTCTTCTTGCCACCCCATCACTAGGAAGTTGGGTTCAACTTAGTGTTGACAGGTTCATTTTGGCCCTGAGCTGGTGCAGGGCTGCATCCCAGCCTGTTCCAACACCTTGCAAATAATGGGCGCTAGATACACTAGATACACTTGTTGAGTTGTGTGGAATGGAATCGATGTATAAATATTTAGTTGCACGTAAACATCCTTGAAAAATTAGTTATGAATCCCAAAGAATGGTTGTGGTATCTTTGGAGGATCTATTGAGAATAAAAGTAAAAACTAGAGACAGGAAAAAAAAAAACTGGAGGGAAACAGTGGTAACCTTGGCATCTAAGGAGCTATGGAGAATGGTCCAAGGGAGGAGAACAAGAACTGGATTAAGTGTTGAAGCAGGAAAGAAGTAAGAGCTGGAAATGACACACACACCCCTCTCGAAAACCAAGCCTTTAAGTAGAAGAAAAGAAAAATTTTGAGACAGGATTTGAAAAGGGATGCATGGAGTTTAGTCAGATAAGAAGAAAGAATGTTGGCAGAACGGAGAAGTGGGTAACATAGAGGTTTTGGGTAATATTGGGAAATATGTGCAGCTCAGTCAACTTTTGGAGACCTGATATTGTAGAATGCATACCACTCAAAGCCAGGCTCCTGGGACCTGCCTCACAAGCAAAGGGTGGGGTCCTATCTTAGCACTTGCGCTGGGTCCCAGCATCTTCTGAGCAGGCAGGCAAACTACCTAGCTTCATTTCTTGGTGCTCATTTTGCAGGCTGCAGATGTTTAGACTCAGTCCCACCTCCCTCTGGAGGTGTGTGGATTTCCATCGTGAGTCTCTCATCAGATTTCTATCCCAGAAGTGCTCAGCATCCATTTCCCACAAACGTTCCTAAGATGAACTTGACCATGGGGCATGATGTTAGCATTGTCTTCCGTGTGCTGCCTGAGCTCCCAGCTCTACTGGAAGTTGCTCATGGGCTACGAGCAACCTTGCATGTGACTTCTTCAGGTCCTTTCCCTGCAGTGGTATTTTGCCTGCAATAGTTATGCAGCCATGTATTAGCCTCACAGCCCCCACCACTAGATGGCCCCCACTTGAAAATTACATATATACGATTTGACTGCCTGTCTTATCTTTCAAACATAAAACGTTGTCACTTGAGGACAAATGTCACAGTTAACGTGATTATTTCTCCATAGTACAAAACGGCGTGCTGGCTATGTGTCAGGCCGCAGACTAGGCCCTATGGGACAGAGGGCATCTGCTGGGTAGGGATAGAGGTGCCATGTGGGACTTGTCCTTCATTCTCTAGGAGTTCAGCAAAGCAGGATCCATCAGCTGTGTCCTGGAAATAGAAGGAACATCACTTCTATCTGCTCTTCTCGTGTCTTATCAGAGAGTGCGGATTAAGCTACCTGGTGTCAGCATGTTTGTCTCCTCCTGTCTAGGGGATATGCAACGAAGCATGTTGTTGAAGGTCTGGAACCAAGAACGCTGTACAGATTTCGCCTGAAGGTCACCAGCCCCTCTGGGGAGTGTGAGTACAGCCCACTCGTCTCAGTGTCTACGACCAGTGAGTATTCAGCCTCTCCACGCTCACCTGTCTCTAGATCAATGGAGATGACAAGCAATTTAGAGATGAAAATATTCTGCCTCTTGTTCGGCCTTACCAGAAGCAGGAATGATACCATTTTAAAACACTGCAACAGTATTTACTAGTTGGGCCTTTGCCGTAACTTGTAATGTCAGGGAAGTCTAATTCTGCTTTCACAAACTGGGAGAGCTATTTTTGTGCCAAAACTGTCCTGTCAGTAGCCATTCAACACAAAAGGGTAGAGTCACCTTTCTTAGGAAATGGGCCACAGGGATGTGGGCTGGGTAAGCCTAAGCGTCCCCATGCAGCAAAGCAGGCCGCCTGCCTGAGCGTCCTCGGGCGAGCAGCTCCATTCAGCTTCTTGTCCATTTTAGACAAACCCCAGGGTGTGCGTCTTAACTCGCCACACAAACCTGATTCCTGGGGTCATGGTGAGTGAGGGAGAATGAACAGTGCTGCCGCATCCATGGAGAACCCTGCAAGGGAGAGCCCCACATGGAGACCTCTGAGCCCTTCAGCCAGCTGAGTTTTAAGGTTGTTTCTGAGGTTGGTATTTTAAAGCATTTTAAAGATGCTGTGTCCAGGACTATCTCTGAGCAAGAACATTGTAAAAATTAGGATGGTCACAAGTGTTCTCCACGACCCACCCACTGAAAACACAGGTGAGTGATTTTTCAGCTGTGCAAAGGAAGCCTTCCTTTTGTGAGTAAAGCTGTTTTTCCATTTTAGTCCGGGTAGCATTTGGCTTGGAGGTATGTGCTTTCCGTGGCTTTCATCTGTGTCCTTTAGGCATTTCTTCATGACAATTTTTGTGTAGACTAAAGTTAACTCAGCTTTTGAGCTGTGGTACCTTCAGTTGCAGACCTGGCATTAGGGGACAGGATCTGAGTTTAGCAAACTGGGAGTTTAACTGTGAAAAACACAGTTTCAGAGGAGACTTCTGGTGTGAAATGGTCAACTCTGGGGATTCAGGTTAAGCGAGAGGGCTTGGTCCTTCATCCGGCAGTGCTGAGAACATTTGCTGTTATACGGAACATACTTACCTCTCGGGTTCTTATGAGAAAGCAAAGACGGCAGAACGTGAGCTCTGTGTGCTGAAGGAAGGCAGAAGGCGTGCAGGAGAAGGGGTAGGAGGAAGAGGTGGCAAAGGGAGCCAGGTGGATGAACAGAGACTCTCCGGGCAACCCCAGCCAGGACGCCGTCCCAGGCTACCTTTCTGTTCCCTCCCATCCTCTTGCTGTCCCCACCCTCCACAGGCCTTCTGCCACTCCGTAGTCCCCCACCTCTGCCCCTCCTCCCTGGAGCACTCACTTCATTGCTGTGCTCACTGAGTCTGCTCCATGGGCGAGCACGGTGGGGGAGATGCCTCGTGTGGCTTTCTCCTCCTCTGTCACATGCTTTCCCTCCTCCCCAGGTACAGAGCAGTATCCCCCACCTCTATGGAACACTTCTTGCATCTTCTCTTAAGTATTTGTCTACTTTTGGTCTCCCACCTACATTGCGGGCTTCGAAAGGGTGGGTGATGGGTTGGCCATCTTTAGCTTGTGGGAGATCCTTAATAAATAAGTCAGCATGTGTGCCTGTGGCCCGAGCTGGAAGATTGCTTGAGCCCAGGAGTTCAAGGCTGCAGTGAGCTATGGTGGCACCACTGAACTCTCCAGCCTGGGCAACAGAGCAGGACCCTTTCTCTAAAAAAAGAAGATACTTGATGGATGGATGGGTGAAAATTAAGGACCAGTGGCAGAATTAAGAGTATGAAAAGAAACACTGATTTTCTCAGGTTTCATTTATGTTTGTTGGGAGATGTATTCGTTTTCCACTGGCCAGTGAGAGTTCACCCGAACCTTCCACGTGAGGGTTAGTATGGTTGGTTCTGCAGCCTTCCATGGTGGGCTTCAGGTGGCCTCTAGCCTCCTCTTAATAGCACATCAAAGCCAGGGCAGGGGCTTTTGGCCCTCCTGGCCTGAGTTTACATGGGGTTGGCATACCATTTGGAGCTCTTTTAGGAAGGGCTGTTTATTAGTGTGTTCTTATGCTACTAATAAAGACATACCTGAGGCTGGGTAATTTATAAAGGAAGAGGTTTAATGGACTCACAGTTCCACATGGCTGGGAAGGCCTCATAACCATGGTGGAAGGCAAAGAAGAAGGAAAGGCATGTCTTCCATGGTGGCAGGCAAGAGAGAGCATGTGCAGGGGAATTTCCCTTTATAATACCATCAGATTTTATGAGACTTAATTCACTATCATGAGAACCACATGGGAAAGACCCGCCCCCAGGATTCAGTTACGTCCCACCAGGTCCCTCCCATGACACATGGGAATTATGGGAGCTACAATTCAAGATGAGATTTGGGTGGGGACACAGCCAAACCATATCAGGCTGTGCCTGTGGGCCAGATGTGCCTTCTTCCCACTGAGCTGACTCCAGAGGCAGCCATGGAGAGCTGGTGCAAGGCGTCTGTCCTTATAGCCCCATGGTTTCCATGACTAATTAGATGAGGCCTCCTGCAGGGATGAGTGTGGTGGTGACTAGGGGTGTGTGTGTGTGTGTGTGTGTGTTGGGGGAGTGATCCTGGCCATTTCACTGCCAGATAATAGCATCACTGCCTGCAGCCAGGAAGCCTTCTCAGCCTCAGGGGGCTGGACTGGTTGGTGAGGATCAGGTGTCCTCCTCCTCCTCCTCCTCCTCCTAGCTGGGGAAGGCTCTTGGCTCTGCGGGCTGGCTGCAGTTCCCTTATGCTATTGTTATATATTTATAATATCCAAAGCAGATTCTCCTAAGGAGGCAGATCATGCTAAACAAAGAACTGAAAATGTGCACACGATACAGAGCAAGTGCAAATGCTTCTGTGTGGTGATAATTTGCATTCAGTTTGAGAGTGTTTTAATGAATCACAGAGGCATGCACTTTGTTTGAATAAAGAATGCACAGCCTTTTTTTCCCCCCAGGTAAAGTACATGAGATTCTTGCTTAAATGAGGCATACAATTTTAATCAGTTGGGCCCTTATAAAGAAAGAAAAACAGCTGCTACTTGTTAATTGGCAAATATCTTCTCCAATGAGCTTGTGATTTATTCACTGCTTTTAATAAAGACTTAAAATTTCACCAAGAAAGGTGTTATCACCATATTATAATATCTGCAGGTACATCTGCAGCTAAATAACCCTCTTAAAGAATATGAACGATGGCTTCCTCAAGACCACTCTGCCCTGCTCTGCCCTTCTCCTCATCAGGGTCCCTGCTCACCTGGGCCTGACTGGTGAGTTCCATCCCGCTCAGATGAACGCATGGGCTTACATGCTCACCATAGGCAGAATCAGTTTGATATTTGCAATTGCAACACTCAGGGTAAACACTAGAAAAACAAACCTGCAGAGCAACCAGCCGGCCTTTTAAAAATATTCAGTTGCACTTATTGATGGCATTCCCTTGGGCCAGGCCCACAAAGTCTTGAAGGATTCAGGGGTGGGAGGAATGGAACATTCTGTTCACCCTGGAATTTCCTCTGTTCCTCAGGACTCCTGCCTATGGCGGGAGTAGGAAGAATTGCTGTGCACTGCAAACAAGGGCCTTTTCTTTTTCTGTTTCTTTGTCAAATTCATGTAAATGGAGACGTTTTTGTGCCTCTGTTGCTTCACACAGGTTCCAGTGTAATCCTCAGTCTCTCTTTTCACTCTTGGTAGTAGCGTGAGGACAGTTAAGGAGTTAACGCTGAGAAAGAGCTCTCACATCCTGGAATGGTGGTCACTGCTCAACAAGCAAGGACTGAGCAACAATTATGTCAATTCCCCTCTCTTCTGTGAGGTGTCCCTTTGTTCTCAGAGTAAGTTGCGAAGTGCTCATTACCTCCTGTGGAAGCTGGAATTGGCATTACATTTATTATATCCTCATACTGAAAGCCCTGGTCTTTGCTACAGGCGGTCCTCTAGCTTATAAGCATGCAGTGAACTTGTTTCATTTTCCAACCTTTGCATGCTGCAGAGCTTCCTGGTTAGGATGCGCTAGGAAGTGTCCCCACCGGGAGAGCCTTGCTGTTCAGTAAGATGGAGGCTATGGAGTAGATGGGGTCGGTGTAGAGAGGTGGTCAGGGGTGCGCCCTTAGAACTTTCCCTAACATCTCAAGCAGTTAGCACTTTTTGGAAGATTTTTAGGCATCCCCTTTCTTTCAACACTGGGAGAGGATCACATTTACTTAAGATGTTCATCTGTCTTCAAAATTTAGTAAGAGTGGAAGCATATAGTGACTTGGTCGGTACTGCAGCATTTACTGAATACTAAAGGGAAGGAGTAGGCCTCATGGAAGACTTGGCCTTGGCTCTGATGCTGCCCTCTCCTAACTGGGCGACCTTGGACAACTTAGCCTTTCTGACTCCCAGTCTTATGGTTTGGAGGAGAATTTTAAAAGCACTGTGTAAAAAGTCTACATACAGCTTAATTCATAGGATTTGATTTGGGATACTACACACTGTACAACTTAGTAGAAATAGCATGAGCTTTACATGTTGTTATAAGTGATTTATCCAAATGACTTGTTTTTATGTTTTAGTGGCAGCTGAAGTTTGAGATTAGGAGAACATGGGGCCTATTAATGGGATAACAAAGACTTTCATAAACATACCACTCTCTTCTGGTTAGCAACAGAAAGGGAAACAGTCTATGGGTTTAGTTCATCCACCTAAAGTGTAGATGAAACACATGATGATTTTACGTCCTTATTAATCTAGCCCAGGGTTCTCAACTTTGGTACTCCTGGCCTTTGGGGACTGGATAGTTCCTTGTTGTGGGGGCTGTCCTGCACACCAGGGACGTTTAGCAGCTTCCTTGGCCTCTATTCTCTAGATGCCAGTGCACCATCTCCTTAGTTGTGGCACCCAAAGATGTCACCAGACATTACCAGATGTCCTCTGGGGTATAAAACCCTGCCTCCTTCCTAAGCCCTACTAGTGAAACCACTGGGCACAGCATGACCTGCCTTAGAAGGCCAGGGACAGCGGTGAGCCTTGGCCTTTGACAGGTTATTGTGTGACTTTTGACACTTTTGATCTAAAAAATGTATGTAATGATGAAAAGGAAGTATAATGTAGCTAAAAAAAATCTGTAAGAGATTGGCAAGCTCTAGCAGACAAAATTGCTATTTCAAAATAATTTAAACTTGGCATAAATTTATTTTTACGAAAGAAAGGAAAAGGTATCGGCTAAAGATCATTCTGGGAGAAATCCCTTTACTCTCCTGTCTCACTGTGTTCCCAGTTTGTACATTGCCCAGCTCACTTTGCACCACTGAAACCCCCCAAGGAAACCTAGAGAAAAAGTGTCTCCCAGGCCCAGGAACCGGCACCCCAGAGAGATGTTCTACCATCAGGAGCAGGAAGAGGGAGGCAAGCTGATCAATCTGGGCCGGACTATAAGAGGGAGGGTGGGTGAGCCCCAGGAGGCAGTGTAGGATGCAGTGGGGGAGGATGGGTTAAGAGGGAGGGTGGGTGAGCCCCAGGAGGCAGTGTAGGGTACAGTGGGGGAGAATGGGGCAGGAGTGGATATTTTCTTTCAGGGTTTAGAATAATAACGGTCTGAAAGCGGTCACTACAGTGGAAGTGAGCATGGGAGCTAATGGTTAGCTCTGTTCATGCTAACCCTCCAGAGCCTAGCACAGGACTTGGTGTGTACATTACTTAGGTTTGTTGAATGAATGAATGAGACCTTTGAGGTTATTTAGACCAGGGATTATAAACTCAAACGCTTGCCACACGTGGGTGAGGGGCTGGGTGTACAGCTGGAGTACCTAAGAGGTGGTGGGGCCGTATCTACTCACGATGGCAGCTGCTGCTACTGTCACCCCAACAACAGGCGTGTGCTGGGTACTTACGATGTGCCAGGTGCTCTTCCAAGTGCTTCACTGGTATTATTTTATTTAAGCCTAATCGTGATCCTTTTTAAAATCAGAAGGTGTAGAATAAGAAACAAATGAAACCAGAAACTCCTAGAAAGATGGGCGGCTTCTCCTAGCCCTTTACTCTCCCTCTGCTTGTGCTGCCCGCCTGCCTGCTGGCTTTGCTGTGGAGCTGATGTCCCCTGTACAAAGCATGCCCTCCTCCCCGACTGTGGCCCATTGTTCTTTCAGGCTTCTGGACTCTTCCTGGGTCTGCTCCGCTTGGCAAGCTCTCTCCCCTAATTGAGTTTTCTCCTGGTGCTCCCCACCTCCCTGTGTGTAGAAGCCCTCTGACCCCTCAAGCTCAGAAGACAAGGCGAACATGTATGTCACATTCCTGGGAAGAACTGAAAATTTTAATTTCAAATGTTAAAGCACTTTGTCCTTTTTTTTTTTTTTTTTTCCAAAATAGTTGAACATCTCTTTGGCCAATGAAACTAGCATGTTGTGACAGTTGCTGAGGTTTTCCTCCCTTGTAGGAGACATTTATTAAGTCTTATGAAATCTGAAAGGATTATTTCCAAATATCAAAATAACATTCACAAAGCAATACTTTATAACTTGAAAATGTCCCAAGCCTTTAGGTCAGTCAAAATGTTCTCTCTTATTTTTTTTTTTTTGAGACGGAGTCTTGCTCTGTCGCCCAGGCTGGAGTGCAATGGCCGGATCTCGGCTCACTGCAAGCTCCACCTCCTGGGTTTATGTGATTCTCCTGCCTCAGCCTCCCAAGTAGCTGGGACTACAGGTGCCCACCACCTCGCCCGGCTAGTTTTTTGTATTTTTTGGTAGAGACGGGGTTTCACCGTGTTAGCCAGGATGGTCTCCATCTCCTGACCTCGTGATCCGCCTGTCTCGGCCTCCCAAAGTGCTGAGATTACAGGCTTGAGCCACCACGCCCGGCCAAAATGTTCTCTTAATATGTAAAAACCAGCTGGCTTCTGAAGGTGCAGAAGAAACGGTTGCAAAGAGGCATCTTGGATGCTGTGTTAACGTGTGAAAATAAGGTCTTTGTCGGTAAAAGAAGCGGTTGAGTAGGAAATTTAAGATATACTTACAGAAATAGCCAAGTGCCTTCCTGGAGATGATCCCCTGAAGGCCACAGGAGGAAGACAGTGGGAAGGAGTCTTCTTTCCTGATGTTCTGGATGACTGCCTTCCATCTCATTTCTCCAGGAGAGCCCGTAAGTAGCGAGCACTTGCATCGGGCTGTTAATGTGAATGATGAAGATTTGCTTGTCCGAATACTTCAAGGAGGGTGAGAGACCTGTCAGTTCTTTTTTTTTCCCCATGCCTATAAAGTGCATAGAAATACACGCAGTAGCTTCATTTTGTTTTCCTAAAAATTCCCATGCCTTTGAAACTGCCTCCAAAATGGATCTCAGGTGACTGGTGTGAGTTAATAAACCACAGTTAATAAAGATGCTCGTGAAGCCCCATGTAAATGTTATATTTTGTAATTGTGTAATAGAAATTGTAAAAGGAAATTACAAGGCTGGGTATCGTATTTTCTTCCCAGAAACGATTTCTGTATCTTGCTTATAAGCCACAGCATTTAGACAAATTTCACCCCCAGATGCCCATGTCTAATTTCTGATGAAACGAGGGAATCGCCAAATCAACTGCTTTCGAATTTAAAAGGCTGATATAACACTAGAGAGAAAATGGTGAATATTGCTGCTGCAGATGAGATGTTGGAAGCTGCCTCCTACATGAAAAGTAGATGATGTTACCTAGGTTCTTTTTGAATCAATAGTTTTGGGTGCCCTAGAAGGGAAGTCATTTGTGAATTATGGCTCTGTAATTTGGAGCTCTTAAGAGAAGGTTCCCACAAAAAGCCAAAGCTGCTATGCTAGAGTATGTGTGTGAAGACCTCTGCTTTCTTCCCTGAACAGGACTGTTCTCTACCCAGTAGGTGAGATGGGAGGCAAGGATAAAGCTTGAGTCTCCACCAATACAAACTCATGTTTGGTGGAGTTGAGAGTCAGCAGTGAAGATACTGTCCTCCGCTATCTTAAAGAGCTATGTTCATCTAAGAATGCTATTTCTGATGGCACGATGGCTTTGAGCCAAAGCGTGCATATTTTAAGTGAAATGACAGCAGTTTTCTCTTTTATTATGCATTTGAATCTTGTAGAATATTAGGTATATAGTTTAGAAGATTCTTAGCAGTCTAAGACAAGAAAAGATTTAATGGCCCCAAAGAAATTGGAATTTTCAGTAAAATGAGTCATTTTAGCCACCTGAGCCCCATGAGAACCACTGGCTTTGACTCTGCAGTAGCTGGACTGAGCATGCTCATCTCTTTTCTCTGTCTTTCCCAAGCCGTGTTGAGGTTGATGTTCCCAATAAGTTTGGCTTTACCGCTCTGATGGTTGCTGCCCAGAAAGGATACACCAGGTATGGCTTTTCTTTCTTTTTTTTTTTTTTTAAATCTCTCTTGGGGATTTAACTTTTTGTTTTATTCAGAGGCTCTGGTCAGGATAAGGATGGGAGGAAAAAGGGCCATGGAGGAACCCAGTTTCTCTTCTGTCTCCCAAACCGTCCGTACCATGCGATGGCTTAGAAATCCCGCTGTTGTAATCATAAAGTTTTACAATATGCAGGAGAGAATGTAAATCATATGTTGAGGAAGAGGGGTAGCCATTTAGTTACATGCAATATATTTTTATGTTCTTGGAAAACTGGTTATTGGAATTTGAATTTTTCTTTTTATAAAATAGAGGGATATTCTGGAAAACTTTCTGCTAGGTTGCTAAGATATAATTTTCACAGATATACTCTCATTATCTATTCCACACAGAGATAAGTATTAATAGAAATACCTTATTTTCATTTATATCTTAATTAAATGCCATTTGAAAAAACATAAATGTTTTTTTCATTAAATGCTACCATTTAAGAATATATTAAAAAATGACCATTCAGAGGACAGTGAATTATTTTGGTAGCCCAATTTGTTTCATGTGCTTTCATTTGATTTTAGTGAATAACTTGTGTTAAAGGTAAAAGCCTATGTTTTTGGAATGAAGACGTGGTTTTCTGGTTTAATGGTGCCTGGTTTTAAAACCAGCTGGCTTCTGAAGGTGCAGAAGAAACTGTTGCAAAGAGGCATCTTGGATGCTGTGTTATTCTTTTTTGACTGGACTATTGTGGGTGCTGAGTGATCAAGGTGACTTATCTAGCTACAGTTCAGTTTGTTTCCTTTAGGCTTGTGAAAATCCTAGTTTCTAATGGCACAGACGTGAATCTGAAGAATGGAAGTGGCAAGGACAGGTAGGAGGTGGGATCTGACTGAAAATGTGCTGATGTTCTCAGAATTGTGTTGCTGGACTTGTGCCCAGAGGCACTGTGATTTCACCCAAACATTTTCTCGAGTTTCTTTTGACAGTCCTGAGAGGTAGGTGGGTCCCCGAGGAAAGATGGTGATCACAAAAGCTGGCTTGCTCACATGGTCTTGTGCTTTCACTCACCAGGGTGCTTGTGGGGGGCGGGCATCTGTTGTAACGTATGGTGCCTTCTCTGGCGTGGTGGCCGTGCCCAGTGGACAGACACACAGTGCACGGGAAATGGCAGCTACAGAGCAGCTCTGGCCAGCCGTGCCACGTGTGGGTACAAGTGCCTGCCCCCGGCACCCTGTGCCTCTCTCAGGCCGCCGCTGCATTTCAGCCTCACTCTTTGCTAAGAAATCTTCGTTGTTTCTAAAGAAGCAGACAGAAATCACCACCAGAGAGACGCCCGGAGCACTTTCCTGAGGTGAGAGGCACATGTTCCCTTGGAGGGCTGAGAACGCTACAGGAAAAGCTCCGGGGAAGAATGTGACACACATCAAGGGCAGATGAGTGTTCCTGAAAGACCTAAACACACTCGCTCATCTAGTCATTAGAGTTAATCAATTAATTCCAGCTAACCCGTGTTTATTGACTGATTACTACTTGCCAGGCGCTGTGCTTGGTGTGTGGGTGAAACACTGAGCAAAATGCCAGGCCCTGGCTTCAGGGGCTGCGGTCACGACACACATGGAACCAGGGCTTGGGTGCTGCAGATGGCATCGACGGACAGCTGCCAAACACTGACCTTCTGGGGGAGGCCATAAAGAAAACCCCAACTAACTTCTCAAATCAGAAGGACTATCTTCTCCATTTACATTCTCTGAACACAATGCAGCAATAGATTTTAAATAACAATATCTTAAATATCACTTATAAATTTAAAAAGTATTTTTCCAAATAACTCATAGGCTAAGTTGAGACTAAGCTATCAACTCCAGGTTTGAAAAGAATAATAGCAATCTGAAAAGGGAAAAGAAAAAGTATAAGGAGAGTAGGAAAAATGAAAGAATTAAAAGTAGACATTGATTAAAAAGTAGAAAGATTATTGAGAAATGTAAGAGTTACCTCTTAAAAATAAGCTATCTAATAAGATACACCGATCTTTTGTAAATCTAAGAAGAAAAAAATTAGAAGTTTGAAAGAGGACAATAATGATGGTTATGGAGAAAATGTAAACATGAAAAGAAGTTTGTGTCTATAATAGTAGATAATGTCATTGAAATGGATACTTTGTTCTGCGAAAATTTAAACCACCAAGTCAACCCAAGAAGCAGAAGATTCGAATAACCAGTGTCCATGCAAGAAACTAGAAAATTCATTTAAAAATTACCTCCAATGTAGGCTCCGTGGCTTGACTATTCTACTACTGAACCTGTTCAGATTTTCTAGGCACTGATAATAACCTTGGGCTTTTCCAGAGCAGAGAGGAAACTGGAATGCTCCAGAGGATAAACTTATTGCTAAAATCTGATAGAAAAAAGTTATTTGTGTGTGTGTTTGTGTGTAGGTATTTATAGATCTCTTCCATCCCACCTAGGAGGGCCATACCGGAGGGTATTAGGAAATTTTTTAACATAACACTTGCCAGCAGTAGATTAAAGGTGAAAACCTTTATTTGTGTAGACGCAAAACAAAAATTGGGTGTAACTTGGCGTGTATATTAAAAAGTTTAAAAAGTATTTTTAAAAATTTTTAAATTTTTTATTATTTTTTGAGACAGTGTCTCGCTGTGTCGCCCAGGCTGGGGTACAGTGGCGCAATCTCAGCCCACTGCAAGCTCCGCCTCCCAGGTTCACGCCATTCTCCTGCCTCAGCCTCCCAAGAAGCTGGGACTACAGGTGCCCGCCACCACGCCCAGCTAATTTTTTGTATTTTTAGTAGAGATGGGGTTTCACCCTGTCAGCCAGGATGGTCTTGAAAAAAGTGTCTTATTTTTTAAAGTGAAGGATGCTTTCAGCCTTTGAACAGTGTCTGGCACATGGGAGACAAAGTGTCTGTTGAATGAAGGATTCCTTTGATTGCAGCATACAAAGATTTATTTTTTAAATCATCTCAATCAGCCAGTGTCATTCTTAGTATTGGCAAATTCCTTTCCAAAATTAGTAGTGAAGCCCAGGAGAGTGGTGGAGAGCTTGATGTGAAATCTGCATCCCTCTGAGGATGTGGTGTGGCCTTGGACAGGCTACCTAACCTCTCCGTATCTCAGTTTCGTGTCTGTAAAATTGAAATAATGGAAGTAGTTATAGGTTGTAGGCATTTAATGAGTTAATATGAAAAATGCATAAAACAGTTCCTGGCATATGGTAAATACAGATGTATTTTGTTATTTCATGGTTAGACAGTATTTTGAAGGCTGATCCACTTAGGAAGATATGAACTGAGGTAAGAGGTGTGATTTATTTCCTGTAGAACCCGACAGAATCAACTTGAAAAACTTGGACTTAATAAGGAGGCTCAGTAAAGTGGACAAACAAGGCAAAGAAAACACTTTCTTAAATCCCTGCAATTACTGGTTAATAAATATAATGGGGAAATAAAATAGAATGAGAACAAGAAAGGTAGGAAATCTGAATGAAAAAATAAACCTAAAAACCTTACTGAGAGATATAAAAATTTAAGAAATAAAGACATGTCATATGCCAGAATGGCAAGATTGAGTATTATACAATTTTTAATTCTTCTCAAATACTGCATTGAGGTTCAGTGCAGCCTCAAATGGAATTATTCTTGGGAACCTGTCAAAATGATTGTAATTTATTGAGAACAACAAATAGATAATATCTACTAAAACTTTGTCAAGGAAGAGTGTGGAAGGACTTGCCTTGACAGTTATTAAAATGCCTCATAACGTTATAGTAATTAAAGTAGTATGATACTGGAACAAATCAGAAAAAAAGTAGAATGGAATAGAAATCCTCAAGTAGATCCCTATCTACAGAAGAACCTGGTATATGATGATGGAAGTAACATAAACCAATGAGGAATGTACTGGAAAAACAGGATGTTTGAAGGAAAAAGTCAAGTTAGATCCTGGTCTTATAGCATATACCAAAATAAATTCCAGATGAATTGAGAATTAAATGTAAAAAACAGAACCATAAAAAATGACCAGAAAACACAGATGCATAATTGTTTTATCTTGTAATGTGAAAGGAACAAGTGCATTGAACGGAATAATTAAGGAAAAGATTAAGAGTGTATTATACATTTTTAAAAGCTTAATTACAATGTTAAGGACAATCCAGAGAAATATTTACAAATGTATTATAGACAAATTACCGGCATCTTTAATGTGTAGAACACACACACGCCCATACATGTATTCCAAAAAAGCCTCCACACACAGTAGAAAAAAGCAGTTTATACAAGAAAATTTATAGCAGAATCAATATAAGCAATTCATATAAAAATGTTTAGCATTACTAGTAATAAAAAGTTTTCTACTTATCAAATTGGTTATTAAAAAATAATCATGTTGGTAAAGATGCAGTGAAATAGCCTGTACTTTCAAATATAGTTGATAGAAATGTAAATTGGTATAATCTTTCTGGAAAGCAATTCGGAAATGTGCTTCCAAAGTAAGCCACATCCATGAACACAGTGATCCCATTTTAGGAAACAATCAGAAATGCAAATATGATTAGTAAGGGTGTTTGTTGTTGCCTTATTTAAAATTGTGAAAAATGTGAAACAACATAAATGTCCGACAATAGTGGATTGATTGAAGTTATGATATATTCATATGATGGAATATTTAGTATGTGAACACTGTTTTCAGTGCTTATGTAAACAGGGAAGTATGTGAAATAATAAGAAACTGAAATAATACTTTTTAAAAGGCAGTGAGAAGAGAAAATCATACAAAGCAAGAGAGAAAAGATGGGATTTTGTGTAGAGCTGGGAGTGTGACTCTGAGCAGGGAACTCAGCAGCAGGCGAGTGGAGCGGGTCCTCCATTCCTGGTGGGCTTGCCCTGGGGCACAGTGGGATGCCCTACAGGGCTGTGCTCAGGAGCATGCTATGTCCTGGCCACTCTCCCTTTCTCCTACCCTGTGAACCAGAGAGGGGCATTCTTATAAAGCAGCAGATAACAGACCCCGCGGGTGCCAGGCAGTTTGAGTTCAGGTGGCAGTTGGGGTGGTGGCTGACTCCAGCGGCTTGGCACTTGGAGGACCTTGGTGGCTTTCTGCCAGTGGGAGGTGGTAAGTTCAGGGCTATGCCTGTCCCTGGGAAGGAAGAGCGCCTCATCTCAATGAGCTTATTGCTGGGCAGCCCAGAGCCTCCGGGGCTGGTTTTTAAGCAATCCCCCTTACCTCCTAGAGCAAATTCAACAGAATCTTAAGAGTTTGTTCTCTGTGAGGTGAGGTTATGGGTGACTCTGATATGGGATTTTTTTTTTTCTAGGTACCATGCCTTACTTTATAATCAGAAAAGAAGCATTATTTTAAAAGCATGCAGATAGGCCAGGTGTGGTGGCTCATGCCTGTAATCCCAGCACTTTGGGAGGCCGAGGCAGGCAGATCATGAGGTCAGGAGTTTGAGACCAGCCTGGCCAGGCTGGTGAAACCCTGTCGCTACTAAAAATACAAAAAATTAGCAGGGCATGGTGGTGCGCGCCTGTAGTCCCAGCTACTTGAGAGGCTGAGTCAGGAGAATCACTAGAACCCAAGAGGCAGAGGTTGCAGTGAGCCAAGATTGTGCCATTGTACTCCAGCCTGGGCGATAGAGTGAGACTCTGTCTCGAAAAAAAAAAAGTCATGCAGATAATTAGAGTTCTATTTGAATATAATTTAAAAAGTGAAGTTTTCTTCCCTTAGCAAAGGTCATTCTAAAGACCCTCGAGTGCTTGGGAAAGGAGTATGAGCACCCTAAACCCGGGAGACAGGCACTGCACCACGCTGACTGTCTTCTGGGGGTCTCCAAGAAATGAAGGACTGTGTGAGGACGTGGGGCTGCAGAGGTCTGGCCCCATCTCAGCTCAGCTGGGCCTTGCCTTGGGGGCTGGATATTCCAGTTACCACTCAGAGGCTTTGCACATTTCCCTATTGGGAAGATCTTCTGTTTTATTTTTTAACTCTTTATTTTGAAACATTTACGCGTTTAGAAGACGTGAAACAATAGCACAACAAGCACCGGTAAACCTCCCACCTAGGCTTGGCCGTTGACATTTGGCCATGTTTGTCTCTCCTTTTTTTCCCACTCTTGCTGAACTGTTTTGAAATTAGTAGCATAGTATAACCCTTCACCCCTCAATACATCAGAAAATGTTTCCGAAAAACACGGTCATTAACCTGCATAGTAATCATATCGTATTACTTCTAAGACACTTCAACTAATTCCTTAATATCATTGATACACAGCCACCCATGCAGGTCTCCCAACCTGTTCCCCAAAGGTCTTCCACAGCTTTATTTGGGAGGTGGTGTGGGGTTTGGGAGGTGGTGTGTGGGGTTTGGGAGGTGGTGTGGGGTTTGGGAGGTGGTGTGTGGGGTTTGGGAGGTGGTGTGTGGGGTTTGGGAGGTGGTGTGGGGGGTTTGGGAGGTGGCGTGTGGGGTTTGGGAGGTGGCGTGGGGGGTTTGGGAGGTGGCGTGTGGGGTTTGGGAGGTGGCGTGTGGGGTTTGGGAGGTGGCGTGGGGGGTTTGGGAGGTGGCGTGTGGGGGTTTGGGAGGTGGCGTGGGGGTTTGGGGAGGTGGCGTGGGGGGTTTGGGAGGTGGCGTGGGGGGTTTGGGAGGTGGCGTGTGGGTTTGGGAGGTGGCGTGGGGGGTTTGGGAGGTGGCGTGGGGGGTTTGGGAGGTGGTGTGGGGGGTTTGGGAGGTGGTGTGGGGGGTTTGGGAGGTGGTGTGGGGTTTGGGAGGTGGTTGGGGGGTTTGGGAGGTGGTGTGGGGGGTTTGGGAGGTGGTGTGGGGGGTTTGGGAGGTGGTGTGTGTGGGTTTGGGAGGTGGTGTGTGGGTTTAGGAGGTGTGGTGTGTGGGGTTTAGGAGGTGTTGGTGTGTGGGGTTTGGGAGGTGGGGTGTGGGGTTTGGGAGGTGGGGTGAGGTGGTGTGTGGGGTTTGGGAGGTGGTGTGTGGGGTTTGGGAGGTGGTGTGTGAGGTGTGTGGGGTTTGGGAGGTGGTTGTGGGGGGGTGTGGGAGGTGGTGTGGGGGGTTTGGGAGGTGGTGTGGGGTTTTGGGAGGTGGTGTGTCGGGTTTTGGGAGGTGTGGTTGTGGGGTTGGGAGGTGGTTGTGTGGGGTTTGGGAGGTTGTGTGGTGGGTGTGGAGGGGGGGTTGTGAGGGGGTGTGTGGGGTTTGGGAGATGTGTGTGAGGTGTGTGTGGGTTTGGGAGGATTGGTGTGGGGTTTGGAGGGTGGTGTGTGGGGTTTTGGGAGGTGTAGTGTGTGGAGTTTGGGAGGTGGTGTGTGGGGTTTGGGAGGAGGTGTGTGGGGTTTGGGAGGTGTGGTGTGGGGTTTGGGAGGCGGTGTGTGGGTTTGGGAGGCGGTGTGTGGGGTTTGGGAGGCGGTGTGTGGGTTCGGGAGGCGGTGTGGGGTTCGGGAGGGAGGGCCGTGGGGTTTGAGAGGTTGTGTGGGGCGAGACCATGATCCATTGAGGGTTCCCACATTTCATCTGGCCTTTCTCTCTCTTTATAGTCTCTTATTCTAGACCAGTTCTCTCTAAAACTTTTTTTTTCTCATAGCAGTGACTCTTTGAGGAGAGCAAACAGGTTATCTTCTAGAATGTCCTATGTTCTGGATTTGCTTGTCTCCCAGTTGTGGGGCAGGCATTTCACTTGTTCATCTATCCCTTTATTAACAATAAAGTTAAAGACAGGCTTAAGGCCTTCATTAGGTTGGGTGCTGTGGCTCCTGCCTGTAATCCCAGCACTTTGGGAGGCTGAGGCAGGAAGATCACTTGAGGCCATGAGTTTGAAACCAACCTGGGCAACAAGGTGAAATTTTTTAAGAATTAAAAAGAAATTAAAGGCTTAATTAGACTTAGGTTAACACTTTAGCAAGAATACTTCGGAGCTAGTGTTGTGACTTTATGTTACATCCATCAGGAGGCCTGTGATGCAGGTTGTCTCACAGGTAGTGATTCTAGGTTTCATTATCTTTTTAGAGTGATGACAGCAAATTTTCTTCTTTGTAAAGATAGAGTTTTCCCATTGCACTTAGAAAATAATTTTGGGTGTAATAATTCATTGCCGTGTGAATATTCCATTCCCCATTAAGTTTTTTTTTTTTTTTTGGAGACAGTGTCTTGCTCTCTCTCCCAGGCTGGTGAGCAGTGGCATGATCTCAGCTCACTGCAACCTCCGCCTCCCCGGGTTCAAGCGATTCTCCTGCCTCAGCCTCCCGAGCAGCTGGAATTACAGGCACCTGCCACCATGCCTGGCTAATTTTTGTATTTTTAGTAGAGATGAGGTTTCACTATGTTGCTCAGGCTGGTCTCGAGCTCCTGAGCTCAGGCAATCCACCCACATCAGCCTCCAAAAGAGAAAGGATTATAGGGGTGAACCACTGCGCCTGGCCTCCCCATTAACTTTTACCCAATAATTTCAGTGCCAATAATTTTATTGCCTGAATCAATTATTTAATTGGGAATTGCAAATAAGGGCTTTTCTAACTCGATGGTTCCTTTTATATTTACTAGTTGGCAGTCTTCTGTGAAATACAGCTTCTTCACCCACCAACCAGGCATAGACTACATTTTATCCTAAAAAACAAAGAAAATATTTAATTTTTTCTTAAATACCAACTTTTAGAGTAGGAAATTGGTTTGATAGTTATCTCTAATAGTGTCAAATGAGTATTTTTTTTCCTTGTCTCTTTTTTGAGTATCATGGACTTCGGATGTTTTAAAATCTAATATTTTATCCTCAGTTACAGTCACTATTCGTTTTTTATTGAGATATAATTTACATACCATAGAATTCACCTTTTAAAACATACAAATCAACATTTAAAAATGTATTTGCAAAGTTGTGGAACCATTACTACTATCTACTTCCAGAACATTCATCCCCTGCTCCCCTGAAATATTAGCCCTGCACTCTTTAGCAATCATTCTCCATTGCTCCTTCCCTTCAGCCTCAGGCGGCCACTCACCTGCTAGTCCTGTCTTGTAGATTGCCTATTCTGGACATTGCATATAAATGGAATCAGACAATATGTGGCCTTTCATGTCTGGCATCTTTCAGCGCAGTGTTTCAAGGTTCTTGAACATTTGTAGCACTTCATTTCTAATATTCCATTGTATGGATATATACCACGTTTTGTACATCAGTTGAGGGATATGTGTACATTTTATATGAACAATTCCCATGGCTTTTCCACTCAAGTTAGGATTTCTTGGTTTAAGCCAGGTAGGGTAAAAAGTGGAGCTGAGTTCGGTGACTGTGCTTATCGTCAAATGCTGCTGCTTCTGTATGTTGCAGTCTAATGCTGGCGTGCTATGCGGGACACCTAGACGTTGTGAAATATCTCCGGAGACACGGCGCTTCTTGGCAGGCTAGAGACCTGGGCGGCTGTACGGCTCTGCACTGGGCTGCAGATGGAGGCCACTGCAGTGTGATTGAGTGGATGATAAAGGATGGCTGTGAGGTACGGGACCTGCCTTGTTAACCATGCACATGTCGTCAAGAATCTGAAATGCTGCTCCACGGGGTCTGGCAGAAGCAGGGCCTTTGATTAGTCAACCTTAGAAATGCTGGAGAAGGTTTTCTGACTTAGCAAGAAAGCCCCTGAAACCTTAGAATGGACATGAGAGTGAGCTTTCCGATTGTCATGGGGGTTTATCTTGTGTAGGGAATAGAAACAGGTCTGAATCCAGAGCTGGACCTAATGCTTCTACTTTCTTTTTCTTCTTTTTTTTTTTTTTTTTTTTTTGAGACGGAGTCTCGCTCTGTTGCCCAGGCTGGAGTGCAGTGGCGCAATCTCGGCTCACTGCAAGCTCCATCTCCCGGGTTCCCGCCATTCTCCTGCCTCAGCCTCCCGAATAGCTGGGACTACAGGCGCCCGCCACCACGCCCGGCTAGTTTTTTGTATTTTTAGTAGAGACGGGGTTTCACCGTGTTAGCCAGGATGGTCTCGATCTCCTGACCTCGTGATCCGCCCGTCTCGGCCTCCCAAAGTGCTGGGATTACAGGCTTGAGCCACCGCGCCCGGCCTCTTTTTCTTCTTTTTCTATTTTTCTTTTTCTTTTGAGATGGAGTCTCACTCTGTCGCCCACGCTGGAGTGCAGTAGTGTGATCTCGGTTCATGGAGACCTCTGCCTCCCACGTTCGAGTGATTCTCCTGTCTCAGCTTCCTTAGTAGCTGGGATTACAGGCACATGCCACCACGCCCAGCTAATTTTTGTATTTTTAGTAGAGATGGGGTTTCACGACGTTGGCCAGGCTGGTCTTGAACTCCTGACCTCAAGTGATCCACCCGCCCCGGCCTCTCAGAGTGCTGGGATGACAGGTGTGAGCCACTGCGCCCGGCCTGATGTTTCTACTTGGTTCTTTTGTTCATTTGCTTATTTCTTTCTTCATTCAGTCTGTCACTAAACCTTGACTAAGCATGTACCAGGTATCTCAAGTGGTGGTGATACAAATATATTAAGAGCTCTTACAGCCATTGTGCTTCTTGTTGCTTCTAAAATTAGGTAATTTTTATTCTTAGTTTGTTTTAAAGATTAGTCCTTACAAAAAATTTCCAAAGAGCAAACTGACCATATCAAGAATAGAACATTTCAGTTGTGTCTTTACCTGGAAGCAGGCAAGTTGGTCTACTTTTGATTTCATGTTATTTGAAGATGGGTAATTAGAATTAGATCAATTATGGAAATTGCTGATAACTTTGAAAACTTTAGTTCAAGACTAATCAGCTAAAAAGTTCAAAGCATGGAACTAAAGAATGATGGACAAAGTTCTGTGCTATCTGTGACTGCCAGCTGGTGTGTAGAGTGCTGAGAAACGAAGTCGATGACCTGGAAAATCAACTCAAATTGAGAAAAGTCATGTCTCCTGGAAGATGTCAGTAGATTTGTTCTAGTTTGTTTCTGAAGGGTAGTTGAGGGAAAGTGAGACTTCAGTTATGGGATCTACCTGGTTCCTGCTGCTGCTTTTGGAGAATTAAGAAAAGTGCCCACTTATAGGAATAAATCTCAGTCATTAAGAATTTATTACATTTCTTATTTTCCTCATGTTTTAGAGACAGGCACAGAGGCAGGAGGCTGAGCCTATGGGCTTCCGTAGTAGAGCTGGGCCCACGTGCCATGTGTGGTAGTGACAGCCACACACTCCTTGATTGGTTTATGATGAATTCTGGGCAGGTTTTGCACCTAGTGAAAGTCTGTGGTTGAAAAACAAGGTTGTATTTTGCTGAAAGAAGTCAGGCATCCAGGCGGGGCGCAGTGGCTTATGCCTGTAATCCCAGCACTTTGGGAGGCCAAGGCGGGTGGATCACTTGAGGTCAGGAGTTCGAGACCAACCTGGCAAACATGGTGAAATGCTGTCTCTACTGAAAATAGAAAAATTAGCCATGCGTGGTGGTGGGCGTCTGTAATCCCAGCTTATTAGGCAGGCTGAGGCAGGAAAATTGCTTGAACCCAGGAGGTGGAGGTTGCAGTGAGCCAAGATCGTGCCACTGCACTCTAGCCTGGGCGACAGAGTGAGACTCCATCTCGAATGAATGAATGAATGAATGAAGCATTCACAATAGGGCAAATCTCTGCTATCAACATTTAAATACTGGAGTTTTGGAAATTTTGGCTCTCTGGGCTTCAGATATGAATATACTTATTTGGGATAAATTCCATCTTTCTTTGAAGCACTGGAACTCCTTTGCAGAGGACAGAACAATAAGCGTGGATGTGTTTACTAGAGATTTCCACATGACTGGCCTGGTGGCGGATGGATGATGTCAACATGAGTCTCTCCATGTTCTGGCAGATGGCTCACCTGATGCTTCTGAAGCCCATGGGAAGGACTTGGGAGCCAATCACCACCTTCTCCCCAAATGTAATGATCATATACTAAGAGTGACTTATTGGCGACGTATGTGTTCATTTCTGCATTTAATGATCCATGTGATCTCAGGAAAGGCACTTCTCTGAGATTTAGTTTGATCGTTTGTAAACCAAGAATAAAAATACCTACCTCTGATTAACCTTTAGGACCAAAAGAGAAAGTGTGTGTAAAGAGGGTTGAAAGCTTGCATAAAGCATCATGTAATATGAGGTGCTTATTTTATTATTCTTTAAATATAATGGAGTGTGTTGCCCACAGGTTAGTTCTTTGCGTGAAGAAGAGCTGCAAATCCAAATCGTGTAACAGTGGATAATCTGATACGTAGAAATACCCTGAAGTGCCCCCAAGATCTCCTGGAAATTCCTTGTTTGTTGTTCCATTCTGAAGTTTTACTAAAGCTGTGCTTCATCTTTGAGTAATTTTTCTGTAACAGATTGTGTGTGTGTGCGTGCATGTGCTCATGTGTGCTTACATGCACGTGTGCACATGGTATGCATGTGTGCATGTACACGTGCACGTGTGTGCGTGTCTGAGCACACACACGTCTCTATCTTCAGCACCACTCTTCGTGGATTGGTGAGGTCTTCACTGGAATTGGAAGAGACAACATTTACATTTTCTTAATCTAAAATATTTATTTTAAAACACTAAATTGAGAGATTTCAGTGGAGAGAAGATGATCAGGAAACAGCCATCTGATTACTGGGCACACTGTTTTGGAGAAGCCATTAGTCAGACTTTTCAGACAGAGTTTGTGTAATGAACCTGGTTGTTCTGTATTTTACCTGTAGGTCTCCTGCCTAAAATTGATAAGTATTGGTAAGCATAAGAGTGTGTGTATGTATTATTACCGTCTCATTCCAGAAAGGATGTAAAGCTGCTTACAACGATACATAAAAGAAAGAAAAAGGAATGCTAGGTGAGGAAAGTTAGGCAAGAGAAAATAAGAACTCGCCAGTAGCCAAGGGGAAAGTAGTTCAGTTAATTTTTCTAGCCTACCCTTTTTCCACTTTAAAGGATGTAGGTGAAGAAGCTGACAGGGAGACCCTGGGGCCTCTCAGCACCCTCTAATGCAATTCTAACACGTGTCCTTGCAGCACAGAAATGTGACTTAAATTAGAACAGTGCAGTGAACCAAATATAGAAAGACTGCTATCTAAGTCCGGGCATTGGGGCAAGCAAATATTCCTTTTATAAGTTTGAATCAGTTTAAGAGAAAGAAATTGGGCTTAACACAGCTGTTTCTCTGGCGCAACAGGTAGACATCGTGGATACTGGTTCAGGATGGACCCCACTCATGAGAGTCTCTGCGGTGTCGGGAAATCAGAGGGTGGCCTCTCTTCTAATTGATGCTGGGGCCAATGTGAATGTGAAGGACAGAAATGGAAAGACGCCCCTTATGGTAGGTCCTTCTCCCAAAAATAGGCAGTTTTCTGCGTGGAATTAAGGTCAGAGCTTTTTCTGTAATTAGACAATTCTTGTGAGTTCAGCCCTGCACCAGCCCTTGGGTTTGACTGTGTGTGTGTTCCCTGTCGGCTTGTTCATAAGGGCATGAGGCTATCACTAGAATACTTCGTTCCCTTTTTACGACTATTTAAGGAGTAAAGAGCCCCTGTCCCCAGGACCACTGTGGGATCAAAACAGATCTGGTGAAACAAAGAACAAACTGCTTTCTGTCCTGGTTTTCGTGTGGAGAGAGGGAGGGTCCATTTTCATTTTCCCTGGAGTTGCTACTACTGCAGCTGCAGAGGAAGTGCTGTGCCTGCAGGCCACACAAAGCCACAGTGGCCCTTTGTGGGTTGCAGGGGGGCTGCTGGGACCCTGCACGCGCCAGGCTCGTGCTCCCTGCTGTGTGTGCCCTGGAGGGAGAAGCTCATGCACACCACCCTGGGTTTTGTTTTCTAGGTGGCTGTGTTAAATAATCATGAAGAGTTAGTTCAGTTACTTCTTGACAAAGGGGCAGATGCAAGTGTAAAAAATGAGGTAAATGAGTCCATCTTTACGTAAAGATTTTCCTTGGAGGGGGAGAAAGAACATTTATAAGCATGTAAAATTTTTGTTGTTTCCTGTTTCAGTTCGGCAAAGGTGTCCTAGAAATGGCCAGAGTTTTTGACAGACAGGTTGGGATGCTCTTTCTGCCTATCAAGGCTAATTTTGTACTCCTTCTAGACTCAAACCACCAAAACCCTGGATTACATTCTCCTGTCTGTTTTGTTTATCCAGAGTGTAATCTCCTTATTAGAAGAAAGGAAAAAAAAAAGCAGAGGCCAAAGAAGTCTTGTGTCTGCTGATGAGAGCACCACTCATCTGCGAAATGCACGTAAAACAAAGTGAACCGTAACTGTTAAACTAGGGATGGGAAATTCTGCATCTTGGAGGGCTGTCCATTTATTTATTTAGTTGAAGATTCACTGATCCCACTTTGAAATACATCTTTTTACCTAAGCACGCGCGTATGTGTTGCCATCACTGGGCGTCTGTAGAATGGGGATGTTTTCTTGCACTTGTGCCTTTTGGAGTTAGACATGAAACAAAATATTTATGCACCGGAGCTACACAAACACACATGGGTCTCCCATTCCCGGCTCCTGCCCTGCAAGCTGTCCTCTGACCACGCTAGGCCTTGCTAGAATTCTTTCCCTCATGTGTTTTCAGTTAAATCCTGCCCTCCCAACTGAGGGCTTCCAAGCTGGTTGTCAGGCCACTGCTCCCTCCTGGAGTGGTGCTCCTTCGAAAAGTCCAGGAGTTTTCTCTTCAGCTGTTGGCCTCACATCAAAGCTCAAAATACATATTTCACGACTCCAGTTCTGTTCTATTAGAGGTGTCTGGTTGAGGGTCAGCCTTCTTAGACCACAGACAGGTCTAATGTGTTTGCCTATACTCAGGCCCTGACAATGAAAGACTTAGCCTGCTCATGGATTGACGACATGGCCAAAGGGTAGTGTATTAAATTTTGTCTTCAGAGCAGAAGGTTTTCTGATGCTGATCATGCAGTTCCTAGACAAGTAGGAATTAACCGCAACCATGTCTGCTGGTTGGGAGCTTAAAGACACAAATGTAGGCTTCAACTCAGCAAACACTCTTCAAAATCAGCAAAAAGTGAGCACACAGACCACATGAATTTTATGTCTCCAGAGACACACTGGTTAACTTGGCCCCATGGGAAAACCAGCTACAAAGGTCTGTGGAGGAGTGGATTTTTTTTTTTTTTTTCCCCTGTAAGGAAAGACTAATAAAAGGTAATTAAAGCTCTAAAGCGTGTGCTGAGGGGCATAGAGAAAAAGCACACAATTTTATTGATGTTAGCAATCAGCTTTATTCCAAAGAGCTCACAGAATATTCGATTTAGGAATTGGATTTGTGGACCATGTATAGTCCATTCCTTAAATATTTCATGAGTGTTTTACCTTTTGTACAAATGCATATTCCTTTAGATTTGCCAGATTAGATTTTTAAAACCTCTTTAAAAATTGGAGCACATTTACAACTCTCCAGAGGTTCCTCCTTTGGTTGGTGGTCAATGTTGACATTCACCTTAGTTTCATTTTTTGGTCTGTTGTAGACTGTATTCACTAGCCTGCTCTGTGGAAGGAGTGTGCATCCCTTCTGGTTGACATCAAGCTTGGCAAAACTGCCCACCCTCCTGATCAATATCGATCCATCCTTATATTCTTGAGATCATCTCCCTGGGTTATGGTGGACTGCAGGATTCTTCATGCTCATATGCTATGTATGTTTGCTCTTTTTCTTCTTTTTGCTTAATGAGATTAGAAGGTGGTCTATATACACTGTTTGAATTTTCCCAAAGAGCAACTCATAGTTTTATTAGCTCTATTTTTTTCTAATGAACTTATCCTTAGATCTACAAATTCACTTCTTCTATTTTTTCCCCTGGGTTTATTTTATTGTTCCTTTTATAACTTATAGTGGATATTAAATTCCCGTTTTCATCCTTTACAAATTAATATATAGATTTAGGGCTATGAATTTTCCCCCAGCAGTGCTTTAGTTACATTATCATAGAAGTTTTCTAAACTTTTGATGAAAAATACAACTGGGAGAACTTGCTAAGTACACATTTCATAGCCCCATCTCAGCTCTCTGAATTGGAATCTCCAGGGAAAGGGCATGAGCAATGGATTTTAATGGGTTTGAACAAGTGAGTTGTTCTAATTCCAAGAGTTTGAGAATCCCTACCATCATGTGTGCTATTACAAATGTTTTCACTTCCTGTTTTCTAATCTGTAATTCATCTTTGAAAACTAATGAATCATTACATTTCTAGGGTATGGAATTATTTTTTGAGAATTTTTTTTCCTCCAAGGCACTTGGAAAGATGATATATTCTGTATATTTGGAGTATCCTGTTATATATGTATCAATTATGGTTGAAGTTTTATATGTACTAATTTTTGCCAGCTTGTGTGATCATAGGTGGAGAATGGTAAGAATAAAGACTCCTTCGGCTGGGTGTGGTGGCTCATACCTGTAATCCCAGCATTTTGGGAGGCCAAGGTGGGCGGATCATGAGGTTAGGAGTTCGAGACCAGCCTGGCCAACATGGTAAAACCCTGTCTCTACTATAAATACAAAAATTAGCCAGGCGTGGTGGCCCGTGCCTGTAATCCCAGCTACTCAGGAAGCTGAGGCAGGAGAATCGCTTGAACCCAGGACGCACAGGTTGCAGTGAGCTGAGATCACACCATTGCACACCAGCCTGGGTGACAGAGTGAGACTCTGTCTTAAAAAAAAAAAAAAAAAAAAAAAAAAAAAAAAAAGATTCCTTTATTCTTGTTAGCATTTTGTGTACGTATTTTTCTTTGTATTTTCTGTAGTTTTATTAAGTTGGATGCTGCGTTTCTTAAACTTGTAAATAGGTACCTATTTACACTTACGTTTTTCATACACTTGAATTTTTCATACCAAATAACTCTGATATTAATGTATGTACCACTGCTTGCTTGCTTTTTGGATTTCTTATATAAACAGATGAGTTTTAACAAGTTAGGTTATACATTCACATTGTTCAAAAACCATATCAAGCCCCACCCCCCAGGCTTGTGTGAGCATCTTCCTTCCTGTGCCACGGTCTCACACATTCATGAGGCTAGTAGCACACACCCCTTACACACCCCCACCCTGCCAACCATTCTTCGTAGTTTCTTCTTGTACTGTTCCAAAATTTTCTCAAGCATCTATAAATGAATGAGAATACATTTTTCTACATGAAGGCCTTCCCCCAATTTTTGTAACATTCTCAGTAACAAATGAGATACATGTTGACATTTACCTTTATACTATTTATTGGGTTTAATATTTGTAACAATCATTTTTTCTACTGAAATAGCAGGTTGTGTTTACCTGTCAAACCCCAATATGAGAGATGTGTACAAAAGCAACAGACTGATATAAAAAGGTACGTGAAAAAATTAGCAAACCAAAGCATGATAAATGGACAAAGCACTATAAAATTACTGTGCTGGTTTACATAACTGTATCTTTAATGTATACTGTGCTAAATAGCCTATAGCCACGTTTTAAAGAGTTACAGGAACAATTGCCACACATTCAAAGAACAAGCATTCACTACAGCCTCCCGATTTGACTTGATGGGAGGGACAGGAGAATGAGTCACTCTGCCACCACTTTTCCTGCCTTGGATTTGTAGAGGATTTTTTTTTTTTTGGTCTAATTTGTTTTTCCTATCACTGCCCTACTAATGTACCTGCTTATAGGCCATGAAAATAAAATGCCATTCACCTTTTTTTGTAAAACTAAAATAATCACATGATACTTATTCTTTGGAGGATTTAATATGTGCTAAATGGAGGACTAGAGAGTTACCTTATAGGAGAATCACGGGGAACAGGGAAACTGCTTTTTGAAGACGATGTGGAAGGTCAGGATGGGTTCCAGGGCATTCAACCTGGAAGAGCTGAATAGCTTTACACTGAGAATTACTTTATGTGTTAAATCTTCTGGCCATCATTATCCATTGTTGGCTATTTTAACAATTTTATAGTTATTCTTAATTTTTCTCATATGAAACTGTAAATGGCTGTACTAGAAGCTGTCATTACTGTTCCAAAAAGTGAAGGGGATTTTCTCTACAAAAGGAAAGAAAATGGCACATTCACATGTAGGTAAGTAGCTTCTGGAAACATCTTCACTGCACAGAAATGGTTCTTAGCATGGGGCTCTCAGACTTTCTTAGAGTGCCATTTGTTTTAGTATCAGAGTTTTCAAATAGGTTTAAAAGCAATAGATGTCAATAGGAACTTTAAGGTGAGTTAAGAGAATTTTGTAATTATAAGTTGATTTTCTATGGCTAACTTCCCCTTCTAATTAGAACAAGACATTGGGTGGGAGGTCCTCTGCTGGACTCAGGCTGGTGGGGTTGCTCTGGGCTGTGGCCCTGGAGAAGGTTGGCCTTTGGGCATCCCTTGGGTGGGCCTTGTAGGGACAGCCACACACTGTAGCAGTCACCACTTTGGCTGATCTAAAGTAGCAACGGAAATAGCAATTTGACTGTCAGAAACTGGAGATGCATTGGCCTGGGGTTTGACCTGGGAAAGGGGCTTGTGTCTGGGTGATAGGGAAAGGTAAACAGATGTATTGGCCACTGGCTTCCTATGGGCAGCTGTGTTGAATCAGCCTGCTGCTGAGTCACAGGGAGTAACTGCAACTGCCTAGGGCTGGCTTCTAGCATGGGAGAGGAGGCGAAAAGGGGTCCTGCAGTGTCCCCCAGAAGCCTGTCATAGTGTGTGAAACTCCTAGCCTGAGAGCCCCACCTCTGGTCAGCACTAGTGTTGGGAGACTTCTGGGAGGGTTTGTGACTTTCAGCTGGGTAACTGGTGTCTGGCTGGGGCCGTCTTGAGCACAGTGAGGAAGGATCTCCAGCCTGAGTGTGCTGTGGGCAGTGAGGAAGGATCTCTCAGCCTGAGTGATAACGTATGGGAGCCCTGCATATAGCAGTTTTGAAATGAGTACACCTCACGGGGAAAGTCTGCAAGAGGTCAGGGTGCATGAGAAAGATCTGGCCCTGCTGCCCTGTCACTGCCTTGTACCCTTTCTGCTGCTGGGGGTCTCATTGGCTCAGAGTGCTTAGTAAACATCAGTGGCAAAGGGGCAGGAGGACGCTCAGCCCTGCCAGTCGGCCCAGCACCAGGCTCTTTTTAGCACCGTGGAGACCATAGGCTCCTAAGAACATTCTGACACAGTGTTAGCAGGGTTTTGTTTTTTTTTTTTGAGGATGCATTGATGTATTGATTTGCCAGGGAACAATGGCCTATAGTTAAGCCTGAGAATTCTCATAAAGTTAAGAAGGCATAAAAATGTCCCCCCCGAGACTCGTCAGGAGTATTTACTCTCCTACAGTTTAATTTGCTGCTTTTGTGGTTTCTGTGATGTCATCCCACATGTGTAAGCTGGAAAAATCCACCCTGGGAAGTGTAACCTCCTGTGTGTATTTCCACAATGGAGAATGTTAGGCTTCGTTTCCCCCGGTTGCTACACATCTGATTACATGTGTCAGGAAAACAAACTTAAAAAATTTCAGGAGACAAACCTTTCAGTGGAATTGCCTGGAACCTATGAAGTGAGGTCATAGAACCTACAAGTATAAGAAACTGTAGGAAGAAACGTGGCCTCTGGGCTACTTTGTGTCTAGTCGCATTGACTTTCCAGGTGATGGCCTTATAAAACTCAAACCACCTCTATTATTCATGCCTATACAATATTTTAAAAAAACTAGATTGCCATTGAAATATATAAGTATTAATTTTTTTGTTGTTGTTTTGAGGATATAAAAAAGAGTACTCCACCCCCTGCCTCCCCCCACCACAAAACACCCTGGTTATTGGTTCGTTTCCTAAGTTACGTTATAATGGAATTTGCTGTTAAATATGCTTCACTTGATAAATATTGCATCTTGGAAGGATTAATACTGTCTGTATTGTAAGGGAATATTAGTTTAAATATGTTCTTATTCAGAAATAAAATGCATGGCTCTATAAAAACAAATTAGTACTGTAGAGATAAGAATGTGTCATCAGCCACGGCCCCTAAGTGGCCATTGATGACATGGCATAAGGTCACAGTTTTAACCTCCTTTAATATCAAACTCTTCCTGGCTCTCTGAAGTAGAAGCATAGGAATTACAGCTAAGAACAAAAAAACAAAAGAAAAACTCAATTCATATCCTCTTATAATAGGAGGAAGGGCTAACATGCCAGATCTAAGGATTTGGGCATCTAAAAAGACAGTGCCCCCATAATGCACCATAAAATTCTGTAAACCTTTTTAATAGTGTATATATATATATATATATATATATATATATATATATATATATATATGTTTGGCCTTAGTACAATTACCAAGTGTAGTATCAGTTACAGTAATTCTGTATGTATCTCAGCAGTATTATTTTCCAGCATGGCTTTACATTTTTAAGAACTTAACTATAGAATAAACAGATGCATGCTATAAGAGTTGGAATGTATTAGAGCTGGGTTCCCTTTTGTGTGTGTGTGTGTGTCACATGTTTACTTAGTTTATCCATAGTCATGAATACTATGTTGCCTAGATACAGTGGGGAACACCGGGAAAGTGAGATGCAGTTTTGTTTTCTGGAAGGCAAACCAAGATTCTTGGTACATATTTTTCTTTCTGTTTCAAGGCATAGGAAAACTGTTGACCCCCCAAAGAAGCCCTTCTCATAATACACTCAGAGTGAATTATGTAACTGTTGTCAATTGTCTTCTAATGTGAAAACCAGTCATACATGACCCCTCCAGAAGACACTTCTCACTCCAGAAGTGGGAGGCATCATGACATTTTACTTTATCTGAGTATTTTTGTATTTCTCATGCCATTAGTCATCTTAAAGACCTTGTGAAACATGGCTCCCTAGTCAGGCATTTGAAGAGTGTGAAAAGTTCAAGGGGATGCTGCCCAAGACAGCATCTCACACATATTTAGGAAGTTGATAGGCAGGTTGATTTCTTTATCGCATTCTGTGATGCTCAACAGGTAGGTTACAAGTGTTTAAGAAATAGGTTCAGACTCTGTTAAAAGCATCTTTTAAAGATTCCTGCAGCCAAGTTGGAAGAAGAGGATGCCCCATAGAGAAAGCTCTTTGTCCAATATCTACGAATAATGATAGCAGACGTGAGCTATACCCATGAATATCACATTCCATTTGGTTGCAGTTTTTGCAAGCATAAAGAAAGAGTCTGCCTAATTTTCAATAAGTTGAACTTTGCAGTAAAAGGAGATTTTTTTATTGACAGACTTGATTGACTAGATCTGGTTAATGGTTCACATCTGAAAATAGTTGTGGTCCCATGGAAAGCCTCATCTGTCTGAATATATGATCGTTGTGTTACAGTTTGTGGTGATTTGCTTGGCTCCAAGCAGTACAGGGAGGTGGTGGTTTGCAGTGCCTGGGCAGTAGGTTTCTTTTAAGGACAGCCAGAAAAGGAAGTGCTTGGCATTTCTATCAAGCACAGCCTTGAGCCAAACATGCTCATGGCTGGTCAACTCAGGGTCAAGTTCCAGCCTGTCTAGTGTTCCAGTCTCTATCTTTGTGTGGCTACACCTTAAAATTCCTGTCTGCAACCCAGGTTCTCTCCAAAACTTCCTGGCCAGAAGCCAGATTTCTACCGGCTGTCCCAGAGCTGTCCCTGGGAGCTTGCCTGCCAGTTGTCAAGGGGCACAGGGCCTCCCTGAAAGCCAAACACAGCCTGGACCTGAAGCCCTTTGGCTCTGGCCTGAGATAGGGAATCTAGAAAATCAACTGAGGTTCCACTTGGGGTCTCTTGAGCTGCATCTGGTACCATAAGCACAGCTGGGGGTAGGTGGGGGACTGCTTTCCAATAAGGCCTTGATCAGAAAGCAAACACATCCTGTCCAGAATCCCATCAAGCAGGATATTTCAAGTTCACTAAAATACTAAAAGCACAATAAGCCTTCCGCCATGGAAAACTCAGTGATGGTAAAAATGCCTACCACAGCGCACTGCACTGTAATCAACATTCTGCATAAATTAATAATTTACAAGTACCTGAGCAAGTAGACAGAGCACCATAGCACAGCACAGCACTGACGGCAGTAGCTCAAAGTTCTTATAGTAATGATGTTTTAAACATTAAAAAAATCCTAAAAGTTGGTACAAAAAAACTCCAACTGGAGCTGAAAGATAGTGCAAACTTCTGTCTTCACTGTTGAAAAAAGGTGTCGGCTTCTCACTTAATGTAGGCGGTGTGGGTGGATCTGGGCACTTGGTGTGGATATTGTGGAGCAAGTCTGAATGAAGAGAGGAAAAGAAAGATCAGAGCCCTTGAGAAGTGATTCTGAGGATAGAGAGGTCTGGGGCTGGAGATGTATTCTGACAGGCTGAAGGGTTTTCTGTGTCAGATAGCACTGCCCCTCATAACGGCGGTGGGAGACCTCTCCAAAGCTGCACTTCCCACCCACAAGTCGGCTCTAGAACAGCACTGTCCCACAGAAAAAACGTGAGCTACACAAGAAATTTTTCTAGTAGCTACATGAAAAAAGTAAAGAGAGGTGAAATTAACTTTAGTAATACATTTAACTCAGTACACCTAGAGGATTATTTCAACAGGTCATCAATAGAAAAAAAATGATAGTTGACATTTTAGGGTACTAAGTCTTCAAAATACAGTAAGACTTTTACCAGGCACAACATGCCTAGCAGTCCCTGTATCCCGCAGCACAGCTCCAGAGAACAGGGAGCAAAGGTGGGCACCCAGTGTCCCTCAAAAATGAAATGTGCAGGACAGGACCAAAATCAGCAACTGACAGAGGTAAGATCAGCCACGGCTTGAGGGCATTTCCGAAAAAGGGCTTCCCCTCATTGTGTTCATGTAGTGTTTCTTCCTCAAATAGAACAAGAACAATAACTTCAAGATCAACATGCAAACCACAATGAAATAATTAGGATGCTACGCAATTTTTTTCTATTTATGCAGTCGGGAATTAAGCAATTGTCCTGACCCTTTGACCGCCTTTATCTCTGAGATTTATTAGGCAGCTCTTTCTTTCACAGGCCAAACATTCTTCCCAAGAGCTGTAATGAAATCACTCCAGTGTGTCTTCTCCTTCAGAGATCCTGAACCCAGGGCCTGGCCAACACAGTACCTTTGGTTCTTTTGCGCTCATAAAGCAGGCTTCCTGCCAAGAGGGCATGTGTGTCAGAAGAGTACTTTGGCTTGGGTTTAACTCAGCTGTGTGTTGGTAAATGTTTAACAGTCCATGGGGTTGGGGGCAGGAAAGCCTGATTTGCAGTGTTTGCCGATTTCTATGGTGTAAGTACTCCCCCTGTGGCTGATTTCAAGCTACCACCTGATGTCACTAAACATGGAAGAGATGCAGGCAGCTACCATGACCTAGGTTTTCTGCCATACAGAAATAATGGTCAAGTGCAATCTCAAGAGCACAGATAATTACAGCAAAATGGAGATTAAAACATGGAGTGAGTTTTGAGCACTTATTACCTTTGTTTCTAATATAACTTATAAATTTGTATAACTGAATCCTTACTATTGGCTAGGTTTAAATTCCTGGAAATTTGTTAGCGCTCACCAACCAGGGTGAGCTGGCTCCCCCACACCATGGGGTTAGCTTCCCAGCAGAGGTTGGGATTGAGGTCTCTGCCTTTCTAGTGGACCAAGCAGGAGAAGTTGTAAAAGGTGATTCCTTTTGCCCATTGTCCCTGTTTTCCCAGCATCCTGCTGCTGGGCAGCTGCTTTGCCTTACTCCCCATATGTCCCTTGCTCCAGCTGTGTGCCTCCAACCCATCTAATGTCTCAGGGCCTCAGGGACTGGGCAGAATCTGCTGAGAGTTGTGGAGGTGGGCGTTGAGATGGTTTGAATCTGTGTTCCTGCCCCAGTCTCATGTCAAATTGTAATCCCCAAAGTTGAAGGTGGGGCATGGTGGGAGGTGACTAGATCATGGAGGCAGATCCTTCCTGAATGGTTTAGCACCTCCCCCTTTTCTCTTTCTCCTGCTCCAGCCACGTGAAGTGCTTGCTTCCACTTCTGCCATGATTGTAAGTTTCCTGAGGCCTCCCCAGAAGCATATGCTGCTATGCTTCCTGTACAACCTATGGAACTGTGAGCCAATGGAAACTCTTTTATGAATTACCCAGTCTTAGGTATTTCTTCATAGCAATGTGAGACTAACACAGGTGTCCAGTCTTCATACTGTCGTGCTACTTGGTAGCTCTTCTTTTTCTTTGTGTCTTACAGGCTTGGCTTTCTCAGGTACTGTAGTTTTACGGCATCTTGATTTGCCCTCTTAGGTCCACTGTGGCTGTTGATAGGCACTGTGTGGTGATGCCTGTGATTATAAGCCTGTGGACTGCTTCCTTCCCGGTAATTGTCATGTCTATTTTATGGTATTCCCAGTTGTAGGGAGAGCAGGAAGCATGGCCTAGACAACTGCACCCCTGTCCTGGCTTGGATTAGCCATGGTTGGTCCTACAAGAGTTTGAGAGAGAGAGACAGATAGACATGGCATGTCACACGAACCTGAGGGGTGCCAGGCGGAGCTCGGTCTCCCGCTGTCCTGGGGTTCTGGCCAAGGCATGGGTGAGCCGAGTTGTTCTAGCCAGAGGATCTGCAGGCAGAGGCTTCTGAGGGGGGTTTGGCTTACAGGTCCCCTGCAACAAACATAGCGTTAGGCAGAGTCACTTTCCAGGAGCCAGCAGAAGCCCCTGAGAAGCAGGCCCTGCCACTTGGCACAGGCCCTGATTCCTGAATATCATCCTCTCACCATACAAGATGGGTGGAGGCTGAGCTCTATTAACCTTCTTGTCAAAATTTTCTCTAACATTTAAGACTTATCCATGGATCACAGTTATAAACACTCGACTGTGGGGCTTCTGGGCTATCCCTGGGCCCTGGGGTAGAGTTGATGTTGGGGTTTCTCTGCCAATGTCACCCTGAGAACACACACTTTCCTGTGCTTTCTAATCACTCTAAAATGAGAAGTTGGTGAAAATCTTTTCAACATCACATTCATTTCTTCAGTTTTGTCAATATCACATAGCAGGACTCGCTCATCTGTGGGTGGATTAGATGGTGAGGATGGTCGTGCTCAGTCGGCCATGTGCAGGCACTATTCCACATGTTGCTCCAGATGGCTGTGAAATGCACCGAAGTTCCTCCACTAAATACTTTCTCATAAGCTCAAAGAATTGATGCAGTGGTCTGAGGGGCAAGTCAAGTTTTGTAAACACACTAAGGGGCAGGGCTGTGTTGACCAGAAGCCAGTGAGGGAGTTGGCCAGGGAAGGTGGGGTTATTCCATGCTGGGTTTTAGCCAAAAATGATGCTTTGGGACTTGTGCAAGTCACTTGACCTCTTTCTCTGGAAAATGTGGGGAAAAAGACCTATCTCAGCATTGTTATGAGGATTAAAGAAAATAATGCATAGAAAGTTCCCAGCACACACTTAATAGTTATTAATATCAGCATTCCTTCATGCCACAATTTAAAAATGTTTAATAGAAATAGAAAAACGGCAGGGCGTGGTGGCTCACGCCTGTAATTCCAGCACTTTGGGAGGCCGAGGCGGGCGGATCACCTGAGGTCAGGAGTTTGAGACCAGGCTGGCCAACATGGTGAAACCCCGTCTCCACTAAAAATACCAAAAAAAATTAGCCTGGCATGGTGGCATGTGCCTGTAATCCCAGCTACTCGGGAGGCTGAGGCAGGAGAATCACTTGAACCTGGGAGGCAGAGGTTGCAGTGAGCTGAGATTGAGCCACGGCACTCCAGCCTGGGTGATAGAGCAAGACTTTGTCTCAAAAAAAAAAAAAAAAATGTAAGAACACATGCCGCTTTTTTTCGTGGGGCCCCTCCTGTGGATACACATGAGAGAGGCGTTCATTGGAGCTGTGTGCAGAAGTCAGTGTTGGACACATCTCTGCTCTTGGCCCCAGGTGAATGTGGGTGCCATGTCTTGTCCTTGAAGCCTGGAAATTTGTCTTCATGAATGCATAGAACGTCTGTCAGAAATGGTGCTAGAGCCTCCAAGGAGACAGAACATCCCTAATAATCAAATGCTCCAATCCACCATCATAGGACCCAGTATTCCTTATATCTAGCAACACTCAACAATGATTTCAAACACTTGAATTTCTCTCACAGTGCCAATCACATGAAATGACATTCAGCAGTTGGGGCTCAGCTGAAAGAATGCAACAATATAATCACCATTTAACATATCTTTGTAAAGCAAAGGAAGCTACCACAGAAGTCTGTAAACCATAGGTGTGTGGAAGATGAGTTGGAACAATGGACACTTTGGGCTAGGAAAAAGTCCCAGAACAAGGGACAGACTTAGAAGTGACATTTCTACATTAGTTTTCATTAAAGGAAACATCAACTAGAAAAAAACCCCCTAGCTAGGAATAAAGGCCGTATAATTTGCCCAAGAGCATGGTTTGTTTATATATTCAACCAGCTCCACATACACACACACTGTCCTCACTGGTAGAGAGGGGATGGTCATAGTCCCTTCCTCCCGGGTGGATGTGAAGGTTAAATGAGATATTGCTCCTAGCACAGGGCCTGGCATGCACTAACCCATGAGTGTTAGCTACTGCTGGATTACAGTTATTAATGGCGTGAATTTACCACCAAAAAGCACTGTAACCCTACTAACAAACTTTGGATAATTAAGATAACAAATCAAGCTCCCTTTCCTATAGCTAACAGAAAACCATGAGCAAGACATTAGTGTGTCATGTAAAAATGGATGTATGCACTCATCAAATTGAAATAATTAAGCAATACTAGTTCTGCTAAGTATGACTAAGCTGTCTTGACAATGAAGATAACGTCAGGTTTTTATTGCAATGCTGGAGGAAAAAGGTATCTATCACAATATATTTGAATTGATCATGGAAACATAGGAGATAATTAGGTGAGCCATTCATTCTAGTTTGCCTGGGACATTCGCAATTTGTTTATCATCCTGTTTATTAATCACAGGCACGTCTCCTACGTTAGAAGATAAATTATATGGTCACCATAGTGAAGAAAACCCAAATGGCTGAGATGCTGATTGAAGGGTCTGTCCTCCAACCTGGGGATCAGTGCAGGCACCATCTGCTTCCTCTAGCCATGGCCAGGACATGGTTTGGATGGAAGCATGAGACAGGTTGCAAGCAAAGATGTTGCCTAGGTAAGATGCTGGCTTCCTGCCAGGGCTTAACTGGGACAGAATGGCCATGGAACAGTGGGGTTAGTCCAAGAAGATGTGCCTTCGTGTCTTAGACATTAGGCATGGAGGTGTGGAACCTATGATGCAAGAAGCACCAGCTGCACATTTTGACCTTGGAGGAAGGGACGACATTGCCATGCTCTCTTTTAGGTGTTGCTTTTCATTCTGCCTTTGCAAAACCTGAACCTGAACCTGTCGCAGAGAAGTTGTGTGATCACCAAGCATCATCTGAAGGGAGCTGAGAAATGACTCTAGGCAGATTGCTCACACATGATAAACATTTCTTTAAATCTATTTTCAAACAAGGAAATGAAGAATTCAAACCTCATTCTTATGCCCTCTTAACTTCTTCCAGATATTGAAGAAAAATCCAGGTATGCTATTAAATAGGGCTGTTCCATTCTTCTATTTTCTGCTCATGTTCTGGTAATAGCCACATATTTCAAATTTTTTAGAGGTTTCAAAACAATTTTAAATCCAAATATAACCACTTTGCCTTGACCAGCATCATGAAGAAGTCTCAGCTGTTATCAACTTCACATGGTAAGCGAGAGTAAACATGCCCTGCTTATCCAGAGAAATCTCTGCAGGCAGAGAAATCTCTGCAGGAAGACTGGAATTCATCACAGGAAAATGCCAGAGATGCCCCAGAGATCCCTGGTGAGTTCATGCAGGGCTGGGGCAGCATCAACATGTTTCACTGTACAAATTCGGTCTACCTCTAGCTAAAAAGAGTTGTGGGAATTATGGCTATAGATCAGAATATAAATGTTGCAAACCCTAATGTAGGTGGTATGGAACTTGCCAAAGTTGATAGGCGGGCCTTCCATTTCCAGTAACATGGCAGGCTCTGTTGTTGTGCTGTACCCCTTCTCTGATAACCACCAAGAGTTACAAGGCAGTAAATGTTTAAATCTAAGTGAAAGCAGCAGCATGGAGAGGGAATAGTAACTGAAGATGGAGGCATCTGGCAAGTTAGGGAAACCTAAATGTGGGTTTTGATACTTTCACAGTGAGGAATACAACCGAGGTCAAGACACATGGGCAGAAACCAAATGTCCAAGTTTAATGAGAGAGAATTCTCTTCCCGACTCCTCTCCGTTCAAGTTGGGCTCTACAGACGAGACCGCAGGTTAAGAATCTTCTAGAAGTAAATGCATACTATAATCTATCCCCAGGTTACTATAAGGAGCATTCTTCTGGTACTTGACAGACCAAGGGAGGAAAATAAACCTGTCCCACAAATTTTCCTTGAGGACTTGAAGCTGAAATCACATCACCTGAGTAGTTCAGTAAGCTCCAAGCCATTTGAAGTGGTCTCAAACTGGTACTGCCCCCAGGCACCTGGCAGAGGCAAAATAACCCTTTATGGAAGACTACACCTGCATCCTAGGCCTCGAAGAACTATAATTTAAAAAAATGAACTCATGGGAAAAAAGGCATACAAGGAAACAAGGCACCAGGAGTGAGAAGTGATAGAAACTTCAGCAGTAACATATCCAAAGACTTCAGATTTTGGGATTATTGGAAAAAGTTTTCTTACTATGTTTAAAGAAGTGCAAGACAAGCTAGCACAGTTGAATTAGAACCAAAGAGAACTTCTAGAAGCAAAAAACGTACAACATAGATGAGTGCAAATTGCATGAAGTACAGTTTGATACCATTATGTAAAGTTTAAAACAAAACTATATTCATGGATACATATTTATACAAAAATATTCAAAATATTCTATTAAATCAAACAACAGTGATTGTATCTGGAGGGAGGCTAATGTAGTGACTTTAATGTTTTTTAAAAAAGTGATAGAGTATGCATATTTCTGAAATTTAGGCATATACATCTAGAAAGATGTGAAACAATGGTTATTTCTATGTAGAATAAATGAGTAAATTTTAGTTTGTTTTTACTTTTCTATATTTTAAATATTTTAAAAACAAAAAATAAGTTCAATCTTTGGGCCAAGGAGGAAAACAGAAGAGAACATGTAGACTATTTAAAAAATACAAAATACAACTTGGACAGTGAGCAAGGTAAAGCAATGTTTAAAGGAAAGTTCCTAATATTTTCAGGTAACTATCACAAGGTCCCAAAAGGCAAGTACTATTATTTCACATTTGTAGAGGGGAGATTAAAGTCATGTTTCCAAGATCTAATAGTAGCAAGAGGAAGATCATATAAGACCTTGAGCTGGTTGAAGGTAGAGGAGAACGAGAAACCAGACAAATCTAATAAAACATAGGCCAATGCCAATCAATCAAGGACAAAATAAATGGTATTAAGGATTACTAGGTAGTCATCTAGAAAAAAAATTTGATTATACACTAAGTGGGATTGATTAGTGAAACAGACACACGGAGAACAACAACAAAAACAACCAGGGTGAGGCGATGGCCTACCTGGGAGTGACACACAGCCAAGGGAACCCCCACCATGGGAAGTGGTACAAGAAAAACAGGCTACTGGGGTCTGGAGCAGACCCCCAGCAAATTGCAGTAGCCTTACAGAAGAGTGGCCAAACTGTTAAACAGAAAACAACTACCTCATCCAAAGGTCAGCAGCATCAAAGATCAAAGGTAGCTAAGCCCACAAAGATGAGAAAGAATCAACACAAAAAACTCAAAAAGCCAGAGTGCCACTTTTTCTCCAAATCATGGCAACAACCTCTCCAGCAAGTGCTCAGAACTAGGCTGGGGCTGAGATGGCTGAAATGACAGAGTAGGCTTGAGAAGGTGGGTAATAAAGAACTTTGCTGAGCTGAAGGAGCATGTGGTAACCTAATTCAAAGAAGCTAGGAATCATGATAATACAGGAGCTGACAGCCAAAATAGCCAGTTTAGAGAGGAACATAACTGGCCTGTTAAAGCTAAAAAACACTACACGAACTTCACAATCAAGTATTAACAGCAAAACAGACGAAGCAGAGGAAAGAATCCCAGAGCTTGAAGACTCTCCTTCTGAAATAAGATGGGCAGACAAAAGAGAAAAAAGAATGAAAAGGAATGAACAGAAGGTCTGAGAAATATGGTATTATGTAAAGAGACCAAATCTACAAGTGATTGGAGTACCCGAAGAGACAGGCAGAACAGAGACCCCCCAGCAAATTGCAGCAGCCTTACGGAAGAGTGGCCAGATTGTTAAACAGAAAACAACCCACAAAAATCCAAAGGTCAGCAACCTCGAAGATCAGAGGTAGATAAGCCCACAAAGATGGAAAACATACTTCAGGATATAATCCAGGAGAACTTCCCCTACCTGGCAAGACATGCTAACATTCAAATTCAGGAAATCCAGAGAACCCTGATCAGATACTCCATGAGAAGACCAACCCCAGGACACATAATCAGATTTTCCAAGGTCAAAATGAAAGAAAAAATGTTAAGGGCAGCCAGAGAAAAAAACCAGGTCCCCTACAAAGGAAAGCCTATCAGACCTCCCAGTGGAAACCCTACAAGCTAGAAGAGATTGGGGACCAATGTTCAACATTCTTCAAGATTTTCCAACCTGGAATTTCATATCTGGCCCAATATCATCTGGATAATGAAGAAAGACCCATTGGTGAGCTGTCTTCAAGAAACCCATCTCATGTGCCAAGATACACATAGGATCAAAATAAAGGGATGGAGGCAAGTTTACCAGGCAAATGGCAAACAAAGCAGGGGTTGCAATCTTGGTTTAAAGAAGTCTGTTTTGTCAGAAACAAAGATCAAAAAAAAAAAAAAAAAATTGCATAATGGTAAAGAGTTCAATAGGAAGAGCTAACCATCCTAAATATATGTGCATCTAATACCACCCAGATTCATAGAGCAAATTCTTAGAGACCTGCAAAGAGACTTAGACTCTCACACAATAATAGTAAGAGACTTTAACACCCCCTGACAATATTAGACAGCAAATCAACAAAGACATTAGGACTTGAACTCAGCTCTGGAGCAAATGGATCGGTTACACGTCTCTAGAACTGTCCACCCAAAACCAACAATCTACGTTCTTCTCATTACTACACAGCACTTACTCTAAAACTGATCACATAATCAGAAGTAAAACACTCCTCAGCTAATGCAAAAAAACTGAAATAATTGTCAGTGTAATCAAATTAGAGCTTAAGATTAAGAAATCTACTAAAACCACACAACTCCATGGAACCTGAACAACCTGCTCCTGAATGACTCTTGGGTAAATAATGAAATTAAGGCAGAAATCAAAAAGTTCTTTGAAACTAATGAGAACAAAGAGACTACATACCAGAATCTCTGGGATGCAGCTAAAGCAGTGTTAAGAGGGAAAGCTATAGCACTAAATGACCACATCAAAAATGTAGAAAGATCAAGTTAACAACCTAACATCATAATCAAAGAACTAGGGAAACAAAGAGCAAACAAACCCCAAAGCTAGCAGAAGACAAGAAATAACCAAGATCAGAGTGGAACTGAAGGAGATAGAGACATGAAAAACCCTTCTAGAAATCAATGAATCTAGGAACTAGTGTTTTGAAAAAAAATTACTAAAATAGACCATCAGCTAGACTAATAATCAAATAGACACAATCAGAAATGTTAAGGGGGATATCACCGTCGATCCCACAGAAATACAACTATCAGATAATACTATAAACACCTCTATGCACATAAACTAGAAAATCTAGAGCAAATACACCCTCTGAAACAGAACCAGGAAGAAACCAAATCCCCGAATAGCCAACAATGAGTTCTGAAATTGAGGCTGTAATAAATAGCCTACCAACCAAACAAAACCCAGGACCAGACAGACTTACAGCTGAACTCTACAAGATATACAGAATGGAGCTGGTACCATTTCTGCTGAAACTATTCCAAAAAAATTGGAAAGAAGGGACTACTCTCTAATTCTATGAGGCCAGCAGCATCCTGATCCCAACATCTGGCAGAGATACAACAAAAGAAGAAAACCTCAGGCCAATATCCTTGATGAACATTGATGCAAAAATCCTTAACAAAATACTGGCAAACAATCTGGCAGCACATCCAAAAGCTTATCCACCACAATCAAGTAGGCTTCATCCTGGGATACAAGGTTGGTTCAGTATATGCAAATCAATAAATGTGATTTATCACATAAACAGAACTAGAGACAAAAGCCATATGATTATCTCAATAGATGTAGAAAAGGCCTTCAATAAAATTCACCCCATAATGTAAAAAAAAAAAAAACTCCCAATAAACTAGTTATTGAAGGAACATACCTCAAAATAATAAAAGCCATCTATGATAAACCCACGCCAATATCATACTGAATGAGTAAAAACTGGAAGCTTTCCCCCTTGAAAACTGGCATAAGACAAGATGCCCTCTCTCACCACTCCTAGCCAACATAGTATTGGAAGTTCTGGGATAGGCAATCTGGCAAGAGAAGGCATATTCAAATAGGAAGAGAGGAAGTCAAACTATCTTTGCAGATGACATGATCCTATATCTTGAAAACCCCATTGTCTCAGCCCAAAAGCTTCTTAAGCAACTTCAGCAAAGTCTCAGTATATAAAATCAATGTGCAAAAATTGCTAGCATTCCTATACACCAACAGGCAAGCCAACAGTCAAATCATGAATGAGCTCCCATTCAGAATTGCCACAAAAATAGTAAAATACCTAGGAATGCAGCTAACAAGGGAAGTGAAGGACCTCTTCAAGGAGAACTACACCACTGCTCAAAGAAATCAGGGGACATAAACAAATGGAAAAACATTCCATGCTTATGAATAGAAAGAAGCAATATGAAAATGGCCACACTGCCCAAATAGATTCAATGCTATTCCCATCAAACTACTACTGACATTCTTCACCAAATTAGAAAAAACTAAAAATTCATATGGAATCCCAAAAGAGCCCAAATAGCCAAGACAATCCTAAGCAAAAAAACAAAGCTGAAGACATGTTACCTGACTTCAAACTATACTACAAAGCTATGGTAACCAAAATGGCATGGTACTGATACAGACACATAGACCAGTGTAACAAAATAGAGAACCCAGAAATAAGACTGCATACCTACAACCATCTGATCTCCAACAAACCTGACAAAAAGCAATGGGGAAAGGATTCCCTATTTAATAAATAGTGCTGGAAGAACTGGCTAGCGATATGCAGAAAATTGAAGCTGGACCCCTTCCTTACACCATATACAAAAATCAAATCAAGATTGATTAAAGACTTACATATAAAACCCAAAACTATAAAAACCCCAGGAGAAAATCTAGGCAATACCATTCAGGACATAGGCATGCAAAAAGATTTCATGATGACATCAAGAGCAAAAATTGACAAATGGGATCTAATTAAAGAGCGTCTGTATAGCAAAAGAAACATCAGAATGAACAACCTACAGAATGGGAGAAAATTTTTCAATCCATCTGACAAAAGTCTAATAACTAACATCCATAAGGAACTTAAATTTACAAGAAAACAGGCCCAGTAAAAAGTGGGCAAAAGACATGAACAGACACTTCTCAAAAGAAGACATTCACAGAGCCAACAAACATGAAAAAAAGCTCAACATCACTGATTAGGGAAATGCAAATCAAAACCACAATGACCTACCATCTCATGCCAGTCAGAAAGATGCTGGTAAGGTTGCAGAGCAAAAGGAATGCTTTTACACTGTTGGTGGGAGTGTAAATTAGTTCAACCACTGTGGAAGACAGTGTAATGATTCCTCAAAGACCTAGCAGCAGAGATGCCATTTGACCCAGGAATCCCATTATTGGGTATATACCCAAAGGAGTAGAAATCATTCTATTATACATGCATGCATATATTCATTGCAGCACTATTCACAATAGCAAAGACATGGAATCAACCTAAATGCCCATCAATGATACACTGGGTAAGAACATGTGGTACATATATACCATGGAATACTATGCAGCCATAAAAAGGAATGGGATCATGTCCTTTGCAGGGACATGGATGGAGCTGGAGGCCATTATCCTCAGCAAACTAACGCAGGAACAGAAAACCAAAAACCCCATGTTCTCACTTATAAGTGGGAGCTAAATGATGAGAACACATGGACACAATCAGGTAGCGGGAGGAGAAGTACATCAGAAAGAATAGCTAATGGATGCCCAGCTTAATATCTAGGTGATGAGATGATCTGTGCAGCAAACCACCATGGCACATGTTTACCTATGTAACAACCTTGCACATCCACCCTGTTGGGGGAATCAGCCCCCAATATTTCAACGTAGGTGCTTTTCTATTTTCCCTAAGTGTTGGCTGGTCTGAGAAATAAAGGGAAAGAGTACAAAAGAGAGAAATTTTAAAGTTGGGTGTCCGGGGGAGACATCACATGTTGGCAGGTTCCATCATGCCCCCTGAGCCACAGAACCAGCAAGTTTTTATTAGCAATTTTAAAAGGGGAGGGAGTGTACGAATAGCATGTGGGTCACAGAGATCACATGCTTCATAGTGCAATAAAAGATCACAAGGCAGAAGGTCAGGGTGAGATCACGAGGTCAGGGTGAAACTAGAATTACTAATAAAGTTCCATGTCCTGCTGTGCACACATTGCCGTCGATAAACATCTTATCAGGGTTCAAGAGCAGAGAACTGGTCTGACTAGAATTTGCCAGGCTGGAATTTTCTAATCCTAGCAAGCCTGGGGGCACTGCAGGAGGCCAGGGCATGTTTCATCCCTTATCTACAACTGCATAAGGCAGACACCCCCAGAGCAGCCATTTTAGAGTCCTCTGACACCCCCAGAATGCATTCTTTTCCCAGGGCTGTTAATTATTCATATTCCTTACTGGGGAAAGAATTCAGTGATATTTCTCTTACCCGTTTTTGGCAATAAGAGAAATGTGGCTCTGTCCTACCTGGCTCCCAGGCAGTCAGACCTAATGGTTATCTGCCTTGTTCCCTGAACATTGCTGTTATCCTGTTCTTTTTTCAAGGTGCCCAGGTTTCATATTGTTCAAACACATATGCTTTACAATTTCTGCACTTAATGCAATCATCACAGGGTCCTGAGGCGACATACATCCTCAGCTTATGATGATGGGATTAAGAGATTAAAGACAGGCATTGGAAATGATAAGAGTATTGATTGGGGAAGTGATAAATGTCCATGAAATTGTCACAATTTATGTTCAGAGACTGCAGTAAAGACAGGCGTGAGAAATTATATAAAAGTATTAATTTGGAGAACTAACAAATGTCCATGAAATCTTCACAATCTATGTTGTTCTGTCACGGCTTCAGCAGGTCCCTCCATTCGGGGTCCCTGACTTCCCACAACAGTACCCCCCAATCTTAAATTTTAAAAATGGCAAAGATGAAAAGGCAGTTCTTGAAAAAGAAAACAATCTTAAACATGTGAAAAGGTATTTCATCTCACTATGAAGTATTTCCTATGAAGAAAAACATGGAGACCATTGTTTTTAACCTATCGATTGGCAAAGAGATGGAAAACCTCTGAACACACTGTGTTGGTGAGAAGCTGGAGAACAGAATAGCTGGAACAACTCCTTTAGAGGCAGCTTCACCCAATCTATCAAATTTCTAAATGCATATGGCCTTTGCACAGCAATTGTGCTTTTGGGAATTTATCCATCTTGGGCAAGATTATGCCTGTGTGACATAGCAAATGACTGAAAACAACCCATCTGGGAATCTGTAAGGGACAGGTGAAAGAAGTCATGGTATAGCTTCGCAAATACAATGCAGCCAGTGAAAAGAATGAGGCAGATGTATAAAACTAATAAGGATTAACCAAAGTAGAAGTAAGTATATAATGTGTTGTCATTTGAATTCAAAACAAGGATGTAAGATGAGTGATAGCAAGTTGACGGTTGCTGAAGTTGAGTGATGGGTAGATAGGGTTTCACTGTACTCTTCTCTCTAATTTTGAGTGTTTGAAAATTTCCATAATCTCTCCCTGCAGAGAGGTGGGTGGGGGGAAGAACTGAGACACTTCATTGTATCCTAAATTGCATTTTATAAAAGCCTAGTAACAGTGATGATTGCTTCTGGGAAGGGAGACTGGTGACAGGTGTGAGGGAGACTGTTTTCTGAATGACCCTTGTACTGTTGAGATTTTTAATTATAGGCCTATATTACCTATTAACAAATGTAAAGGCTAAAATATCAGGCATCTGCTTTTTATGTAATTTGCATGTTTACAGTGACAGAAATAAGTGGGAAACAAATACCCCTTTGAATACTGTAATCACGTGAACAACTTCCCTTGAAAACGTATTCTGAGAAGTTCTTTCTCTTCAGAAAGAGATCGTGCTTCCGTGGATAACTGATACCCTTAAAGATATTTGATGGTTGTGTCTGATGAATAATTAGTATATTATATGATGCCAAAGAAAGTTCAGTTAAAGTTTCTGGAAGTATTGGGTAGGTGGCAGGGAGAGTCCAAGACCTTGGTAGCTGTGTTTTAGATTTACACGGGGAATGGACTCATTTTCATTAATCTAAAACTAACTGAATGTGATGGCTCTACAGAGAATGACATTGTGACAACTGATTTTTTACTATTTTAAGTCCACATCAATTCAGCATATTTCCTACATATCTTTGTGTTCAAGAGGCTGGACTTAGGTGTGCCTGAGATCAGTCTGTGTCTTCAGAAGTAGGGCAGAACTGGCATACTGGTAACTCCAGGCTATGGCAGCAGGTGATCGGGGTCCTGGAGGGAGGACTGTGGAGAGGTCTTAGGGGAGGGTGAGATCTGGAACACAGGGAAAGGGCATGGAAGGACACTCACCAGCACCATTCTCAGTTATTAGCCTGTGCTTTGTGTGTAGCAACAGAAGCTCTCATAAAACTCAGTTTTCTTGTATTTCATCTTACTGCTTTAGGAGAACGTATTGATGAATGGGTTTTCTTTTCTCATTACAAATTGGCATTTCTGATGAGCAAGGACCTAATCCCCAGATTTCTAGACTCTGCAAGTGCAGGTTTCAATATCAGACACCCACACAGGTCACAAGGGCACATGCCCTTATCCATTTGGAGCCAAATTCATTTTGTTGAACAGTTTGAAGGTTTGGACTCAACCTCTGAGTGAACTGCCCAGCAACTGATTGATCTACAATCATGGTTTAAATTAATTGGCTTTGCTCACATCTGCATCCTGACCAAGTATTTGTGGAGGAGTAGCTGCTGTTTACCAGTAACAGCCCCAGCTCATCATCAGCTTTTATATGGGTTTGAGGAGGACAACAAATTTGGACCTCCTTGAAATAGCTGCCACCCTCTTCCTATGGCAACTTAAGCAAAGGTAGCCTTTTCTTAGAAGAGACTGTGCCAGACTGGTGAGTCTTGTGTTATAAAATATTATATGTTGCATATAATACAGACAGATAAGTTGTTGACTAGGAGAAATATTGTGTCTTGACAGCAACACTGAACTGAAGATCTCTATCTCTGCAGAAAATGCATAGAGCCTTCTTTAAGATGCAGTGAACAGCTAGATGAATACACTGAATTATTTTTCCTCTAATACAGCTGATGGGATGAAAAGAAAAGAAGTTTGTTTCCTTGATCAAGACTGGGGAGTCAGGATGAGAAGCTTGAATTCCAAGGGTCCTTTTACCATGGAGAAAGTGGTACATTGCAAAGGTATGTTTGTGGACAAGAGAGTACATTCATTCAGCTGTCCTTCATTGAAAAAAGTCAAGCAGAACATTTATAGAAGATGAAATAGTTTCTATAAAGACCTAGCTTACAATTTAAATGTGAGGTGGACCAAGATGGTGTTTGTGATAGTGTTTTCTTCTGGAATGCTTAGATGGTACATTTGGACAAATGAAGCAGGATTAGTTGTGTAGCTATGTGTTTGTCACGTTGTCCTGGGCAGGGCATAAGGAACTCCAAAGTACAAAATGTCAGTGGATTCAATTTGTGCTGCCAAACAAGAGTCACCTCCAAATATTCTCCACACCTGCATGGAATTAATTCCTGTTCCCTATGTGTGATGGGAGAGAAATCACACACTTAATCTATATCATATGTCTCGGAAAAGTTCCAGACAGACACCAGCCTGGAGTGAGAAATGTGGAGTTTTCAGTGATTGATGTTTAAAGGGTAACATTTCCTTAAGTTTCATAAAACAGAATGAAGGACTTTTTCAGGCCTGCTTTAAAGGAAATCTTGGAAGAGTCCCTGCTGGTGGAGAAAAAAACACCAGCAGTAGGAATACCTTCCTCTGATAACATGGTCTGTTGGCCCCAGTTTGACATGGTACACAGGTGAGTTGCTTAAAAGAAATAAAAAGCTTCAGGATGAGGGGTACATGGGAAAGGAGCTTCCCTGCTCTTTGGCTGCCTGAAATGCACACACAAAATATTGATGGGCCAGAAAAGTTTAGGGCATGCTCACCACCTTCCATGACTGCAACTCTAAAACAAATTAGAAAAACAAATGTAAAAGAACTGTCAATAAACAGAAGAAATTATATGTGGACTTTCACTAATAATGAAATGGGAGTGGACTTTGCAAGCATGAAAGGAATGGGAAAATTCACAAAATAAAAATTCAATATTTAAAACCAGAATTATTCTTATGCCAAAAAATCATAACTAAAATTATAATACATAGCTAAAATATTTTTAAAAGAAACTCTTATAAACCAAGAAGAAAAACTCTGCCTCTCAAACAGAAATAAATAGGCAAAGGATAGGAAAAGACACTTCACAGAACAAATACATTGAATAGCAGTGGTATGCTTGAGCTGGCTGGTACTGGCTCATAACTGCCAATTCCCTACTCCTCATTCAGTAATGTCACAGTTGTAGCTTGAAACTGGCCACAGTTGGAGGTTTTATACCAGAGAAATCAGCTATAAATCAGGATTTTTTAATAAAAGGCCAGTTTGCCAGCATATCATTAGGATACCATGGTATGCTACCATTGGTAGCATACCATTACTACCAGTAGTTCAAGTGTGCCAGTAATCAAAAAAATGCAAGAAGAAATGAGGTCTGGACAAGGTGGAATAAGCACATTTCACCCTATTTCTCCTGCTAAGTGCAACAAAAATATCTGGACATAAAGTATGCTGGTTAGGGATCTCAGAACTCAAGGAACTACCCAATGGTGTGTTTGTATGTGTGTGTGTGTTCTTTTATATATCTTGGCCTGGGCTCAAGATAGGCCCACAACTGGAAAATCCTGCTATCTTGAGACAAAACACTAGAGAAAGAGCAGTCCAGAAATACAGAACTGTTTTGACCATACCTGATCTTATTCCAGCTCAACACTTGAAAAAAGCTATGCCTCCCTCCCACTTCTCATCAGGCATCATGTCCGAGAGACTGGCAGATCTCTACTTTCCATCACTTCTTGCAATAACATGCCACATCCCTTCCTTGGAACAGAGACTATGGGTAGAACTTTTAGGGGATTTCTCATCACCATGGAATCCAGAAGGAAGCGGAACAACATTTTTAAAGTACTGAATGGAGAAAACAGTCAACGCAGAATTCTATATCCAGCCAAACTATCCTCCAGCAATAAATACATTCACAGATAAAGGAAAATGAAGAGAATTTGTCACCTACAGATTTGCTTTTAAAAAATGGCTAAAGAAAGTTTTTCAGACAGAAAATAAGTTGAAACATTAGGAGTTAAGAAAGAACAGAACAAGTAAATATATGAGTAAATATAGTAGACTCAACTTTTAAAGATTATGTTTGGCTGAAAGCAAAATTACAACATCTGAAGTCACTCTCAGTACACATAAAGGTAATATTTAAGACATCTGTGTTATAAAAGGAGGAGGAAAAGATACCTAAAAGGTGATAGTTTCTGTATTCTACTTGAAGTGATGAAATATTGACACTAATAAACTATGATAAAGTAAGTACATATACTGTAATCTTTAGAGCAGTGGTTTTCAATCAAGGGAGGTTTTGCCTTTCAGAGGACATTTTGGCAATGTTTGGAGACATGATTACACATGTTACTTCCATGTAGTTGATAGAGGCCATGGATGCTGCTAAACATTCTACAATGCACAGGAAAACCCCACATAACAAAGAGTATTCAGTACAATATGTCAAAACACTGAGGATGAGAAACTGCCCTAGTGTAATCATACAAAAAAATACAAAGATATATACTCAAATGCAGATAAATCAATATGTAATACTAACAAGTGTTCAACTAAACTACAGGAACACAGAAAAAGCACAATGAAACAAAAACCAGAGAGAACAAACAGAATATTAACATGGTAAACTTAAATCCAAACATATCAACAATTGCATTAAATATTAATGTTCCAAACACACCTATTAAAAGATAGTGACTGGCTAAATGGATGAAAAAATATAACTATGTGCTGTCTACAAGAACCTCTTTTCAAATGTAATTCCATAGGTATGTTAAAAGTAAAAGGATGCAAAAATTCGTACTCTGCTTTTTATGCTGTTTTTGGAAGTAACCATTTCTGTTTGCTGCAATCATGAATGATGCTTCCTATTGTGAAATACCATTCATGATTGCAAAAAGACAACACTGATACTAATCAGAATAAAACTGGAGTGGATATACTAATATCAGATGAAGAAGTAGATTTTAGAACAAAGATTACCAGAGCTAAACAGAGACATGACATAATGATAAAAGGGTCACTTTATGAAGATGACACAACAGTTCTAATTGTGTATATCACAAACAAAGCTTCAAAATACATGAAGCAAAAACTGATGAATTCAAAGGAGACACAATTATAGTTGGAAAGTTCAACATCTCAGTAACTGATAGAACTACTAGACAGCAAAAAAATAAGGTATTTTGTTTTATTTATCAAACTGGTAAAAGTTAAAATTTAGTGTTAGCAAAGTCATGGTGAGAAAAACAATAATGTGGGAAAAGCAAACATATATAAGAGTTCTGAAAAAATACTTTTATATTATGAGGCCTAAAATGGTCATACAATCTTTCAACCCAATATTTCACTTTTAAGAATCTCTCCTAGGGGAATAAAGAGGTCCAAGATTTACCTGTCTAGAACTTTATAATAGAGCTGTTTATAACAGCAAAAGTTAGAGACATCAAAACATGCCCAATAATTGGCAAGTACTTAAACATTTATATTCAAGCATAGTGTTATTGTTAAATAACATCTTTAAGGATTTTTAATGCCATTGTAAATGGGACTGATTTTTAAGGCATAACAAAGCAGAATATAAAACTTTGTACAAATAAATTATGTTAAAATACATAATTATAAACAAAAATTAGCAGTGAAAAACTACCAGTGATTATCTCCTGTTTATTTGCTTGTTTTCTCCTCCTTTCAAGTTTTCTATTGTGAAATATCATTCGTTATTGCAGCAAACAAATGGTCACTTCCAAAAATAGCATACAAATGAGATGATATACATAAAGTAAACAATACAGTGCTAACTTTGGTGCAGAGACACTCAATAGGTGGTATAATTCTTGTAAATTTGAAATAAAATGATGAGAAAGTATAACTGATGGTTCTTAGGGTGACCATCTGTCTTAGATTGCCTGTCTCTATTTTACTGTCCAGGCCTAATTATTACTAGTCCCCCTGCAATTCTCAAAAGTGTCATAGTTTAGTTGCATGAGTGGTCTAACTATTCAAATACTTAACACATTACAACTAGTAATTAAAATATATGACACCCTTATTATACTCCAGGCATCAAACTAACTGCTTTATGTGGATTATCTCATTTAACCATCTGAGTAGCTCAATTATCTCCATATTATAGAGGCACCAAGAAGTTAAGCAACTTGTCTAAGCTTACACATCAACAAGTAGCAGAATCTGGATTTGAACTACATCCTATCATGTTAGTACTCAAAGCATACCTGGGCCTGCCTAAGTGCAGGGTTGACTGGCAGGGGTCTGGCAGGGACGCTGGGTGCACGCAGAGCCCGGTGGAGGGGAGGAAGCACTCGCTGAGTTGACTGGGGCTGAGGGACATTCAGGCCATTGAGGGGTCTGCTGATGTCAACATTCAGACACTGTAGCAATCTCCTGGGATTGTCCTGCACAGTCAAAGTAAAAAGCCATGCTATAGCGGGTTTCAAAAATATCAGTAATTCCTTAAGGAAAATGCAGTGCCAACTCATCCGTTATAGCTGAAGGCCAAGGTGGAGTAAAGGAAAGAAATCAAGGATGTACACAAGAGGGAAACTATTATTTATTTAAACTTCAAAATTCAAACAGAAGCATCACCTGCCTCCATCCCACCAAATCTGGAATAGAAGGATCGATTTTTGTTTAGATTTTTAAAAATGGTTTAATTAACAAATAGGTGCAAAGCACTTGAATAAGTACCAAGTATAAAGACACAGACCGAGATCTTAGGGAAGTTACAAAAGAGAGATGAAAACAAGACACAGCTTAATGTGTACAAGGCTCAATGAGAACTGAGAAAGCCACTGAGGAAAGGAGAGTTGTGGCTTCAGGAGGCCATGGCTGAAGTTGGGGCTTGGAGTTGGAGACGTTCTCCCACATGGTAACCCTTGTTCTTAGAACAGGTGCTGTAGGGGCTCTTAGACTTCAGGCTTCCACCTCTTCCTTCCTCTCTTTCTAAAAACAGCTTAATTGAGGTATAATTGACAATGTATACAACTTGGTCATTTTTGACATGTTTACACACCCATGAAACCCTCACAACAAACAAGTGGACAAATGAATGTGTCCATCACCCCAGAGAGTTTCCTTGTCATCCTTCTCCCTTCACTCTCCCTCCAATCATCAGTCTGCTTTCTGGCACTATCAGTTTGCATTTGTCAGAACTGCATATATGTGGGATCACAGAGTATGCACTCTGGCTTTTCTTCTTTTCCTCAGAATAATTATCTAGAGATTCATCCACAATATTGTATACATCAGTGGTTCATTCCTTTGTGCAAACATACCATTGTTTGTTTATCCTTTTACTGGTTGATGGATATTTGGGTCGTTTCCAGTTTGGGGCTCTCAAAAATAAGGCTGTGCTTTTTTTTTTTTTTTTTTTTTTTTTTTTTTTTTTTTTTAATAGGGAGCTGCTGCGTTTTCCTTTTTTTTAAAAAAATAAAGATGTGCTTTCGGCTACCACACAAAGCCATTCTCACTTACGGTTCCAGCTTTGGGGATGAGCAGGGGTAAAGCTTATTGGGAACAGGAGACTCCTCCTTGGTGGCCCATCCTCTATGCTTTTTGGATCAAGGGAATTAAAACAGTTTCTTGCCTACTAAATATGCAGCAATGATTTTTCAATCGCTTCTCATTTTTTTTGACACCAATCTTGTTCACTGTTATAATTTGGACTCTTGTTGAATAAGTTCAATATTCAAGAATTCTTGTGGGTACATCAGAAAAACTCGGTGGGGAAAAACTATTAGAATGAACTCTAGCTGTAATTCACCAGGGTAGCAAGAGGGTTAAGAGACAGCAGGGAGCTATGAGATACTCTGGGTTAAGGATCCAGTTCTCTGAAACCACAGGGTGGACAGGGCTTCCTCAGCTCAGGGCTGGAGCAAAATGGTCAATTCTGAGAGCTCCGTGTAACTTTTAAAAATATTTTAAGAGTAACAGTGGGCTAAAGCAGCTCACCTAAAGCCAAGTGGTGGCATTTGGAAACCATGGTGGGGATGGCGTTGGGGGCCGGTATCAGGAGCCAGTTTGGGCTGCAGACCCAGTGGGGCCCCAGAAATGTGGCTGCTCTGGGTGACTGGAGGGATCACAGCTGACAATATGCTGCACCATATCATGCAGGGGACACTGACTGTGCCAACAGGATCTAGGTGGGCTTCCATGGCGGCACCATGGGGCCTCCCCAGATCATCTCAGAGACCCTCCCTCAGAGCCTGTTGATCTGGCAATGCAGACTCAGCACTTCATAGGCAGTTCCTCTAGGATCCCATTCTTATTCAATCTTGTATTGAAAACCTCATGTCTGCATGTGTGCCCTGAGCACTCACATCTATTCAAGACTCACCTTTGGTGGGTAGGAATCTGGAGGCTTCCTCATCAGGCCTTTTCCGAGGTGGCCGAGGTGAGCCTGACAGGGTTGGGAGCCACGGGGTGGCCGGGAAGGGCGCACACACCTGCAACAGAATCCCACACCTGCTGACCAAGCATGTTTCCCCTTCTCACTGACTTGAATTTTTACACTTTGCTCATGGTGGCACTCAAAAGATAGTTTACTTAGTGTGCTAGACATGCAAAGGAAAAATTACCTAACACTCTTAGGAGATTAAAAAATAAATACTAATTTTTCCCTCAAAACCTCTATTTTGTCAAATTAGTTCTTGCAGTCCATGGAAATGCAGTGTAGTGACACCTGGAAGATGATTTGTATGAAGCTGGCATTTCAGCGATAATGTCTTTGAATATATTTGGATCAAAAGCTACCCCATCTGATGAAAATATTTCAATGTCTCCATGTTGTATAAAAATTACTAACATAAGGGTGGGAGAAAACACATCAGTGGAATTCCCTGACACCCTGCTAGCTTATGTAATAAGCAGCACATTGTTGTTTGAAGGGAAGTAAAGGAGGCAGCTGATCTGGCAGAAATTTTAAACAAGAAACCCCCCCATAAAAGAACCAAGTCCCAAGTTTATGATCCAGAAAATCTGACCTTTGCTAAAAAAAAAAAAAAAAAAAAAAAATGAAGTGAGAAGCAGTTTGCTGTACATTTTCTGAGCCACCGTTTCTTGAACAACCTAAACCCAAGGTACCTTAGTTTTTCAATGGTGGTCTTCTTATTTGTAAACAACAGTCGTATCAAGGTCTTCCTTTTGAGATAAACCACCAATCCAGCAGCAAGAAGACACAGAATGGTCACCAGAATTCCTATGGTTAAACCTTGGTTATCTGAAACAAAACACATTGGGGCTCACGGAAGGAGGCAGTTACAATGAAATATGGGAGGTATCAAGTTGACACTTATGGCAAAGTGAACTCTGAAACAACAGAAATGAAGAGAGTAAACCCTTGAGTGATGTCCTAATAAACTCTCTTACTTCAAAGATCATGTTTGAGGTTCAATCTATGTTACCCCTCTTCATTTCTGACACCTCTAGAACTTGCCAAACAGGAATATATAGTTGGGTAGTTGGGGCGATGGCCTGGACCACCCAGACTCCCTGAGGTGTGACAATGGCACAGTGGACCATGGTAGCCACAGAAGGTAGCAGGGAGCCATCCCCGAAACCTCACCGGAATCACAGCTATCCCCAGGCTCAAATGTTTCCAGCCCTCAGCACAGATTTGCCACCTCAAAGTGCCTTTCTTTACTCAGTCTGTAGTTTTGGGTTCTGCTTTCTCTTTTTTCATGTTTTTAAAAAATGAGATGCTTTCTTGCTGGACGTCTCAAAGTAGATAGTGAAAAAAGAAAACTCATTTAAATGAAACACCCATGGGTGTTGCTTTGTTATGTTGGGGACTTACAAACACAGCCTTTGTGGGGAAACCCTTTTTCTGGGAGGAAGCTGTTTTCTCTATGAAAACATCTTTTCTCTGACCTGCTGCCATTTTGTTTATTACAGTTAAGAGCCTCCTCAAGGGTAGGGAAAGGAAGGAAAAAATCAAACCATCAGATTGGTTTCTTACAGCAGCTATGGTCAGAGGCTGGGAAGGACTCGAAATGCTCAGACTTAGAGGAGGTCTACTTGTGATTTCAACCAGGCTGTGAATTTTCAGAGGACAGGGATCTTGATTCATTTGTCTTCCCACCAGCAAGGATCAGGGTGTACTTCACATTAGGTAAGTGCGCAACAGTCCTTTCAGGCTGCTGGTGATCGCCGCAAAGGTGACTGCAGTTACCTGGGCTCTCCTCAGCCCTGCCTCCCACCTGGACCCTCAGCTGGCTGTGGACCACTGCAGCAGCAGCTCCTACTCCAGGGAAAGAATGTCTTTCACACCCTCTCAGTTTCTGGACCTCATCTCCCACTAACAAGGCCTATCAGGGATGTGTCTTAGCCTAAGCAAGACAGCCAACAGATGACAGTCTTGACTCACTTGTTAGTGTTACTGGAAAAGTATTGCTTCTGGTTTCCTGGCCAAAATGTCCCTCTTTTCAGAGCCTTAGCAGTGATCACGGGGCTCTGGCTAGAGTTCTGGTGTCTCATAACAAAGCTAATTTAAAAAGTGAGCAGCAAAATTCTTGAACTATAATTTCTAGTTCCATAAAGTGAATCCATAAGTCTTCAATACATCACTCTATGAGACTGAACATTTACAGGGCCCACACACTGAACCTGCTGCATCCCCCAGGGTTGTTCAAGCCAGAGGCTCGGGCTGTGAGTGACTCCATCTCCCTCTTCCGCATGACCAGCATGAACACCGTGTCCTGTGTCTCCTCCTGTTGGCCCAGTCCACACTCTAGATCTGAGCCCAGCCCAGTCCACACTCTAGATCTGAGCCCAGCCCAGTCCACACTCTAGATCTGAGCCCAGCCCAGTCCACACTCTAGATCTTTGCACAGTCAGCTATCTCTGTTTCAGAAGGCACGTTTCCCTCGCCCCCTTCAGACCTCAACAAATGAGGGTCCCCAGGAGCCCTCCTGACAATATCCTGCTGCTCCGTGAGGGTTGCTCCCCTCCCATGATGCCCTCTCGCCCTGCAGTCGTACCCCCCACTTATCATGCCATGTCATACTTGCTTAAAGTCTCTCCAGGACCCAGGAGAGTGGCTGGCACGTGGCAGACAAATGAGTACTTGTTTAATGAGCCTCTGAGCCATGGCCAGGCCAAGGAGCAGCGAGCCATGCTTGGTTCTGTATATGTATGCACGGGGTGGAGGCAGGGATATTTCAAACGCACTCTCTTTTATGCAATAATGGCCACAGGGGATGGAGTTGGGCTCTTCCGTTGTTTTCACTTTTAACATTCTTATTTGTTAAATGAAGGGTTGGTGACTCTGTGGGTTCCCTGGCTTTTTGCAAACCCTCAAACCTGAGTACTGCTGGTCACGCACGTCTGTGCCAAAGAGCCACAGAGCTTGCCACCCTTTCTCCTACCTTCGTCTCCCGTTTGTTTCAGTGCCATTCAGTTTGCTTGGATGGAGACGGAATGGGTGGCAGGGTCTCTGATAAATTAAAAACTAAAATCCTGCTGTTTTCATATAATAAATGCTAAAAGCCATGTTAGAGCATTTTCAGCCAGAGACCAGTCATCAGGGCTGTCAAGGCTGAGATGTCATTGGGGAAAGGGGACACTGGGCCCAACCCTTGCTTCTTCCCCACTGCTGTGGAGGCTCAGTGAAAGGCCAGACTTTTGAGTCCTTTTCCTCCTTGTTGCAGAGCTGGGACCTGCTAGAGTGGTAACCTGGTGCTCTCTCAGGGGTAGCATTGAAGCACGTCCACGTTTTAGCAGAAGCTCAACCAGGAACTCACTGCCCTTCCTCACGCTGTTTCTGCAGATGTGCCTGGTAGGCTGGACTTCCCCTCCTGAGCCCTGAGAACTGTGTTGTGTCTGTTGTCATGGAAACGATGGCAAAGCCACAAAGTCAATGCTGCCAGTCACAGGAGGCCTTGGGGATGCGTGACCTCCTCTGCAGCAGCACTGGTCACAGTCTCCCATGTCATGGGAGGGCTCAGATGAGTGTCATTGAGACAGAAGACGCATGCTCCTGCGATCCCACGGGCACCTGGCCCTGGCCATGCTCCCTGTTGGAGCTGTGCAGCTTCCTGCCTTGCTTCTTTCCCTCCAAAAGGGACATCATTCAGACTTGCCCCTGAATTGCCCAGTAAGAACTCAGAGGAAACAGCACCACACCAGGACACCATTTCTAAAGGTCATCTGAGGGGAAATGGCCGTGAGTTCAAGCACAGCTGCTACTAAGAGCTGCTTGGGGGACAGGCAGACCTGTGTCTAAATCTTAGCGAGATCACATTAGGCAAAATACTTAACTTCCCTGAGCCTCAGATCCTATGTATGTGAAAAAAGAATCATACCACCTTCTTCAGAGTTGTATAAGGAGCGGATGACATCATGCGCATAAAATGTACCACATAGCACCTGCACACACCGTTCCATATGCAGAAGCTGTTGCAATGACTCCCACTGCTGCTGTGACTGTCACCTTTACTAAGAGGTGGGTGTCTTTCCAGTAAGATTTTTAAAAGGCAGTAAACTTCACACCTTTTCACCCTACCACACAGATGCTGGCTTTTACAAAGTCCTTTGATACAGTGATGAAATTCATACCCATTCAGCAGTTCACTATAGAAATGACCTTAGCTAAGAAAAGTGTCGCAGGCTAAGGAACTGGCAAATTCAGCCACTCAGTCAAAGCGGAGAGCAAGGAGCCTCGGAGATCGGGCAGGGATGAGAGGGGCATCTGGAAACTGTGGGAGACCCTAGGCTGTGCAGACCCACATGGGGGTCTACCTTTCTTGTTGGCTCTACCTGCACCCACACTGACAGCTGGCGAGCCCACCTGCCCCCAGGTGCTCAGCCTCCTCCCGCCAGGATGCAGGGGCCTCACTGACCTGCTTGCCGGATGGGGCCGCTGTCTGTGCTTCCTCCAAAGCCAAACTTGTCACAGAAGGGAGGTGCCCAGTGGGCCTCGCAGTGGCAGTTCTTCCTGTTGTTGCACACCTTTCAGGGCAGAGGGTAGGGACGTGGGATTAGGGCATACGCCGCTCTGTACATCACCACAGGAGCACGGGGGCCATGGTCAGAGCCCCCGCAACAGTGACACAGCCAGACTCAGCACATGCCAAGGTGCAAATGAGCCCAAACCTGGCACTACACACCACACAGGTGCGACCAGACCTAAGGCTGCAAAGACTCATCATCTGCCTGTTAGTGGCTGTTAAGAGAGTGATGAAGAGTATCTGGGTTCATCAGCTTGCTTCCCCTACCCATCTCACTTCCTTCTCTATCTCTCCATCTTCCTTTATGAATCCAGAAAACTCACTGTCTGACCACGAGGAGAAGCCCTCATGGTCCTCAGCAGTGAGGAGGGACCATGCTTTGGGGCTACAGACCCAAAGCCCTGGGGCACCATGGGACCTGACAGATGCTTGGCACATCCCTGTCTCCCTCAGATAGAAGGCTCAGAGAGGTTGGTGACTGCTGGGTCCTGTGCCAGGCAGGGGTCCGAGGCAGGCCCCCCATTTCCTGAGCCTAGCAGGGTGCATGGGATTTCCACTAATACTTCCTGAAGCCTGTCCCCTGCAATGCCCGCCTCCTTCTTACGGAGTTTCCCAGTGGCTGTTTCCTGGCTCCCAGCCATGCACCAGGGTGCGGATCCAACAGTGGATTCTTTTCCTTGTGAAATAAGAGAATGGCTCTGGCATGGCAAGAAAGGGAGACCAAGAAAGCCCGAGGAGGCTGTGCTTCACCCTCGGTGGGCCCAGCTCATAGTCCAGAGCATTCCATGGAGGGGCCAGCAGCCCCTGCCCACCTGGTTACCAAGGGCTACCAATGGTGGCTACTCCCAAGCCTGTCCATGCTGGTTGGACTCGTTATTGTGCCAGACGTAACTAACTGAAAGTACATGATCCAATGGAATATTACCATGAAGATGATATATATTTAATATTTTTCTATGAAAATTAGGTTGTCAAGTCCAGTCACAGTGACTCATGCCTGTAATCCCAGCAAGTGGGAGGCTGAGGTGGGTAGATCACTTGAGGCCAGGAGTTCGAGACCAGCCTTGCCAACATGGTGAAACACTGTCTTTATAAAGAAAAAAAAAAGTTAAAAAAAATATTAGGTTGAATCCTTTGGGAACACTGGTTTAAAAAAGACAAATCACTAAAAGAGTTTCTGAAAAATTAGGAATGAGTGGGACAACTGCACAATGGTTGGGAAGAGTGGCAGGGGACAAGCAGGAGGCTGTTCTTGGATGCTGTTGAGTGTCTAAGGTCCCCCTCCACTTAAAGAAACGAACTAGAAGTTGTTGATGATGCATTTTTGGGTGGTTTATGTCAGGAAGTCAATGCACAATGACATTCAGTAAATCAGTCCTAAAGGCCTCAGCTCTCCATCAAAATATGGCTGCCAGATATACACTTTTATTTCAAGGCAAAATAAAATGTGTGGAGTATACATCTCCCATGTAATGCTTCCCTGCCTCAACTGACTTGTTTTGATGAATCAACCACCTACCCCCATTGCTTCAGATAAGAAGGCCGACTGTCAGGATAGGCTTTAATGAGTTAGAAAGTAGACTGCTATAAAGCAGAAATTGAGTAGAATTAGTTGGCATGTGGCAGAGCCTATGCCAAATGTAAGTGTCTTGCCTGTCCCCTCAAAGATGCTGCTGTGGATGTACTAGCCCTAGATTCATGCCTGCCGCTCATGGCTTCTCTCAGTAACTCGTGGTCACGCGCCTTGTTTTAAAACCCATGTGAAGGTGCTGCCAGGAGCCTGCTCTTATTAGGGTGGGACTGTGGCCAAGCTACCCTTCAGCAAGGCATGGCCAGCTGCTCCACCTACCCAGGAAATGGGGACCTCTCCTCTCCCATGTGTGGATGAGGCCCAGGGGTATTGGAAAGGGCGTGGTCCAGGGTCCTCAACCAGTTTGCGGCTTGCCGGCCATATTACCTTGGGCACACCATCCCCCCAGCTCAGGGCTTGGCTTCTTCAGTAAAATAATAGGACTAGACTTGATCATCTCTTAACAGCCATCAGAAAATAATCTATGATCCAATGAAGACATAAGAAGATTCCATTCTATATTGGGAGTTAGCTAACCTTACCGTCAACACAACCATCTGAGGTGACACTGTGATCTTTATGGTTCTGGCACAATGGTAATTTATAACCCCCTCCCCCCTGCACCCCGTAATTCTGTGTAAGAATCATTGGCAAGTGTCTACACGTTTTAAAATAAAGAATTTGGAGCCTGATTTCTGTAGAAAAGGTTTCAGGAAAACAAATGAACCTCTGGTGTGGTTAATCAAGACTAATATGATTCCATTGGAAAGAATTAAGCCCATCAAGAAAAATAAATTATGTTTTAAGCAATTAGAGTTCTCTTCTACCCTAAAGGCTCTCTGAACAAAAATAACAGCCTTCTTTAGTTGAAACCCATCGTGTGTGATTTCAGGAACATGTGTTGAATATGGTCTGTTGTCCTTGCTTTAATTCCTCTTGGAAGTATTTCAGTTCAGACACTGGTTCTGAATGTTGGTAGAAGGGGAACAGTGCAGTTTGAAATGTTAATGTGAAACTCTTCATGAAGGAAGGCTGGTTTTCAAATTACTTTGAACAACAAAAATCTTTTTTTAAATCATAGAATGTTAATTTAAAAGGTAATTATGGCTCAATCTGATGTTCTTTGTTAAATAAAAGTCACAATGAAAAGGTTAAAGGAAATGAATGTCTTTAGAAGAAAATATTGCAAAGACACTAACTGCTCTATTTAGAAAATGCTATGGATTGCAAAACCTTTTACAAAGGAATGATTTATTACTTATTATGGGCTGGCTACTCACCCCTCTGCCATGGCACTGCACTGTACACTCATGAACCCCAAAGACACTAATGTTTTGACATCGACGATTCAGGCAGATCTGTAGGAGGAAGAAAACACAGCAAATATCTTAATATTTCTCCAATCCCCCTCCCCTGCCCCCAGCATACACACATACATGTATTCAAACAAAAAGCAAGCAAAAGAAAGCTTGGAGAAGACCCAACCTTGTCTCAGTTAATACGGATGCAGCAAAACAATACATTTTACACTGGACTCAGGCACGGATCTTATTGCTGACTCCTCCAAACTCAGCACATTTTGAGACTAAGTTCAATGTGAACACTATGAAATTATTTTGCACTTTATGGCTTTTAATATAACTTTCAGTTGATCCTACAATTATAACTGATTTTCCTATGAGTTTTGTTTGGAGCTTGTAATGAAATCTATGTATTGCAGCATTTTTTTCTTCCATTAAAAGATACAGGAGAGGGCGAGGCTGGACACAGTGGCTCATGCCTATAATCCCAGCACTTTGGGAGGCCAAGGCAGGCAGATCACGAGGTCAGGAGATCGAGACTGTCCTGGAAAAAATGGTGACACACCGTCTCTACTGAAAATACAAACATTAGCTGGGCGTGGTGGCACGTGTCTGTAATTCCAGCTTCTCAGGAGGCTGAGGCAGGAGAATCGCTTGAACCGGGGAGCTGGAGGTTGCAGTGAGCCAAGATCGTGCTACTGCACTCGAGTCTGGTGACAGAGATTCCGTCTCCAAAAAAAAAAAAAAAAAAAAAAAAGATGTAGGAGAGGGCGAGACAGATTACTCCTTATCCTAGGACCTGGATACACATAGACAGAGACTCCAAAAATCCAGGGTTGAAGAGTCTTTTAAGGGAGAGATTGAAATATGGGAACTTTTTCCAGGTACTGACTGACAAGTAACATCATCAATGACAGAAACCATCAGTAATGAGGCTCAGCAGTGGAAAGTGGAAAACAGACTGCTCCTTGAGTTTATCAAGCTGTTGCAGTGGCAAGCATTTGCTAAATGATACTGTGCCAGCTGAAAGAGTTCAGCCTCATTTCAAAGGTGCATAATATACTCCAGACTCAAGGGATGCAGCCCTTTATCTCCTATAAGATTTTACAAATCAGTGGAGTCAAATGAAGAAGAATCTAATGTTCAAATGGCAGAACAATTTTTAAGTAGAACCTTCCTTCGGAGGAGGTCACCATCCGACCCCAACAGGTCATATAAGGCAAGAGGCATACCCTTTAGGAGAAGTGCTGGCCCAAGCAGCACTGAGGGGATTCCCACTATGTGGGTGCGAATTCTGGCCGAGGGAATGGTCACATTCCAGCTGATAAAAGCACCTGTCCCGGATGACAGTGAACACAGCAGGACCCTCATGGGAATCACTGCTGGTCCCTGAGCCATCAGAGAACCAAGGTTCTGAGGTCAAAGCACATTTCATCTTGAACATGGAAAACAAATTTGATGATACATTGAGCCCTTGGAATTGGAATGTCCAGATGCACCTGGCCCTGGCTGTTCAGGCTACAGTTTCAAAAAAAAAGGTGTCAGTCAGAACGGCTGTTATTAAAAAGTCAAAAAACAACATATGCTGGTGAGGCTGTGGAGAAAAAGGAACACATATACTGCTGGCGGAGTGTAAATTAGTTCAACCATTGTGGAAAACAGTGTAGTGATTCCCCAAAGACCTAAAAGCAGAAATTACCATGTGACCCAGCTGACCCATTACTGGGTAATACCCAAAGAAATAGAAATCATTCTATCATAAAGACACATGAACTCATATGTTCATTGCAGCACTATTCACAATAGCAAAGACATGGACTCAACCTAAATGTCCATCAATGATAGAATGGATAAAGAAAATATGGTACATATACTCCATGGAATACTATGCAGCCATAAAAAAGAATGAGATCTTGTCCTTTGTAGGAACATGGATGGAGCTGGAGGCTATCTTCCTAAGCAAATTAATTCAGGAACAGAAAACTAACTACTACATGTTCTCACTTATAAGTAGGAGCTAAATGATGAGAACACATAGACACATAGAGGGGCACAGCACACACTGGGCCTATCAGAGAGCAGAGGGTGAATGAGGGAGAGGATCAGGAAAAATCACGAATGGTTACTAGGCTTAGTATCTGGGTGATGAAGTAATCTGTACCACAAGCCCCCATGACACAAGTTTACCTATATAACAAACCTGCACATGTACCCCTAAATCTAAAAGTTAAATGACAAAATATGATTTGAGCCTAAAAAAAAATCAGATGTCATTTTAATGTCAAGGCTTGAATACAAACAAATGTAGGTAAGGAGACATTCAGAATGTATGAGAAGATTCACGTACTATCCTATTTCTCAAGGAAAATGCATTTGTGGCTCAGGGTGTGTGGGGGCAAAGACAGGAGAGTGGAGGCAGCACCTGTCCTCAGCATTCTGTCTCTGCCTCTGTCTTTTCTTCCCTGTGTGACCTCATGTTAGTGAGTGATTTCAAGATCCTGTTGAATATAGAGTCTAAAAAGCATTTGGGGGTTGTTTCATCCTTTCCCTAAAACATTGTATTAGCTTGCTGTCATTTAGTCTGATGAGAAAGTTTGGTGAAAAAAAAATCAGTATGGCAGAGCATGAAAATCTCAAATTCTTTTTTTCTTTCAAAAAAAAAGTTTCACTTTCTTTTTTTTTTTTTCTTTTTTTTTCTTTTTTTGAGACGGAGTCTCGCTCTGTCGCCCAGGCTGGAGTACAGTGGCCGGATCTCAGCTCACTGCAAGCTCCACCTCCCGGGTTTACGCCATTCTCCTGCCTCAGCCTCCCGAGTAGCTGGGACTACAGGCGCCCGCCACCTCGCCCGGCTAGTTTTTTGTATTTTTTTTTAGTAGAGACGGGGTTTCACCGTGTTAGCCAATATGGTCTTGATCTCCTGACCTCATGATCCGCCCGTCTCGGCCTCCCAAAGGGCTGGGATTACAGGCTTGAGCCACCGTGCCCGGCCTCACTTTATTTCTAAACCTCAAAATATCTCCATGTATCTTTCTCCCTGTTCTCTGAAAGGACTCCCTTCTGGTTTTGAGTTTTTCCCACTGCTCTCCCTCTCCTATTCTTCTCTCTACAGGGTCTGTAAAAATACATCTGATTTCCCATTCTATCCAGGTGAGGACAGCCCCCAAGAACTCTGTGCTAAAAACCGAGCCACATATCCATCCAAAACCAATAGAATATGCGATTGTATTTCTTTCCAAAGTAATTTTCTGGCTAGAAGTCCTCATGCCACCTGGAGTGCAGAAATGACTTATTAACACTCAAGGCCGAAGAAGACAGGCTTCATTTTCCCCATTCTGCATTTTAATAGTCAGACTAGGATCTAGGATTTATTAACTTTTTCTTCTAGGTGCATCTGAGAAGAAGTCGATTTAAGAAAACAAACAAACGCTGTAACCCAGTTCTTGCACAGGCCGTGTTTCAATGGGCCCTGTTCCAGACTTACATTTATGATCCAAGCAAACATTTGGGCCTTACTTTTCCATCTGCACACTTTGTGCCTGCAAGCACAAGCCCAGGGTCCGGCATGTCATCGCCCAAGTACACGTGGGTCCCCCGGCACAGAATCCGGCCTCCCTCCTGCAAGGGGATGTTTGTTTCTATGGAAACAGCATTGGTACCAATGACTGGCCGGCTGGCACCTCCTTGACACTGGATTTTTCCACATTTAGCATCTCTGGAAGGGTAAGAACAAACAATTCCCAAAGAGAAACCATTTGGAACCAACCCTATGCCATGTGGGAAGGTCAGAGCAAAGACTTTGCCAGGATGTCTGGATTCCGTACCTCATCTCGCATTTGGCAAAGGAACTCTTCGAGACTTTGCCACAGTTGCCATAAGGATCACCTGCAGAATTGACTCTCTCAAAGCAGATCCCAGGGGCAGGTTTAGCACCTGAAACAGAAGCAGAACTGCATTTTCATCTCCTGCAGGTGTTTTTAATGTTTTTGTTTGTTTTGTTTTGTGTTTTTGCGTGGCTCTAGGCCTCTCAAATGGTTAAGGGGAGACATGTTCGAAGCAATCACACCCAGTGTCTGCCCTGACTCATGGTGGGAGCTGGCCAGGGGAAGCCAAGGGTGTCAACAGCTCACATCCTCTCTTGACTCAGCACACGGCAAAGCATATGTTTCAATGCTTACTCTTCCTTAGGTCTGCTCTCTGGGCTCATGGCATGTGTGGCCTCTCAGGAAATGAGGCCTGGCTGTGGGATGAGATCCGATCCAGGGCAAAAAGGAGGTGGCTGGCTGGCTGGCTGCAGAGAAGGGGAAGCTTGCCCTCTTTAACAACATCCCACACAATTCCGGTGAGAAAATGCAAGCCAGGGCAGGCTCCAAAGGAGCAACGAAGATATCTTCTGCAATATTTTTAGTCCCACAGAGCTCCCTGTAAGAGCAAGTCCTACCTTCTATTAATACCTTCCATTTTATTCGCAAGGCAGAGATTTCTCTCAGAGGCCATGGAGTCACAAACCCTGGTAATCCCTAGGTACAGCATGGCGGGTCCCAGCAGAGAGGGTCATGGCAACCAGAAAGCTCAGAAATGGCCATTTTTAGCACATCTTCCAGCCATAGAGAGAGAGCACATATAATCAGGGTTTGTAGCCAAAGCTCTGGAGGACTCCTGGGCATAGTGATGTCTGTTGAAGACTATTGAGCAAGTCAAGAAAATATGTCACATTCTTCAGAACAAACCATGCCCTGCGGTGCAGTCCTTTTTCTCTCCCTCATTGGTGTCCTGTTTGGGCACTTTATCTCACGTTGCTTCTGATGGCCAGGATGCTGACACTCCAGAGCCCCACTCTGCCTCCTGCCCTTCTCTGCTTCCTATCCCGGGCAGACTTTATTTGCCTTCCAAGGTGACAACAGATTTATTTAAGATACCTCCTCCCAGGGGACAGAAGATATTCCTATTACTAAAAACATCCCCCTTCTTTAGCCTGCACCTGATACCTCATCAGCTACTAGCAGACATGATCATCATTAAACACACACATGCCACACCACCTTGGCACCATTTGAAGTGAGCAGTGTGCTCAGCGCTCAGCCTCTGCAATGAGCCACCCTTACACCTCTCCTTTTCCCATTCTTTTATAAATCACGTTAGAGAAACTTCCGCAGCCTCCTTTTTCAGGGGCACTAGCCCAGACTGGACACAGTTCTCTGTCATGGAAAAAGATGAGGTGCCTAGCTCCTCCCATCTCATTCCCTTTCCTTCCACCTGATCCACATCTGCCTTGCCCACAGTAAGATGACACCACCGACACACTCAGCCCACAGCAACCGACATACTCAGCCCACAGCAGGATGACACCACGGACACACTCAGCCCACAGCAGGATGACACCACCGACATACTCAGCTCACAGTAGGACGACACCACTGACACACTCAGCTCACAGCAGGATGACACCACGGACACACTCAGCTCACAGTAGGACGACACCACCGACACACTCAGCTCCTGTCTAGTAGGGACCTGATTTGTCCGCATTCTGCCCTCTTTTTCTCTTTCATCTCTCTGTCGGAGCAGGGAAGGATGGGGAAGGCAAGTTTCAGTGTGGAACCTGCACTTTGTACTTAATTTCATCCTGTTTGGCGGCACTTTTGATCAGAGTACTTGGATCTGATTGATCAAAGCAGTTTGGAAAAACTGGCATCTAGAATAGTAACAATGCAACAGTTTGTGTGTTTTTGCACACACCTATGTATTTGTTACTTGCCTAACTCTATCTCCTTCCCAATCATCCTTCTTTCCCTCTTCTTTCCTCCTTCCTTCCCTTCCTACTTCCTTCCATCATCCATTTATCTACCCATCTATCCATTCATCCATCCATCCACCCGTCCAGCCAGCCAGCCAGCCATCATGTTGCAGGCTTCAATCAGACACACACATTTATTCAGCACCTACTATCTTCCAGACATTGCTAGTATAACAGGGACCAAACTGGACAAACCTCCTGCTTACTTGAAAATTGCAAGGAGAAACAGAAAGAAAACAAATGATTATGTTCCTCTGAAGCCCAGTGTTAGGGAATGCGATGAAGGTAGAAATAGAGTAGGAGGGTCCGGGGGACTGTTGCTTTTAAAGGCAGGCTGGGCAGAGACGTCCTCTTAGAGAAGACATCATGAGCTGAGTCTTACCATTTAATCCTACAGGGTAGGTCTCATTATTCCATTTTATGGACAAGAAAATGAGGACATCAGAGGTTAAATATATTGCTTAGATTCACATAGGTATTGAAGGCAGGATCATCAAAGGGTGAAGCCAGGCTTCTGGGCTGTTCCCTCCTGTGCTCCAGCCTCACAGGTGCTGGACCCTGCACTGGGTCTCAGGCATAGAGAGCAGATTAAGACCTGGCCCTGCAGCCCAAGCAACAGCAGGTTCAGTGGCTGTGGGGTGTGCTGCAGCTGCTCATGGAAGGGCTAATAAAATGGGGCAGGAAATGGCTTTGTTGATTCTTTCCCTACTTCACAAGACCAGGACTTGGAAATACAAGCAGCTCTTAGTGACTGCTTAGCTCCTAGGAAATGGGTGGGTGGAGCTGCCATCACTGTGCCATTGCACACAATGCTATTCTGATGACCTAGTTTCTGCTACCTTTATTATAAAGTAATTTCTTTCCTGGGAATTGTGACCACTTAAAAAATACATATACCATGGTGCAATTCAAATGTGCCAGTTGATAAATTTGTTTTCCTTATAGGGAGCTCTGAAGAGACTTGGAGCAGTTTCAGACACGTGAACTCACAAACAGCTCAATGGCAGCCTGGGAGGAGAGTTGGATGAGGTTGGACTGGGGAGTACAGAAGGATAAACAGAGAGAGAGGAAGGGGGAGAGAGAAAGGATGAGCGAGATCAACACCAACAGGGACTGAAGACACTGCAAATGTACCGGCGAAGCAAAGGGGAAGCTTCATACACAAATACCAGATAAAGGGCTATCGTTATGATAGGAAGTCAAGCAAAGGCGTGGAAACAGTGTGTAATCAAGTATAAAAGCATTCTGGAAGTGAAAACACTGGATCTCTACTTGCGAATCCAAAGCCGAAACACACTGAGCCTTCTGGGTCAGAGTGTGAAGTGGTTTGGATCTGTGTCCCCACCAAGTCTCGTGGAGAATTATAATTCCCACTGTTGGAGGTAGGGCCTGGTAGGAGGTGACTGGATCATGGGAGCAGTTTCTCCTGAATGGTTTAGCACCATCCCCTTGGTGCTGTTCTTGGGATAGTGAGTGAGTCATTGAGATCTGGTCGTTTAAAAGTGTGGCACCTCCCTCTTCTCTCTCTTGCTCCCACTCTGGCCGTGTGATGTGCCTACTTCCCCTTCACCTTCTGCCATGATTGTAAGCTTTCTGAGGCCTCCCCAGAAGCAGAAGCCACTCTGCTTCCTATAAAGCCTGCAGAACCAAGAACCAATTAAACCTCTTTTCTTTATAAATTACGCAGTCTCAGGTATTTATTTATTTATAGCAGTGTGAGAACAGACTAATACAGGGTGTGCTTATGATTTTAATGCCCCAAATGCTGGCAGAGCAGCACAGCTCAGAAAACCAGGTGTGTGGTGTGTATAAGATGCAATGCCTTGTTTACCAGTAACGCAGAAACATGGTACACGCCCCAGCAGAGGGCCACCTGGCATTTCAGGAGCGCCGCCATTCTCCCAAAGACAAACCCTCAGAAAGGCTTATGGCCAATTTGAATATGTGAATTTTACTAACACAGATGACACAGTCAAACATCATCTTATAATATGCTGTCAATTAACTTAATGAGAAACAGTTAAAGAATCACATTTTAATTTAGATTGTCTTACAAAACTCTCCCACAATGTGGAACAATTTTACTGAGATTACGTTTCCTTTGGTCTCAGTCTTTTTTTTATTTATTTAGAGACAGAGTTTCGCTCTTGTTGCCCAGGATGGAGTGCAATGGTGCGATCTTGGCTCACTGTAACCTCTGCCTCCCGGGTTCAAGTGATTCTCCTGCCTCAGCCTCTCATGTAGCTGGAATTACAGGTGCCCACCACCACGCCCAACTAATATTTTGTATTTTTAGTAGAGATGGGGTTTCACCATGTTGGCCAGGGTGGTCTCGAACTCCTGAACTTGGGTGATCCACCTGCCTCAGCCTCCCAAAGTGCTGGGATTACAGTCGTGAGCCACCATGCCCGGCCTGATCTCAGTCTTCTTGTTTTCCATGGCACATTCCCTGCACTTCCGGCTTTCTCAGGATGCTGACATTTTTTTTTCTGTTATCACTGGAAATCTTGTTTCTAGGTTCGAGTACCCATTCTTCCAACACTGAGCACCTTCTCTGTTAGCCCAGTGGGTGTATATTCATGACCTCCACAACTAAATCACCCACTCTATTGCTTATCAAAGTGAACCCGTAAAAGCTGTCTTACCAGAATAACCAAAATGGGATGAAGTCACAGCCGAAGAATAATATTTAAGCATGTGATAGATGCCCCTGCCTTTTTTTAAACCTGATTTTGTCAGGCAGCCTTGATGAACCTGTGTGGATGCAGGATGATGAGTGCCAAAGCTCCTTCCCACCTGCTCTGTGATACCCAAAAGGTGTGGCTGAGAGAGTGACAGGTCAGTGGTCAGTGATTCTTTTTGCTGGGTACTTTCAGGGGGAAGCCTTGTTTTATAGCTGGGCATGTATGGGATCTAAGAAAAATATAGAATACCTCTCAGTCTTCAGCCTTTTTAGAATGCCCCCTTCTGTCTGATTGATAAACTCAGTGGCCATGCTTCAGAGTTGGAAGAACAAAGGCTTGGAACTTGGGCTGATCTGGCATTCAGTGTCCAAAAGGCCTTGTTGTACAAGCTCTCGAGGCTCTGTCCCCTCATCTGTAAAATGGGGACAAGGACCCGACTCAAAGGTGCTGTAGAGCTGAGTCAGTGTGTAGAGCTCCTGGCATGTGGCAGGCCCCTAGGAAACCCAAATGATAATGAGGACCACCTTGGGCTGTGGGGAAGGCGTAGCTTCTGGACTTTAGGGCTGAGGGTGTGTGTGGGGAGAAGAGAACTCCTTGTACCAGCCCCTGCTCGCATCACTTACCACACCTGTAATGATTCATGATCACGTCAGTAGGGGCTTTATATCCATCTCCCTCACACTTCATGGTCCCCAGGCCCTTACACATTAAGGGGAACTAGTGGAGATTGTGGGCTAACCAGATGCCTCAGGAAATGAGAAGGAAAAGGAATCTCATCTGAAACCCTAATAGTTTTTGCACATCCTTTGCATAGAAATCAGAACAATCATCGAGCACAAGGATTTCAACTTCTCTGCACCCATCCCTTTACTCCTTTCAATGTGTGCGGTTCCCTGCGGCCCCCAAATCCCAGCTGGTTCTGGGAACCCTCCTGGCCTGCCCTGGGCTGGGCCTCCAGACTCCTCCTGAGTCAGCACCCAGTGCCATGTTGAAAGAGGCAGCAGGCAACACTGGGCAAAAGCCTTGAGTCTGACTTCTCTTTATGCCACTCAACCCTAGGAACAAAGATCATTTTCCTGTCATTCCTCTCCTTGCACTTAACACACACACACTTTAACTGAATGACACCTTTTAGATCATCAGTGGGCCACTTGTAATTAAAGTATGGTGCTGGATACAGCACTTCAATCCTTATAACCACCCCGTAAGGTCTACATTCTCCCCATTTCAGAGATGTTTCACTTAGCCTCAGCGTTTTAGCAAGTTGCCAAAGATCACAATGTAAATGGCAAAGTTGGGTTTGGCTCATGGGTTTAAAGCCAAAACTCATGATCCAGCCTTGATCCTGTACAGCCTTCCTGTTAGAAACCCCCTACTTGGCCACAGACTCCTGTCCCTGCCATCCTTTCCTCTTCAGAACCACCAACATATTCTCCTGTAATCCACCTGCTCGTGGTGTCAGCTCCATCTTCACCAAATCTTTTTCCGAAAAGTCTCCTGACAGGTGAGGACACCAGCCACCTCATGCTCATGTCTCAGGTGCTGAACTGACCTGGGTCACAGCCTACCCCCTGCACCCAAGCATGCGCAGTGAGATTTCCCTTTAAAACTGGGACAATGGAGGCAGGCAGCAGATATTTGTATGCTTTTTGTTGCATCTATACTGATTCAGGGAAAGAAATGAAAAATTTGGAGTAGAATGACTTGGAAACCTCTGAGGAAGTAGTTCCTCAAGAAATAAATCTCAGTGAAGTTTGGCCAGTAAAACTGACTCCACTCTGCTATTAATTCATCCAGTGGCTTGAACGATGCGAGGTTCTAAAGGTTAACTTTCTGTCTCTACCTCCAGGAAGACAATAACGGTCACCTTCTAAGAGTTTCATTCATTTCAGCTTTCACCCAAAACATGAGGGAGTGAGGGATGCCATGTCACGCTTTACCGCTGAAATAGGGCCAGGACATGATGTCCCCGGGGCACAGCAATGATACGGCTCACTGCCACATGGCAAACAAAATGCACATTCGCAGGAGAGGCAGGCCATGATTTCATCAGCCATGTAAACATGAGGATAGGACAGATGCATTTCTCTATGGAATCAAAGGTCTGAAGGCATACTCCAACCCCTGTCATCTACTTTGTTCATTCTCTTCTCTGGAGGATGAAGAAAAGTGGCTATGATAACTCACAGGAAGCCCCAATAGATGTGATCTTTTGCGTCCTTTTATCAGCCCTCTGAAACTGCTGCTGCTTTAATTTGGTAGTGGTGGTGAGGGTTGCAGGAAGGTGGGAGGAAGATGGAGCAGAGCCCTGTTTACAATGCTTACGCTTACCCAGTTGGCTAGGGTGCCTTGCCCTGGAGTCTCCAGGCTGTAATGAGAAATCTCTCGTGAGGAACACGGATGTTTAAAGGCCAAGGGGTTTGAAATGAACCAAACTTCTAAGGACACAGTGGCCAAAACTTGGTCCTGTTTGCAACACGCCCCTGCTGCCCCGAACTCCAATGTTAGGTTGTAGGATGGTACCACGGTGGGCTCTGGGCCACTTCCTGGGGCCAGGGAGCTGCCAGTTAGTGGTCGTCAGAGTGATTCAGCACAACTCCTTCCAGAACCACATACTGGCCACACCCCTTCAGGGTGGAATCCACCTGTGTGGTAAGAGGTTGTTTTGGGAGCTTGGAGCAGCAACAGCACTTTGTGAAAATGGATTGTGGGGGTAGGAGACGCAGGGTTGTTTATTATTTTGTTGAACACCTCTCCCATATCCCTTCTTCTAGGAACAAGAACATTTTCCTTATGGGAAATCCGTTATACATGGTTTATTGGAGCTAACTTTCCTATCCAGTGGCAGAGGTATGCACATAAGATTGAATCTGAGAGGTCCATCCCACAGGTTATATGATCAGGTCAATGCTGGGCACACGACCAAAACCAGAGGAGTCAGCGTCTTCCTTGGAACTTGACGCCTGAGTCAGCTGGATGAGGGTCCAGGGCTCCTGTGTCCTTCAGGGCTCTCCTCTGCCCCCGGCTTTGCCATGGAGGCTAGGATTGGCCCTCCTTTTCCTCCTCCCAAGGTTGTCCTCCTCTTGTATTTACCACACTTGCTTTTGCCTCCTGGGAGGCCCCAGGGCTCCTGCCTGTGGGCAGGGATGGTGCCTCGGGCCAGCGCATAGCAGATGTGTTCCAAGAACGAATGAGTAAAAAGCCATTTGGGGAAAGCACATCATGTCTCCAATGCCCTTCCCGGAGGAAGTCAATGGTGGTTCTGCAAACACAGCAGCCTGGGTAAACGAACACTGTCTGCTGGTTTATCTTTTCTATGACTCTGGATTTCCACTTATTCATTGACATCAAATGAAGTATTACTGTGGGATCTTATGTAAGGTCATAAAAAGACAGACGTTTTACTTCCTGGAAAGGTAAACTTATTCCTTCAAAGTTCAGGAAGAAAACATATAAGCAGGGAAACCGAAGGGGGCTGAGTGCCGACCTTGGGAGCAGATGCAGCTCCAGCACTAAAAGAAAACGTCATTAAAGGCAAGAGGCTCAAAGGCATGGAGCCCGCAGACAACTCTCTGCGCACCCTGCCTGTCCAGAACCTGCTGATCCCAGTCAGGACAGCGGAGGAGGGGCCAGCAGAGTGCTTCCTGTGGCTTCTGTGCATTAGCTGCCATCTGGCATTTATCTTAGAGACAGAATGGTCAGTAATTCAAAAAGTGCAAATGACTTCTATCCACTTGTAAGATGTTATAAAGGTACAGATTTGGTTCGAAGTTGCTGCCTTAAAAAATGTCTGTCTCCATGAAGACAAGAGATTTCACATTTCTTGAAAAGAATGACAACAGTGTTCTTATCACTACCATATTACATCAATTAGAGCCTTTGAGTCCTGAATAATGGAACACTGACATATTTTGCCATTATCAAAAGATAAAATTTAGCCTTTCAGAGGGAATTTTGACACCATACTACATTTTATAATTATGTTGAAAGTGATGGATTTTAATTACCAGTTTTATCTTCAGAGTGCTATAACTTATATTTGTAATTGTAGTTTGGAAGTTCCCAATGTCATTATGTTTTTTTTTTTTTTTGGAAAGAGAAATGATGGCATCTTGAATTAAGCCCACAATTTACTCAATCTAATCTTACTTAAAATGACTCTATTATGCAAATATACTTCTCCAGTTCAGTCACATCAGCTCCTCCTTCCCTCTGTCACTGATTTCCCTGATCCCTGCCACTAACATCCACAGACAAAGGCATTTTTACAAACAACTGGAGACTGTATTGTTCTTCCCATCTCTCTTCTTCAGACGGACCTTTGTATTCTTCAGAAAATGAAGTCCAAATGAACAAATTTTATCATTTCTTTCTCGCTTGAGAAAGAAGACTTTCCTGACTTCTAAACAATACGACTTCTGGCAAAAAAATCTCTTTTTTTCCCATCTGTGGCCACAGGAGTTGTAGGTGATTCATAAATGCACTGCCCCAAGTGGGTCACAATAAACCAAGCTCATGTAAACCAGCTTTGCAGATAAACACTGAGTATTGACCAGCCCATAAAAATGCTCTGGCCAGCTCACACTGCAGAAAGCAAACGACATTAGATTCTGGTGAGTGATAAAACAGAAAAAGCTAACACATTTCAGGAATTCTCTGAGGCCAGTTGTTTGTGACTATAGATGTGTAGTTATCTGTAAGATTAATTGCCAAGGAATATTTTCAGTAACCATGCTAGTGGTTCTGACAAACAACATTGGTAAAAGTAAATTTGCTACCTAAATAAAAATATCCAGCTATATTTCAGAAGGAGTAAAGGTCATATCATATTGACAGAAAATCTTTGTAGATACTAACACTAAACCTGGCAAAAAGAGCTAAACACCAACCACACAGTTTGAACTGTGAATAACATTTGTGTGTTTGAAATCAACATAGGAAGTCTTGAGATACAAGACTTGTGGGATAAAAATCAGTAAGAAAAAAATTATACTCCTAGCCAACGAGAACATACATTATCAACAACAAAAACAATTAGAACAACAAATAAATGAACAAAAAACCCAAAAGGCATTCTCAAAGTGCATTCCTTTGCCAGTTAGAAGTTGCAGGCATGTGTTTTGAATTTTCTATTGTTTTATTTGTAGAAAGATTTGGAAGCAGGATTATTTTATTGAAATAGAATGCCAGATTGAGAAAAGCCCATTTCAAAAGGGAATCGTTATTTGGAAGGAAGGACTTCATCCAGTTAGTGTTTGGGTCACCAGATCTGGAGGACATCCTGAATATAACTGGAGAATTCTGGACAACTCAGCAACTCGGCCAGGTCACTGGGGTGCAAATGTCAAGGGCCAGTGGGGCAAGGACTCAAGGACTCAAGGGCTCCTGGAGCTCTGAGTTCCTGCATTTCCCAGGAGGCCTGCGATGACCCCAATGCATACGTGATCCAGATCCTGAAGCATTTGCTCCTGGGTGGGGAAATACTGCAAATGCAAACTTGACAATAAGTTTTCCTTTCTGAATCATGAAAAGCTAATTCAAACCAACCACTATAACAAAGCATTGAAATGTTCTCAATGGTATATCTGGCTGGCCAGGGGCCTGGCTGAGGAAGTCACCTCCGCTCCCAGGACTGCGTTTGTCCGGGATTCATGCCTCCCGGGAGGATATTGTGATGGATTCACATCCGCACTCCCCTCCAGATCCAGGCAGGAGTACGCAGAGACTGTGGGAAGTGTGTCACTCTGGCAGAGTCAGGGCTCTTGAGTCAGCATCTTACACAGAGCAAGACGTCAACAAATACTTGACAAATGAGAGAATGGTGTGGCAGATGAGGATCTCTGCTCTCCAAGTCACAGCCCAAGCTCTACAGGCACAGAACTACCGGAACTTGCCCTGGTTGGCCCCACTGTCCCTGTGTGCCCTGAGCTGTGCTATTCTGGATACTGGAAATATCCCTCTTCTTCCACCCCTGGCAAACCACGATTCCATGGCAACTTGTCTTCAAAGCCTCTGAGTTGGCCGCTTTCCTCCACCCCAACATATCTGGCCTATGACCCTCTTATAGCCCATTTTACGGACCCCAAGGATTTGAGTATCTTGCTCACTAGTCTAAGCTTCCTGGGAGTGCAGCTTCATCTTATTTATAGAGCTTAGATTTACTAGGAGCTCTGCATCTAGCACAGAACCACATATATTACATGGAATAGATCATAGGCTATGTTAGAGGACAACAGACCCTTGGGGTAGGTAGATCACTATCCTCATTTTACAGATGAGGCACCGCAAGGTTGAGCAATTTGCAGAAGGTCCCTTGCTAGTAAGTGGTCTGTTCAATGCCTGTGGCTCCCCCAAAAGGCCCACATCCTTATCTAAAACCTATGCACATGTTATCTGACATGGCAAAAGGGACTTTGAAGATGTGATTACTTTTAGGATCTTGAGGTGGGAAGATCACCCTGGACAATCTGAATGAGCCTGATAGAATCACAGGGGCCCTTATGAGAGGAAGGCAGGAGAGTCAGTGTCAGAGAAAGGGATGTGACTATAGAAGCAGAAGTCAGAGAGGGACAGAGATTTGCAGATGCTGTGCTGTTGGCTTGAAGATGGAGGAAGGGGCCATGAGCCAAGAAATGCAAGTGGCCTCTAAAAGTTGGGAAAGGCAAGGAAACGGATGTTCCCCAGAGCCTCCCAAAGTAATGCTGCTTTGCCAGTTATCTTAATTTCAGGATTTCTGACCTCCAGAACTATAAGATGAAGCATTTGTAAGCCATTAAGTTTGTGCTAATTTGTTACAGCAGCCATGGGAAACTCACATAGGGCCTGTAAGCTGGAAACCAGGCGGAAACACTGACAAGTGGAGGAAGGAGCACACTGCACTCCCAAAGGAGGGGGTCAAAGGCCCATTCTGAGAGCTCCCTGGCATCAAGGGCCTTCCCTGCTCTCTGCTCTCCTAATGAAGTCTGTATAATGATCTGAAGAACTGAGAAGGGGTGGGCAGGACTGACCAAAACCCAGAAAGTCACAAGCCCAAGGTGGCTCCCCAAGCCTGGTCTCTGTGTTATGGCTTCCAGGAACACTAAGCCATCTCCTCAAAGGTAAAGCCTCTTCACCAAAACACGTTTGTTACCAATGGTCCTGACGCCATGGATGTTCCATGCTGTGTGCAGTGGCCACACCCACCACCACCCCAGCAAAGGTCTCCTAGTTACCAGAGAGAGTGGATGGGAGAGAGCAGAGCTAAGCCAGGAGCTCCCAGGGAAGCCCCCTGCTTAGGAAGAGGATGTGGCTACCTGGGCACTCAGACCTTCAGCGTCCCCCTCCATCGTAGGGATGATGAGAGCCCATGCAGGTGACTTCCTATTGCTCTTGCTTTTGAAAAGCTCAGTCTGTGGGTCAGGTTGTCAGTGTGTCTGCCTGTCTGGTTCTCTCTCTGGTCAGGCAGCTGCAGAAGGACTAGTTTGATGAGATAATAAATACCAGCCTTGGTCACCATGAATCAGAGGCACACAGCCAGCTGAGTCACACACTGGGGGTGGCTCAGACAGCACTGTCGAGTTCCATCTGACCTCACGCTGGAAACGGGGCCAGCTGTTCAAAGACGGCAGGGCATTAAGGAACATATTTCACTCCCAAAGCTCCAAGTGCTGTGTGTGCTCTGGCCACAAAATGCTTTTTGGAAAGGAACTTCATCACAGCCCTTGTAACTCAAGAAAAGGAGACTGCTGATTCTGGGGAAAGGCTGGGAAGGGGATGGCATTAGGGATGCATGAAGCCATGAAGATCTGGCCTGCAGCAGTAGCCGCAGTCCCAAAGTGACCTCACTTGGCTAAAAGGTGCCTGATTTCACTAAACCATGTCAAGCCGAAACACCATTCAATGTGTATAGTGAGTCCTGGCTTAGTTCTTGTCATTGCAACAGGGTGTTCCCCACTGCTCCTGCCCCCTGCTTTGCCTAGGGGACCCCAAGGCCCAGCAGGCAATGATGCCAGGACTGAAGGCTGCTCAGGGTCCAAGGATGAAGCACTAAGGGTCCAGGAACTGCAGGCCTCCCCATCCCACCTGCCCACATGCATCCTTGAGTGCTGAGGAGCATCGGAACAACAACTCAGAGGCCAAGCTAAAGAGGCCTCTGCTCATCCATCCTTGCTACCAGGCTGCCTTTCTTCTCCCTTAGAAAGCTCCAAGTACAAAGGGCATTGCTGGTTGGCAGGGGACGTGGGCCTCCCAGCAGGACCCAGCTCCAAGAGACATCCATCTTGTTTTCCATGCCTGGTCATGGCTTTCACATTCCATTGAAAACCCAAGCTTCAAGGTTTAGTTGTCATTTTCTGTTCCACTTTACTTCCCTCATCACTCCTAAAACCAAAGCCTCACAACAAAAGTCTGACAAAGGTCCTATCAGGTTTCCCTCTCCCTAGAGATCCTGCCTGATTCTGCTTGGCTTTCAGCCTGAGCCTGGCCGACCGCAGCGGCCTTGCCAGAGTCGGGGTCTCTGGCCATGGCTGAGGTCATTTCTGCAGCCAGCGGGAGGAGGGAGTGACAAAGGACTCAGCCACGTTACAATACGGGAAAGAGAACTGCAGGACAGGGTGGGGCCTGCATTTGTGGATTTCATGGTTGGACTCCTGGGAGCTGGACACAGGCATTGAATCTCAAATGGTTCTGGGGTGACAGGGCCTTGGAGTCCAGGGCTGCCCAATGAGGCCTTGGATCTAACCCCAGAAGGTGGGGCATGGAGGAGAGAGACGCAGGGGGTGAATTCTTCCCCCTTTTGCATCTGAGCTTCTGCTTCATTTTGGAGCTTTGGTAGAGCTTTAGAGCAAGACCTCCCTCTTCGGGGTGACTGTGCATTGTGGGAGTATCACATGGGCATTGGGTCACAGTGACCCAGGTTCAAATCCTAGCCCGGAGACCTGGGGAAACTGACATTTGGTCTCAGAGTTTGAGCATCACCTTCTGTAAAACTTCGTAGTCCCCACCTCAGGGGCTTGTTGGAGGGTCAGAAGAGACAAACTGTGCCAAGTGCCCAGCCTGAACTGGTGACATGGTGAACTGATGGCCTCTTGTTTGACTCAACCACCCACTTTCCCATTTGGGACCCACTCATTGCTGTTCCCAGGCCTTCCAATTACAGACACATTCATGCTTCAAGTGGAGCTCTGGGCCCCTCACTTGGTTGGGGTCCTCTTTTGAGTACAAAGGGGCATTACTAAAATCTCAGTGGTGGTGGGGAAGTTCTGTCTGTCTGTCCAACTACATGCTGTGCCATCCGAGGGCAGGAGTCGTGGCGGATTCATCCCTGCCATTCCCTGGAGCACACAGTAGCTGATCCTGCATCTCCTGTTGGACTGCATTGAGCTTCTGAAGGCCAGGCTCCAGACAGCGCCCATTTCTGCGCACCCCATGCCCAGGGTGGCCCCAGCCCCTCCCTGGGAGTCAATCACTCCCGACTGAACACACCGGATGCTGTGTGGACAGCGCCCGCCAGGAGTGGAGGCTCGCCAGAACAGAGCACACGCCCCCAGTCCCAGGTCTGCCAGTGCCTCTCCTGATGCCAAGCTTGTGGCGGCCACGTACCTGGTCCCCAGAGCGTGACACACTGCTGCTCATGAGTCTGGCAGATGCCATTGTAGCAGTAGCCGTCCACACCCTGACATGGGTGCCCGTCGTGCAGGTACACATTGGCTGGGCAGTGAGGGCTGGCCCCCGTGCAGAACTCCGGGAGGTCACAGGAGTTGCTGGAGTCCCTGCATGCCGTTCCTGCAGGCTTCAGCTGGAAGGAGAGGGCCATTTATGGCACATGCACCCCGGGAAGGGGAGGGGCAGCTCTCTGCAGCACTCCTGGGCTGGAGCAGACAAGGGCATCTTAAAGTCCCACATAAAGGGTTGAGGATTTCAAAGGAAGTCGCTTCTAATGTAGAGAGAGCTCATTAAATCATCAGATTCTCACTCTGGGGTTCACTGTTCCACTATAAAGTGGGTGGGACAACCAAGAGCAGCCTGTCTTTCATGTCATGCAACATTAGGGCTCTCCGAGGAACACGCAAGCTGGCTGCCGGCACTTGGCACCTCAGAAGAGGAAGAAGGAGGGGAGTGTTGGCTGCTGGGCTGGTTGATTCTTAAGGAAAAGGTCTCTGGGTGTCAACATCATCACACGTTTCAAGGGAACATTTGCATTTATAGTGTTAGCATTTGTGGGCAAGTTAATAAAAATGACTTTAAGGGCAGAATCACAATAGCAATTTTACTTTGTCATCAAATCGTAGAACTGGAACTCTCTCTTTACTGCTTTATGGAAAGAACAGGAGAAGAACAAGGGAGAGGTAAAGGATGTTAGAAGCCATCTGACCACAGTGGCTCACGCCTGTAATCCCAGCACTTTGGGAGGCCAAGGCAGGCAGATCATGAGGTCAGGAGATCGAGACCATCCTGGCTAACATGGTGAAACCCCATCTTTACTAAAGATACAAAAAATTAGCCAGGCGTGGTGGTGGGCACCTGTAGTCCCAGCTATACGGGAGGCTAAGGCAGGAGAATGGCGTGAACCTGGGAGGCGAAGCTTGCAGTGAGCCGAGATCACACCACTGCACTCCAGCCTGGGCAACAGAGTGAGAGTCTGTCTCAAAGGAAAAAAAAAAAAGAGGAAAAAAAAGAAGCCCTCTGACCAATGACTCAGCTTTTTGTGGTTGAAGAAATTAAGGCTCAGAGTAGCCTGTCTGAGACTACATGGCTAGGGACCCCTGCAAGTCCTGGGCTTAGTTCCCTGCATACTCCTCAAACGCAAAGAGATAAGACCCCTGCTAACTTCTAGAAGATCTGGAAGTTGAAAGCAATTGTTAAAAAAGTCATAACCTAAAAGTGAACCACAATCAGGCATGGTCTTGTGGTCCTCCCTCCCCTAACTTGGGCATCCTCTGGGCACAGGCTCAGACTTGCTTCCCCCCTTCCCCCAACTCCCTTCCAGGCACCTTCCTCCACCAGTTACTGGGGGCCAGGGAGAGATAGCTGCTTATAACATCCCCCCAGAAGTTAATCAGCATTAGGAAGAGGATGAAGGCTATTTTAAAGCCGAACATTAAATGTTATAATGCACTTCTAAATCACCGCGCTCATGTGGGGCAGCTAAGAGGGAGTTTCCTGTAAGCGGAATGTCGGGATCAACTGCTTAATTAAAACGAAATAAAACTCTACCCTTGGAACTGCTGCATCAAAAGTTCAGGCTTCTACTCTGTCAGATATCAGCTTTGAATAATGAGACAATGGAACTGCCAAAAGAAACGCAGTCCTAGCTAACAGCAATGGCGAGAGCATAAAACTGCCATTCTTGGCTGGGCAGGGTTGGTGGCACCTTCTTTTGGGAGGACGTTAAGATTGAGTTGTTTATACAAAACTTCTGGGACAACCCAGTAGGCAGGCGTTCGTGGGATGGAGAAGGTGAACCTGGGGGAACCTGAGTGACAGTGGGTGGGGACTTGTTTTCGCCTTGCTCTACTTGTCAGCACAGTAGGACCGCATGTGCCTCTGACGGCACAAATGGAACATGTGAAGTTGAACTAGGGTTTACCGGTCTGATGAATTGTCAGCCACTAAATAAATAAACACAAGTGAGTGGCAATTAAAGCATGCATTTCACCCCAAGATTGGAAGATAAACAATAAGAGGTGGGTAACACCAACTGGCGTGAGAAGGAGGGATGGTGCGTGCTGTGGTGAGTGCTGGGAAACCTTCCAGCCGCACTGCTTGCCCTGCATCACATCTGAACCACCTGAATCTGTTGGCGACCTGGGGATCAAGTTGCAGCTCCAGTGACTCACCTGGCAGTCTTCACAGCACAGCCCGTGTGCGCACACAGCGTCTGGCTTCAGGGTACAGGCGGTGGCATTGCAGCAGCGATTCATACATTCCTGGAGAGGGGAATGGGATTTGTTTGACAGGGTCTTAGGGAGTATGCACTCACTGAATGCAAAATCACACCTCAAATGGCTGTGAAAAGCAAGAAAAACTAAGAGGGCCCAGCTCCTGAACTGCACACACGCCTGTTTCTGTCTGTTAGGAAAGCAAAGCTTCTGCTGTTTATGAACCAACTGGGTCTACAAGTCCCTGGAAAAAGCCAGTAGCACACAAGTGCCCTCATGAAAAGTAAAGCAGTTGTGACATAGGCTGGCTGGCCGGGGACATCACTGTAGTCAGCAGTAGTACACTGGGGCTCTGTAGAGGGGTGTCCAGGCGGATCTCATTGCAATGAACTGCATCAGGATCCCTCAAGGACTTTGAAATTACCTAATCAAAAATATACATAGATGCGTACAATCTGTACTCTTCAAAAATGAACCCTTTTTGATCTAGAGAGTACTGGCAGGAAATGAAGTCAAACCAGTGGTTTCAACCACAATTCCCTGCAATCCCACCAGGGTCGTGGAGGAGACCCTTGAGCAGCCCAGGTAAGTTGTCTGGCCTGACAATTCCATCACTTGGAAAGTCAGAAATGGACATTAGGACATTATAACAACCCACTGGCCGGAAGGAGGACTCTGGGCCATGTCTATTGATTTGCAAGGGACTTAAATGGATAGATCAAGCATTAGATGCATTGTCCTCTCTGAAACAAAAGTGAGAAAAGAAACTAACTCCTTTATAATGCTGTGCCCACAAATACCCATTGTTTCCTTTTTTTTCCTAACAAAAACAAGAGATTGACATTTTTTGCTTAGTTCTCAACAAAAGGCCTGCATACATTTATCAAGTAAAGTCCTTGCACTTGGGAACATTCGAGTAACCTGGAGTTTACACATTTTAGAAGAAATGTAATTATCATAAGATGGAACAGTTCATAGATCTTTAATACTGAGTAATTTATCACTGTTCTTTTATTTTATCCAATATATGATATGCTCTGAAAAATTTCTATACTATTGGCTGGGGTGAAGCTAATCACACACTAGTTTAATAATATAATACTTTACTCCTAAAAACCATCTTTCTTGAATGGATTTATCATGAGTTTTATAAATGCAATTAATACAATTTTGTCAATAATCCAGAAGATTTATGGCAAACCTAGATACTGAAACTATATCCCATGTAAAACTCCATGAATTATGCTCTCATTTGATGTTCCATTTGCTTCTATTATACAGACTTCCAAAGTTATTAAATGTTAAATTTGCTTGAGGACTTTATAAACATCCAGAATGTATAATATATACAATAAGATAAAACTGTCAACCGGAAGTCATAGCTGTAACTTTTATGACAGTAAGGGTTTCTAACCTGTGGACTTATAATTCGAAAAGAGTTTAGGAACTTTTTTTTAAAAAAAGTAGTCCATTAATTGCATTTTTAAATCAGAGTCATCAAATGCACACCAATGCTATCGTGGGCCTTATGGTCTAAATGGCTCTACGGATGACACATTTACCAAATTACAAGTTTTCTTGAAATTCCATGTTAAATCAGCCATCCTAAATCTGGGTCCTAAAATTCTTTAAGAAATATCTTCCCCCGTCTCTCAAATCACCCAATAATATAAGCAGCAGCTCACATGGAAATGCAGCCAAGCCAAATGGCTCTGACTTCAAAGGGGATGATAATGTGAGAAAGATAACTAAGTTTAAAAGATATTCACAAGCTACTGGCATCCTATTGACTTTAAACAAGGAGATAAGGCTGCTTTCCCAATCCTGTTAGCTGGAAGAATGAGTGAGTTGTCAGGATTTCCTTATGTTGATATAAATCCAATGCCCTGTCCGGGAAGGTTTCAGCAATCAACCTGTCTTTAAACCACCCAGGATCTATTTCTTCTGCAGTACCATATTTCTCAGAAGAGACACATTCTTCATCTGCTGCTACATTTACTATTTTAGTCCTCAATAGAGAAGTCCAACAGAGCCAATGAATACCAACTCTCCAAAGAAGACAGAATAATGAAAGCATTGGAGAATTCTCTGCAAAGCCCTAATTGTCATTCTCAGGTTGTAGGTAGCAGACAGATTCTTAATCACAATGAACTGGGAAAAGACTAGAAGTCATCTCCTTGTAAATAATGGAGATTATTTCTGGGAGCAAGGGAGAAGCTGGTTTCCGTTGGGTGATGGCAGAAGTTTTTCGGATCCCATCCACTCCTTCCTTGACGTGGTAACACACTGGGTCCCTCTATGGGCCAGGGAATGGCCAGGTCAATCTGATGCAAGGGCATGCAAGTAACTCCAGGGCCTGAGCACTGGGTAGTGGGATAAAGAACCTAGGTTAACAAGTCTTTTTACATAAAATTCTTAGGAAAAGCAGTTTGGAAACTGTAAACGGGTTGTCACACTGCCAAACACAATTTGAGTTTGAACCTTGAAACTATTATTTTCAAATAATAACCACTTGAAACTATTTTTTGAAAAGCAAAAAAATAATTAAAAAAAAACCCAAATCTAAAAAGTGAGGCAAAAGGCTCACCTGTAACTTTCAAAGAGAGAACTTTGGATGAGGGGAATGAGGGCTATCTTCAAATATTAAGAAGTTATCCTATAAAATAAGGACCTTAGCCACAGAAATACAAAGTTGGTAACTGCATGCAAGCGGAACTTGGCTCCGCAAGGAGGGAGTTTGTAATAATCAAAGCTGCCCTATAATGCAACATGCCACCTGGAGGGACAGCACCCTGTTGAGCCACATGACTCCTTCATGGAGAAAAGAGAGAGGATCATAATATGAGTGACTGGCACATTTTAGGCACTCAAGCATTTGCCGATGTGATGGTGGTGGTGGGGATAATGATAGGGGTGGGGATGGTAGCAGTGATGCTGGTAGTGATGTGGATCTGGTGTGGCCGTGGCGGTGGCCGTAGCTGTGGAGATGGCAGTGGTTATAATAGTGGGGTGATGGTGAGGGCAGTAGTGATGATGGTTGCGGTAGTGGCAGTGATATGGTGATGATGGTCATGAGAGAAATGGTGATGCTGTTGGGTGGAGAGGTGGTGATGATTGTGGAGATGGTAATGTTAGCAATGGTGGTCATGATTGTGGCACTGCTGCTGGTGGCATATGGAGTAAAATGACTGCTAACAAAATCATTCCAAACCCGAGAGTTCATGGCTTCATGAAGAGCTGTCAAATTTATTTAGATGAACAAACAATCATAAGAAGTTCAAATAAAAGACAAACCGTTTTAAGCCAACATGGCCTCTCTCCTGAGAAATATGAGTAATTTAAACTAATTCATTTTTTCCTTTAAGAAATTAACAAGGCCTACAAGGAATTTCCCCTTTGCATACCCCAACCCGTGATGGTTTTAAGTTTTCCTCTGTTAATCTTGAGAAGAGTTTCTGTAACACTATAATTAGGCCTTGCTCCTACACAGCAACCATTCCCTGCTCATTGTGAGCAAAATTAAACACCCCTCCAGACAATGTCATTATCATGGTTAAGTTCTGAGTTTGGCAAGGGCATAAAAACATTTGAAGAAACCACTTCTACATCACATCCCCCCTTACTCCCACCCAATACTTACACACGTCCAACATTCTTGCAGAAACTGTCAGACCAAGCTCATTCCTCCTGGTATGGAAAACCTCAGAGACTTGAAGATGGGGATACGATGAACATTCTGTTTGCCAGTTATTTGATGGACACAGGAATATACCGGATGCTGCAGAGTCTCAGCACAATTTCTTCTCCACCCTAAACTCCCTGTTTCAGAGCAGCCCTTGGAGATGCCCTTCCTAAACTCTCATTAAGTCCATCTGTGAATTTAGCTAAGTCTGCCTTGAACTTGTGTACTATTTCAGCTTGCATAAACTCTCAGGGAGGGAATCCCACATGGAGACTGCCTGCTATACAACTGCTTGCTTTGATTTATTCTAAACACAACCTCCTCCAGACTTCGAAAGGGCACCTGTTTTACCAGGAGGTCTCATGCTGTCTTCTGTCTTTCTTTCTTGAGGTTATTCGGAGATTACAAAGTGGCTTCTATAATTTTTATATTGATTATCTTGGGTCCTATTAAAACAAGGACATTTCCTGATATTGGCTGGAAAACAGGGTTAAAGAAGCCCTGTGCTAGATAAAAATGCTCCCTGCCTTCACTTATTGCTTCTGAAAGCTACAAGCATGACAGACAGAAGCCTCTAGCTGTATATACAGAGGCGTGTGCAGCAGCAAGGCAGAATTTCAACTGGAGAGGAAGCTCTTGGTTAAAAATGAATGCTGCTTATTCAGATTCCCCTCTGGTAGCACACCTTACAAAGAGAAAGAAATGGTGCTTATTAGCTATTTGAAGCTAGAATTCCAGGGCTTTCTTCTCTGCCAAACTCAAAGCTAAACACTTTTTCATTGTTTTTGTCCTCATCTTGCTGAGAATGTCGCACCCTTCGATAGGATTATTTATCTTTTTAAATCAAGTGATCACTTATTCCATGCAATGGTTAAAATTCAAGAAAGCCAGCCTAGCTCGTGGGCCTTGTTCAGGGTGGCCAGATAGGGCTCTTCCTTCCTGAGTTCTAGTACTTTCATCTGGCTGTACAGTTCCTCCAAGTCCTGTCTTCTTTGCCTAGCCGAGGATACAAGGCTTCTTGTGTCCTTGTTCTGGGGATGGTTCTTACCTCCGGCTCCCCGCAGTCACACTGCTCTCCATCTTCCACAAATCCGTTCCCACACTTCTGGCCCCCGAAAGACTCCCTGACTTCTGGCAGGTTAAAGAGGCACATCCCCATTCCTTTCTCCAGGCTGGTCTCCAAGTCCTTTCTGCTGCAACTGCTGAACACCATGGGAAATGGGTACCTGAGAAAGGAAAGCCCAGAACAGTAAGTCACAGGGCACGGAACGGCTTTGCCTGCCCTTCTTGTGCCCACAAGAAGGCACCCACTGGCCACATCCACCCAGGTGTTCACTGGTGGTCTCAATGAACAAGGCATATCAACAAACTCAGATATGCAGTGTAAAGCGAGGCACATTCAGTTCTATCCCGACATCCATTCCTGTACAGTGCCAACGTGACTGATGAGGAAGGGCGTTATCAAAAAAGAAACGATCTTTTGATGGTTTTCAAATCAACAAGTTCAGGCAGAGTCTCATGAAAGACATTATTAATAGTTCTGGGTGAAATGACGCAATGAAAAGAGAATTCTTAGGGATTGTAGCTTGTAATACAAACATATAACAATGTCCTTGTTGGAAAGTGCAAAGAAGGAAAGAGTATGAATGATGGTGTTTATTAATTCCATGCTTCCAAGGACACATGGGTCCACTGTAGGGCAGGGCCTGCTGATATTGGCATTCAGGTCTACAAAGGTCAGATCACTGTCTTCCCCCAGCACAGTTGTAAGAGAATGGAGGTGATCCAGAAATGCAGATCTTACCCTTGCCTCTAAATTCCAGGGCTACAACTGGGTGTGGCAGGGTCAGCCAACTCCCCAGCAAAGTTATGCTCCCCTTCTGTGCTCTAGAAGGGCTACCCAGCCCCCATGTACCTGGGTGGGCTGCATGACTAATTCTTGGCACTAGAACATGAGCGAAAGTGATATAGGTCACTTTTGGCTGATGGTATTTAAGCGAGTATTACTTCTTCATATCCTTTCTTTCCCCGTCTGCCAGCTGAGATTAGGGTATCCCACGGTTTTAGGAGATGGAGGAGTCAGGCATGGCATCTGGTCCTAACTCACTGTATGGAGGGAAGCCACCTGCAGCCTAGAGCCTCAGGGCCTCATACAGACAGAAAACACGCTAATATGGTAACCCACTGAGCATTTGGTGTTTGATTCCCAAAGCAGCCAGTGTTATCCAACATACACAGAGTGTCTCACTTTTTACAAATGCATTTTCCCATGTCTTGAGGCAGCAAGGATTATTAAGGTATAAGCATGCCAGAAACCCAGAAAGTTTTATTACTTAGAGAGGGGGCAGGGACTGCTGTCCAGCAAACCCAAGCACCCTCTCCCGACGGAGACATTTATAAGGATGACATTAGAACTGGATCTCAATCAATTGGCCAAACCAATGCAAGCTGCTACGCTTCCCTGATGATGGTAGACCAGCGGCCACTTAATGATAGAGCTTGGCAAATTTTGAGATCATGATTTCCAGGACCGAACTGATAACACTGCACCATCCTTTCTGAGTGGTTTCCCTTTTCTTCCCCGAGTATATAAGGCATGCTATTAGCCACAGAGTTTTAATGACCAGGTATTTATTTTTTCTTTATTTTCTGAGACTGACTGTCACTCTGTTACCCATGCTGGAGTGCAGTGGCTCACTGCAACCTCCACCTCCCGGGTTCAAGTAATTCGCCTGCCTCAGCCTCTCAAGTAGCTGGGATTACAGGCGCCCACCACCACGCCCGGCTAATTTTTTGTATTTTTAGTAGAGATGGGGTTTCACCATGTTGGCCAGGCTGGCCTCAAACTCCTGAGCTCAGGTGATCCACCTGCCTTGGCCTCCCAAAGTGCTGGGATTACAGGCATGAGCCACCATGCCTGGCCCTTAACTTTTAAACTTTAATTGTAGGTTCAGGGGTACATGGGCAGGTTTGTTATGTAGGTAGACTGCATGTTAACGGGGTTTGCTGTACAGATTATTTCATCACCCAGGCAATAAGCATAGTTCTCCACAGGGAGTTTTCTGTTATTCCCTTCTTTGTGTCCATATGTACTCAGTGTTTAGCTCTCACTTATAAATGAGAACATGTAGTATTTGATTTTCTGTTGCTGCATTAGTTTTCCCTCCAAGTGGTTTCTATCAACCTTGGGCTATTAACTCTGGAGTATATTAATAATTCTAAGATAAATAAATTAATAAATGAAAGTGCTCCTCTGTGGATGCAAAGGCAACATACCAGGACTTACTCATAGTGCTGTAACAATCTTGAAATCTTTGTGACTTCCCCTGGCAGACAGACGGGTTATTCCTGGTATCAAAATGATACTGACTAGGTTCAATGATCCACAAGATCAGTGGTCCACAAGAAAAATGATAATGTGTTTGCAATTTAGAAGGGTATTATGTTGAAGTAACTGGTACATTACACAGGGACTTAAGAGCAGTTCTTCTCTTTGCAAAAAATAAATAAATACATTTCATGCAGGTACAGATGGAAACTTCTGTATTTGAGAGCTTTCCTAGGACGTACATGTCTCCAGGCCCGATCTAGGAGACGAAACATCATTCTCAGTCAATGATATGCAACTTAGTTCTGTGACAAACCATTATCAGTTCATTCTAGAAGGAAAGTGATTTCTAGAAAATATTAGAGTTATTTAGGAAAGACTCTAGGATAAATGGTAAGTCTCAGGAACGGTTTATAGCAAGAATCACAGCAATTAAGAGAAGCTTGGAAAAGAGTGGTCTGAATTGCCCTGTTTCCCAAAGGAGCTGAGAATGTCCACAGACCCCAGAGATTGGAGAGCTGAGACCAGCTCCGTTCACTAAGCTCAGACATGCCTTCCCCATCTCATTCCTTTCAAAGCAACAAACACACAAACATTGGGTTTTGGGTGGGTTTGCCATCCAAATAGGATGAATGAGAACAGTTTAAGTCCAGGATTTAAACCTCAGAATGTGTAGGAGAGGAGAACAGAACAGATCATCATTGGCAAAGATCATCATTGTCTTTTTGTGTCTGCATTGGGTGTTGTCTGTGTAGAGTGATCTGTGTAATAATATATTTCTACTTCCCTTAACTTGTCCTTATTCTGCTGAAGGACACCCCCCAAATGTTAACAAAATTCTTTCTCATTCAGAATCATGCGTATATAAATAGTCCTTATCCAATTCACAAGTTTTCATCCTTGCTCTGAGGAACAGCATCCTGGCATTACTTCCTCAGGGGTGCCTCTGTTTTAACAAGAAAGTAGCGATGTCCTCCTCAGATGCGAAATGAGGTCTTGATGAATTCACCGACACTGAACAGATCCTTTCTCAGGGCTCCTTTCCACATGGCCTGAGCTCAGCAGCGTGCCACCTACCTTCCAGGTCAGGACAATCCGAACTTCCAGCAACTCCTGACCATGGGATGTGGCCTGAGCTCACCAGCATGCCGCCTGCCTTCCAGGTCAGGACAAATTCAACTTCCAGCAACTCCTGACCATGGGTGACAGCTCCAGTTATGAGTAGGTGTGAGTGGCTTCTCTTCACACCAACCTGGGGTTTTTCTGACTTGCTCAGGGGACCCAGCAAGGTGAATGGGGAGTCCAGCAGCCCTTCCACAAACATTCCTGCCATTTCCTCAGACTGAGTCAGCCAATATCCTCTATGTAATAAAGAAAAAAATGCCTCATTTATTGTTCAAGAACTTACTTTTGATGATGAATGGTGATGAGGCCAAGGAGCATTTTCTACCTGTAGGATGTCATTCCTCATCCCATCCTTTCATGATTTCTCAGCAAGGAGGCAGGTGACTATTCACTCTAATACGATAGTTATGAACCCTATTTGGCCATTTACAGGAAGTCAGGTTTTAGAGGAAGAAAATCAGAACAACATATCACACATCGTTCCATTATTCCCCAAGTATTTATTCAACACCGACTAGGTGCCAGGCATTGTTCTAGGCTTTGGGGATATGAGAATGAAGAAAACAAAAAAATCTCAGCCCTCATGGAGCTTACATTCAGTGGGGCCAACAGATAATAGGCAAGTAAGGGAACAGAATGAGTTAGAAAGAGTAGAATTGAGGAGAAAAAAATAAAAGAGCAAGGGAAGAGGGTGTGTATTGAAATTTTCGGGACAGTGGACCTCACCAGGAAACCTCGTCAGGAAGAGGGTCATTTGAGCCCCTCACCCACAGGGAAGAAGGTGTGAGTGCACCTGGGGAAAGAGCTAGTGCAAGTGTGCACAGATGGACAGGACTGGCCTGGAGGAACTTACTCAACATTGGGAAACAGGCTCTTCTTGCAGACACACACCCAGAGAGGCAACCTCTTTTCTACTTGGCATCATTCGTGTATAGGTCAAGGTCATGCTGACGGTGAGAAGATCCCATAGAGTGTCAATACACAGGGAGCTGTGCCTCTGTATGGGCCAGGCACTGGGAATGACTGAAGGTATTTTTATTCGTTTTAAATAATTTCAACTTTTATTAGCAATGAAGGGGTACATGTGCAAATTTGTTACATGGGTATATTGCATGATGCTGGGGTCTGGGGTCCTGTCACCCAGGTAGTGAGCATAGTACCCAATAGGTGGTTTTTCAGCCCTTGCTCTCCTCCCATCCTCCCCCATCTAATAGTCCCCAGGGTCTGTTGTTCTCATCTTTACATCTATGTCTATTCAATGTTTAGTGCCCACTTATAAGTGAGAACACATGGTATTTGATTGCTATTCTTGCATTAATTTGATTAGGATAATGGCCTCCAGCTCTATCCATGTTGCTGCAAAGGACACAGTTTCATTCTTTTGATGGTTATGTAGTATTCCATATCACGTTTTCTTTGTCCAATCCACTGTTGAAGGGCACCTAGGTTGATTCCATGTCTTCGCTATTGTGAATAGCACTATAATGAAAGTATGAGGGCATATGTCTTTTTGATAGAATGAGTTATTTTCTTTTGGATATATACACAGTAGTGGGGTTGCTGGGTCAAATGGGAGTTCTGTTTTAAGTTCTTCAAGAAATCGCCAAACTGCTTTCCACAGTGGCTGAACTAGTTTGCATTCCCACCAACAGTGTATAAGCATTCGCTTTTCTCCATAGCTCTGCCAGCATCTGTTATTTTTGACTTTTTAATAATCACTATTCTGACTGGTGTGAGATGGTATCTCAGTGTGGTTTTGATTTGCATTTCTCTGATGATTAGTGATGTTGAACATTTTTTCATATGGTCACTTGTATATCTCCTTTTGAGAGGTGTCTGTTTATGTCCTTTGCCCATTTTTAAATTGAACTATTTGTTTTTTGCTTGTTAAGTTTCTTGTAGATTCTGGATATTAGATCTTTGTCAGATGCATAGTTTGTGAATATTTTCTCCCATTCTGTAGGCTGTCTGTTGGTAATTTCTTTGGCTGTGCAGAAGCTCTTTAATTAGGTCCCACTTGTCAATTTTTGTTTATGTTGCAATTGCTTTTGGGGACTCAGCCATAAATTATTTGCCAAAGCCAAAATAAAAGGCATCCAAATAGGAAAAGAAGAAGTCAAACTTTCTCTCTTTGCTGACAATATAATTCTATACATAGAAAATGCTAAAACTTCTGCCAAAAGGCTCCTGGAACTGATAAATGAATTCAGTAAAGTTTCAGGATACAAAATAAATGTACAAAAATCAGTAGCATTTCTCTACACCAACAATGTTCTAGCTGAGAACTAAATCAAGAACGCAATCTCATTTACAATAGTCACACAAAAAAGGAAATACCCAGGAATCTATCTAGCCAAGGAAAGGAAAGTTCTCTACAAGGAGAACTACAAAACACTGCTGAAAGAAATCAGAGATGACCCAAATAAATGAAAAAATATTCCATGCTCACGGATTGGAAGAATCAACATTGTTAAGATGTCCATACTACCTAAAGCAATTTGCAGATTCAGTGCTATCCTTATCAAAATACCAATGTAATTTTTCACAGAATTCAAAAAAAAAAACTATCCTAAAATTCATGTGGAACCAACAAGGAGCCCAAATAACCAAAGCTATCTTAGGCAAAAAGAACAAAGCTTTGTTGTTATCTGACTTTAAACTATATTATAAGGCTACAGTAACCAAAGCAGCATGGTAGTGGTACAAAAACAGATACATAGACCAATGGAACAGAATAGAGACCCTAGAAATAAACCCAAACACCTATAACCATTGCATCTTTGACAAAAATGGACAAAAATAAACAATGGGGAAAGGACTCCCTATTCAATAATAAATGCTGCTGGGATAACTGGCTAACCATATGCAGAAACTTGTAACTGAACCCCTACCTCTCACCATTTACAAAAATTAACTCAAGATGGATTAAAGATTTAAAGGTGTTTTTCATAAGAACTCCAAACCCTTATTCCCCCACCTTTTTATATTTTCAAAGCAAACCGTTTTTCTTTTTTTTTTTTTTTTAAGCAGGCAAAAGTCTGCTCCTCATCTCTCCCTTTTTCTGCTCTAAGATAGTCTCATTCGATCAAAACGCAGAAGTAAGTATGGAAAACTTACAGCAAACCCAATGATCTCCCCCCATACAAAAAATTTAATAAACGAAAATTACTTCAAATCTTAAGAGATAAGGGAAATTTGCCAGTAGCGAATACTAGATTCCTCTAATGGTAACACTATCCTAATCCACACATATTAGAATACTTTCTATATCCTAAGTAGCCACTAGTTACCTAGTGCCTAGAGCAAAGCAGGTGCCAATGTCTAATGGCTCAAGGAGTCAAAGAGCAGTGAGTTGGTCTGCATGAAAGATGTGCCAATGGACAACAAGTGAGGCAAGGAATCCACTCCCCAAGGTCTCAGGAATCATGGCCAGGATCTGTCAGTGCGATCAGTAATGAGACTGTTATTGCACACTTAGCAATGCCAGAGAGAGGATACTGGCAAGATGCTCAGCAAGGCCAGGTGTATCACTGACTCCCCAGGTGCCGACTCTGCCTACACACTTCAGATGATGGCAGAATCCAACTTTGAGTGGCAAATTCACAACTCTCTTTTATTCACTCACTTATGGAGCAACAGTTTTCAAGTGTCTATTACATTCAAAGCACTGAAGAGGATCCCAGTTCCAATACGACCTGAACGTGGCCCCATACTCCCCTTGCCAAGCTCCTTCCTTAAGGGAGGTGCCCACCCTCTCATCTCATTTCCTCTCCAGCCACTCTCCAAGGCCCATAAAATTCCACTCCTCCAGAAACGGTCTTTGAAGTCCCAAACCCCCAGAAACACATCTTTTATGCCACATAAATGGAGTCTGAATGGAACTACAGTCCAAGGCTGTGTTAAGTTCTCGTTCCCTTCCTGTGTCACCATATTCTGGCCACATTATAAATTCCCAAGACTAGTAATTGGGTTAAAATATATACTTTTTTGGCATAACTATTTATGGAGTACCTGCTTGAAGCTACGTGATATGGTGGTGCTTTCTTGTGGCAATATTTTTCTTCTTTTATACTTTTTTTTGAATTTAACATTTTGAAACAATCCAATGAAGCCATTACGATTATCTCCATTTGCAAATGAGGTGAAGGGATTTGAGAGTTCACAGTTAGGGGACGGCAGTACTGGATTTGACCAATTCTTATGATTCCATGTTCAGGTACTAAAAACCATTTTCATTACCAGTGCAAGTTCAGCGCTGGATGACCAGCAGTGAATGCTGAAACACAGAAGGTGATTGACTAACCCTCAAAGTACCGATTTAAACACAGGGGACAAATCCTGCTGTGATCCCACATATGCCTGGACCAGTGGTTCTCAAAGTGTGCTCCCAGGACAAGCAGCACTAGGAACTTTCTAGAAAGGCACATTCTCAGGCCGCACTCAGACCTACTAAGTCAGAATAACTCAGGGTAGGGGCCTAGAAACCTGTATTTTAATAAGCTCTGCAGATGATTTGCTAAATTGATGTCGAATTTACACAACATAAAATTCATCCTTTAAGTCACTTCAAAGTATATAATCCAATACTTTTTTTTCCAGCACATTCACCATGTTGTGTAACCATCACTACTATCTAACTGCAGAACTTTCCCCCACCCCTCAAACAAACCCCACATCCATGAAGCCGTCACTCTTCATTCTCCCTTCCCCCCCGCAGCCTCTGCCAACCACGAATCTGCTTTCTGTCTCTACAGACTCGCCTGTTCTGTTCATTTCATGTAAGCGGAATCCTACACCATGTGGCCTTTTGTGTTTGGCTCCTTTCCCTTAGAATAGCGTTCTCAAGGTTCATCCACAAGGTAGCATGCATCAGAACTTCATTCCTTTTTATGGCTGGATGATATTCCATTGTGAGACCATACCACAGTTTGCTATCTGCTCATCCATTAATGGTCCGGGTGATTCTGATGCCCATTAGAGTCTGGAAACAACTTACCTAGATTTTAAATTCAAATGTTGTTGTACCTATTTGTGTCGTAACAATAAAAAATGCAATCTAGACTCACCATGGGCCACCCGTCATATCCTAAAAAATCATTATGTTTTGCTTTCTTGTCCCATCTTCTAAGAAAAGCCCCATGTATAGCATTTTGAAAACCTGATCTGATTTTAGGCATGTGCTAAAAATCCCAAGAGTATCTGTATTATAAACAAAATGCGTATCAGAAATGAATTTTCCAGTGTCTGGAGGTGTTACGTTAAATTGACTAATGCTCATACTGCACAGTAGTTAAGGTGTAGGAAAGGTTCTGGTTGTGAAGAGCATGATGTTTCCCTTCCACTTGCTTCCAAATCCAAAGTATGGTAATTGTGCCTCCTTTGTGCTTGTTTTTTTTTTTTTTTTTTTTTTTTTTTGAGACGGAGTCTCGCTCTGCCGCCCAGGGTGGAGTGCAGTGGCCAGATCTCAGCTCACTGCAAGCTCTGCCTCCCGGGTTTACGCCATTCTCCTGCTTCAGCCTCCCGAGTAGCTGGGACTACAGGTGCCCACCACCTCGCCCGGCCAGTTTTTTGTATTTTTTAGTAGAGACAGGGTTTCACCGTGTTAGCCAGGATGGTCTCGATCTCCTGACCTCGTGATCCGCCCGTCTGGGCCTCCCAAAGTGCTGGGATTACAGGCTTGAGCCACCGCGCCCGGCCTGTATTTTTCTTATTTAATAGCTTTATTCCCTGGAGCATCCATGGAAAGAACATTGACTTGGGTCCGGTAGTTGCTCATGACATCAGAGAACTCACACAGCCCCTCGTCTGTGGTTAAAAAGACAAGCCTCAGTTTCTTCCATAGCTTTTGGCAAGCTCATCACAACGTACCTTTTAACATGTCTAATCCATTAGCCTAAATGTGCCAGGACAGCAGCTCATTGAAGTGACATATAGCAGAGATAGACTGGTGCAAAGCAATAAAACCGGAGAATTACTCAGGAAAGAAGCCCTTTAGCACGACACTCTCCCTTGGCGTGAGAATGCGTTAAAATGGTCATACCTGGGGCCCAGGAAAAAAAGTGCTGCTTTCAGCTCAGAGGCAGAGAATTTATCTCCAAAGCCACGGCAGGGTGACTGTGGCCCCTGCTAGGATGTGACCTCTTTTGTTAGCCTTGCTTTCCTTTTTCTCGAATATTTAACTACCAGGGACACTTGGGGCAAGTTGACCATGTTGAATGCAAGGTTAAAAATAAAAAGATGATGAAACAGACAGCTGGGTGATTTGGGGAAAAAACACCACTTTTAAAATGAGGAATGCCACTTACAGCTCCCCACCATAAAGGCAGACACGGCTTCATATTTTAGCCATCACAAAGCTGCCAAGTAAAACATTATTAGGGGTTACTTTTACTTTGAAAAATCTGCAGTCAGAAGGTTCTTTTCTTGTAGAAGCCTATTGTGCGTCTCACTGCTATATTCTTGGGGGTGAATCACACTAGGCCAATTTATCAACCTTGACAGTAGAAGTCGGGAGTTATCCGCCTTGCAAAAGCTCTCTGGGTATGATTCGGAGACAACTGCTTTTCTTGCTAGAAATTAGGCATCTAGAGAAAGCAGCTATAATCAGGCTGGATTCAGGGGGGCTGCAGGTCACGGTCCCGCTGCTTCCTGTGACTCTGCGGCCTCATTAACAAACATGCACTGAGTCTAGGTTCCCCAGCGCCAAGCTCAGGGGCTGACATCTGTCTGAGTGCTGACGGCAGGAAAGGAGTGGAAGTGACCGAGGAAGAAGGACGGAACAGCCGGGCAGCGGCTGAGAGCAGCTTGGAGCTGACACAACTGTGTGACAGGAAAAGCCAAAGTTTCGGGGAACTGGGGACGGGAATACATCCAGATTTTTCAGTTTAAACTGATTGGGGAAAAAACAAAACAGCACAAAAAAACCACCTCCTATCGTCCACAGCTGATAAATGATTAGACGGTGAAGGGCTAACTGGTTTCGGAAAATATGTTGCTGACATTCTGCTTCCCACTGGTTTCTTTTTGCGGGCCGAAATGGGAGTTGTTTTTTTCCTGACAGCAGACGCCACAAATTCAGCAGACCCAGGAGGCCCTTTACCTGGGCGTGTGGAGAGAAGTCAAGTCGGAAACCTATGTCTGGGCACCCCGTCTATCCGTACTTCCTTGAGCCTCCGTTTTCACATCTATAAAATAGGGATGACAACTACCTCATTGCACTGAAGTGCAGGATAAACGAGCTTCAAACAGATGAAAGTCTGGTTAACTGCCAAGCACTGTGAAATGCTAGCTCCCAGTACTGACAGGCAAAAGGGGTGTCTTTCTCCCGTTGAGAGTGGCCCTGACTGCGAATCCCCCCATATATGACAGTGCATAAGACCATTTCCCATATGGTGTAGAATGTATTACTTGTAGCCAAAATATAGCACGCTTTACACTGTAAAAGCACAAATACAAGTACATTTGAGAGCAAAATGATTCAGGAGGCGAAGGGAGGAGCAAACAGTTAAAGATCATTCCCTCCGTTTAATACATAGATGGTGTCAAAGAAGCAAAAGAGCCTGTCCCGTTCTGGAAGGGCCAGTTTTTCTTTAGCTCAACAAGAGCATGTAGTTAGGAGCACAACTGAGCAACCCACAAACAAAACAAAAACGCCCTTTAGATGGCTGTTACCTGCTATGCGGCTCTGGTTGTTTTCAGTTCCTGAAAGCTTTTTCTGGCCCTTTTCCTGAAGCTCATTTCACATGATCTCACCCCACATCTTCTGTCCATTTTTTGGCCACAGCCAAGGCCAGGCACTGAGCTCAGAGTGAGACGTGGCCACAAATTATGGGATTCATTCTCCGGAGAAGACAATCTAATGACTTTTTTTTTTTTTTTTTTTTTTTTTTTTGATATGGGGTTTCGCTGTGTAGCCCAGGTTGGAGTGCAGTGGCGCAATCTCGGCCCACTGTAACTTCCACCTCCCAGGCTCAAGCGATTCTCCTGCCTCAGCTTCCTGAGTAGCTGGAATTACAGGTGTGCGGCTAATTTTTTCGTATTTTTAGTAGAGATGGGGTTTCACCATGTTGGCCAAGCTGGTCTCAAACTCCTGACCTCAGGTGATCCACCCACCTCAGCCTCCCAAAGTGCTGGGATTACAGGCGTGAGCCACCACGCCGGCCACATCTTTTATCATTCATTCCATGACTAGCTTGCTGAGCTTTTCCAAAAACAACTTAGTAATTCTTACTAGTTCACAGCCAGTTCTACTTATTCCTAGTCCCTTGAGGAGCATAAGCCCAACACGAACGCCCTCTTCTCTTCCCAGGTGAGACCGAGTTCCTCTTACAGTATGAGGGGCAAGGAACCTCAGCATGGGGAATGGACGTTGCTTAAACAAGCTGCAAACCAAAAATTCTAGGGCCATTTTCAGGAAAATATTCAGGTCTTTCCCCAGTTATGCCCAGGAATAAAAACTTTCAATCACCACACACAGAATTTATGTGCAATCAAGTAGCATGCCTGGTAGGCCAGGGCAGTGGCGTTTGTACTCACAGGTGACCGGCCTCATGTTCAGTGAAGTGGCAGTCCTGCCATGGATGCGAGGTCATCTCGTTTGAGGGGCTTTTTACTCCATCCTGCCTGGAGCGGGGCTGGATAGGAGCCACCATTTGTTTAGTGAACCCCCACTGGGGACGAGGAGCCTGGCAGACATTCTCTCACTGACACCTCTGGGAGCCAATTATGACTCCTATTTTAGGGATGAGGAAACTGAGTGTAGGCAGCTTGGGTTCCTTGCTGGGACCCCGCAGTTCCTGCATGGAGACTGAAAGCACAGATCTCTGACTGGAAGGCCTGTGTTCTTCCCACTCAACCATACCGTCTGGAGGGCTATCAGGAGGCCTCCAAGAGCAGCTTCCAGGAGCTGCCCCAGGGCAGGGCCTCTGGGCAGCCACAGGCATGACCCAGCACAAATGGCTATGCCGGCAGCAGTAGTATCCATGGGCTGGGAGAGGCAGCTGCCCTGATACCTCGGGGCTCCCTGGAGCCAGATGTAAACAGAAGGAACCCCAAGGGCCTACACTTCCTTCCAGGTGCACCTTAGAGCACTTCCCTAAAGGTCTTTGGCGTAACAGAAGACAAAGGCCAGGTCTTGGGATTTATCCAGCTCACCTGAGGTGATACCTGGGCCAGATCGTGCACACCTGAGGAGGGCTGCGAGCCCGTTCAGACCCTAATGAGCTGCAGGCAGGGGAAATAGGTGCCCCGCCTCAAAAGCCTCATGAGTCCTCGTGATGTGATGGGAGAGGGAACTGGGCCTGAGTCAGCCCACTCTGCCTGCCCAGCGGTGCACAGGGACACAGCACTGAGCACACAGGCTCAAACGATAGAACAGAACTGAGGTTGAAGCTAATGGGGCAATCCATCCTCACGTCCACTCCAGAAACAGAAAGTGACTGCCTTATAACTGGACGCTGACCCAGTGGGCCAACCAGATGGACCACGGAAAGCTAAGAAAACCACCAGGCTAGGAGCAAATGATCAGAAATATCCTTAGTAGGCTATTTCCATTGTTAATAGCAAACACGTGGGCCCCAGAATACAGCCATCTGCAGCACATTATAATTCATGGTCTTAACTTGTGAACTTTGACCTCTGCTCCTCCTCCCTGAAACCAATTAAAGTGCAAATAGAATATCCCAGAATTTTAAATAAAGACACCAGCTGAGCTCTGGTCAGTTGCGACATGTACAGGAAGCTTCTGGATGTTACCAGAAAGTGGACTTTTCACTTCTGAGCTATGATGGCTATTTTTTCCTGAACCAAGTCCTGAAAGGCCAAGAACCCAGGGCCAGGGGACACAGTGTCCACATTAAAAGGACCTCAGCCCATCAGGGGCCATGTATCAGACAAGTTACTCAGCTTCATTGCAAGAAATGACTGCTGACTTTGTGTGGGGGTTGTTGGGGGACCAGACTCTCGTAGACATGGACAGATGCAGTGGTTAATAAGGGACAGTGGATATGTCTGAAATGATGCCACCCTTTCTTCCTATCCCAGTAGACAGACCTGCACAGAATACGCTAGTTCTTTCTGCTGACTTAGCAAGTCTGTAACAGGGTAGAGGCTTCTAATCAAATATGATAGAAAAAGCAGTCACGGTAGATACCTCCAAGCCTGCCACCAGGGTTGAAGTCTACATGTGCCCAGTTCTTGCCCCATTGAGCAGCTGACACCAAAGTTACCACCAGGGCAATGCGGAACTCAAGAATGAGAAAGAGCTGTCCCTCTCAACCCTCCCCATCCCCATGCCTGAGAGCCAAAGGCTCACAGGTACCTGGTGAAAGGCCAAAGAATGGATCAGGAGCCTGAGGCTGCAGGCTGAGATCCAGAATGACCCTGGCCACCTGTGGGCCCTCTGCCCTTCCTGATCCTCAGTTTGCTTACCTGTAAAATGGAGATGATGGTATTTGTTCTTTATTTTTAGGGCTGTGGCAATGAAAGGAGATGCCAAAGATCTTTGTCAACCGGAGAGTGGTTCTACAAAGTCTTATGCTCACAACTGCTTTTAGATTTGAAATGTTTGATCTCCCTCCTCCCACTTTAGCTAAATTAAGCAAAGGCTTTCAGGGGAAGTCCCTGCTGGAAAGCCTCTACTGTTTGAAATTGTTCCCCTCACCCAGGTCTCCATGGATTATGTACAGAAAAGCAGTGGACTCCGCCTCCGATTTATCTGGGTTTTCTCTGCTCTATTTTGTTTTTATTTTCTTCTATTTATTGTGTGTATTATTGCAAACTATTGTAAATTCATTGTAGAATAATGTGGAATAAACAAAAAATGAAAATGCTGCTGCTGCAATTGCTAGATTTAGTACAAAAGACAGTGGCCTCAGTGGATTCTCCCCAGAGATTTTGCCATTACACAGATGGGGAAGAGAAAACCTCACTCTGCACTTATCTAATTGTGCTGTACTCACCATCCCTCTCTCCATCCATCCACCCAGCCAACGTCTATCCATCTATCCATTGTACCATCTATCTCGCCATTATCCATCCATTTCCACCTACCCATTATCCATTCATCCACCTATCCATCTACCTATCATCGATTTATCCATCTACCCATCCTTCCTTCTTTCCATCCATCCTTCTGTCCATCCGTCTGTCCATCCATCCATCCATCATTCCACCCACCCATTATCCATCCGTTCACTGACCCAATTACCTATCATCTATTTATCCTTCCTTCCTTCCTTCCTTCCAACCATCCATCCATCATCCACCCACCCACTCATGGATCCTTTCCGTCAAGAAGTATTTATTGAGCTCCACTATGTGTCAGGCACTGTTCTAGGTGCTGGGGATTCAGCAATAAACAAAACACAAATTCCTGACCTTGTGGAGCTGAAAATGAGTCCTTTTGGATATTGACTGTTGTAGAGAAGTCCAAAAATTACCCTTTACCCCACACTGTGGCCTCTGTGCCTGGAGAGAGGAGGAAGCCATGGGGATAAGTGTGTGGGAGGGGGATTGCAGGATTGGCAGGATTTCAGCTGAAATGCTTTCACACATGCTCTACAACAAATAAAATGCTGGGTTAACGAGCCAGTGACAGGAAAGCATTCTCTGCTGTTGGAACATAAATTGAAGGAGGTTTGCAGAATTAAATGGTTTAAAAATGTGGCTACCTCCCACCTCCCAGAGGTTGCACAGGGACATTGCTCTGTACTGAGGCAGCTTTAGTTCTCACATAAAGCTCAAATGTGTTCACGGCCACTTCCATGTGTCAAACACACTGGGAAGCCACTTGACTTTATGTCCTGGGGCTTCTACTTAGGTCAGTCTGGAAAAATGCAAGCAGTTCATTTAATATTCTGAGCTCCAGTAATATGGGTATAGTTGGCCAGGTGTGGTGGCTCACGCCTGTAATCCCAGCACTTTGGGAGGCTGAGGCAGGTGGATCACGTGAGGCCAGGAGTTTGAGACCAGCCTGGCCAACATGGTAAAACCCCATCTCCACTAAAAATACAAAGAATCAGCCGGGTGTGGTGGTACATGCCTGTAATCCCAGTTACTTGGGAGGCTGAGGAACAAGAATCATTTGAACCCGGGAGGCAGAGGTTGCAGTGAGCCAAGATGGCCCCAGTGCACTCCAGCCAGGGTGAGACTCTGTCTCAAAAAATATATATATATATACACACACACACACACACCCCTATACATATATATACATATTTTAGATATATATATATAATAAAATAAAATAGGTATAGTCATGCCCATCTCACTAAGTTCATCCATGGGCCAGGTGCGTGGCTCACGCCTGTATCCCAGCACTTTGGGAGGCCGAGGCTCACAGATCACTTGAGGTCAGGAGTTCCAGAACAGCCTGGCCAACGTGGTGAAACCCTGTCTCTACTAAAATACAAAAATTAGCTGGGTGTGGTAGCGTTAACCTGTAGTCCCAGCTACTCGGGAGGCTGAGGCAGGAGAATTGCTTGAACTGGGGAGGCGGAGGTTGCAGTGAGCCAAGATCGTGCCACTGTATTCCAGCCTAGGTGACAGAGCGAGACTCAGTCTCAAAAGAATAAAATTAAATTTAAAAGTTCATCGATGAAAGAGAACACCAAGAATGCAATCCTCCAGGGTCAACGTCAGTTTGTCTGCGTTCATTCCCCTAAATTGGATATTCAAGGATCAGTGGCCATGCAGAATCAACCTCCCAAGCTTGACCTCTATTTTGTGTACAGCTTAACGGGGAGGACAATTCTACCTTGGGCTGCAGCTTTTCATATTCTAACGGCATTAATTGCAGACAAATTCCTTCATTTTCCAGTGAGCAATATCTAATTACATGGAGAAGAAACAAGCACAGGGTCTATATTGTTACGTCCTTCTTGAACTGTTTTCAAGAATCCCTCCTGCCCGTTCATTTTTCCCTGTGATAATGTCGGGGTACAGCTGGCTCCATTACTCTGGCCGAGTAATTACATTGATTCTACCGAGTAGTGTTTTCATCTTACCAGAGTTCCTCATTCTGTAGTTGTTCCTCCTTTTTTCTCTCTCTCTGGATAAAGATTTCCATTTTTTCACCTAACACTTTGAGGAAGGAAATGAAGATTTTCTTAAACTTTTCATCGAGAAAAAAAAATCATCACTCTCAAATGGAGTTGAGATGGGAAAATAATTCCATCTTGGTAAAATTCCAGCATGACAAATGTATTGCATAATCTCCAACAGCCCAAAGTTCGAACCCAAAGTTCGAGGGAGAATTCTAATGATATGTATTGTACACTGATTTTCAGGAAAGCTAGTTCTACAAAGAGTGTGGACTTTCCCGCTACATTGAATTTCTGTCTATTCCTACCACTTCCAAAGCCCTTGGAGGATTTTTTTTTTCACTGAAAACTGCAGTTCATTTTACCCTCAAAACACCTTTTCAGGCAGAAATCTCTTCCAAGAGAAATCCAGTTTTCCCACAGTATGAGGTAGGAATTTTCAGGGAGTGGTCTGCCCAGCCTGCATGTAATTCTTCTGAGATCGGTTTAGACTGGACTCTATTCCAGAATATCTTCACTGCCCAAAAGGTTGCCTCTTCCAACCTTTGCTCCCTCTTTGCAATAAATTATTGGTTGCTTTTTAAAAGATGTGAAATGGTATTATGGTTATAGATTTTTCTCTTTGTCTTTTAGAGGCCCCCACTGAAATAACTTCTAGAAGATGCTTGATACCCAGGATTGTGTAAAAAGATCTGATGAGGTGCCCTGCAGCGAGGTCCCTGAAGTCAAGGATCCTGCTCGTGTTTCTGTGCCCCCTCCAAATCTGCTCCCCAGGATCTGGCTTATAGAGGGTGCACAGTAAATACTAGTTGAGTAAATGAGTGGCTTTGCTCTGACTGGTGGCCAGCTGCTTGTGTGTTGACCTCATTTCCCGTAGCGAGCTTGTCCTGAGTCAGGGGCTGCTGTCTTCTCTGCTGTCATTAGAGAAGGCTGAGGCGGGCACGGTCGCTCACACCTGTATTCCTAGCAAAATGGGAGGCCGAGGCAGGCGGATCACTTGAGATCAGGAGTTCAAGACCAGCCTGGCCAACATGATGAAACCCCATCTTTATTAGAAATACAAACAAAAAACAATTAGCTGGGCATGGTGGTGTGTGCCTGTAATCCCAGCTACTTGGGAGGCTGAGGTGGGAGGACTGCTTGAACCTGGGAGGCAGAGGTTGCAGTAAGCCGAGATTGTGTCACTGCACACTCCAGTCTGGGTGACAGGGAAAGACTCCATCTAAAAAGAATAAAAGAAAAAAAGAGAAAGCTGACCTGGGTAGAGGCCACCTAGACCTGGGACCACATCTGTTTGTGTTCCATGTCCAGGCAGGTTTGCCACGAATGTGTCCTGAATGGAATTAAACGGAATCGAATGGGCCAATTATACATGCTTGTGGGGAAGTAGGATATGGCAACGCATTCTCCTTCAATGTGGTTATTTGATTTGGGTGTAGACTGCAGAAGGTCTGACCTCAGCTTAATGTGAACGATTTGCACCCCAGGAGAGCAGGGGTAAGCCTCACTTGCTTATTTTCTCATCCTACATTATCCTAAATGCACCACACAAACACGCTTCTCCCCTCCCCCAACTCCTAGCTGGCAGCTGGGGCCATGCTCGTCAGTTGAAGCCGTTTGCCAGTATAGACTATAGACCCAGCAAAACCCAGACAGGCCCAAACTCCTGATTTCAGCATCCACGTGGCAACTGTGGCAACAATTCTTTTCAGATACACACAAAGAAAATGTGAATGTGCTCTTTGGTGGCTCTCTGACATAGAATCCTTAAAGGATGCTCACAATAGAAAAAGGAAAAAGAAATCTCAAACCAAAAGAAAGGTTTTACATCCAGTGTACAGGGCTGGAGAGGGGAGTGTGGAGCGTGGCGTGATGAGGACCTAGTGTGCTAGTGAAGGACCCTTCCTTTTCCTTGTTTCCAAATGCCTATGAATTACACCGAAATTAAACTAGAATTCATATACTAGTATTACTTGTTCTTCTACAGGAAGCCTCCCTCTTCTTTGTACAGACAGAAAACCCCTTAACTTGGCAAACTACAATATCTCAGAGGCTGCATGGTCTCCTTAAAAATGAAGAAACTTTAAAAGATAAATCAGATCATATTCCTGTCTTGCCTGAAAAGCTTCAATGATGTCCTGCTGCTCTGCAAATAAGAATCCACGTCCCTGCTCTGGCCAACTGGGCTTTGCTGGCTCTGGTTCCTCCATTTCTACCCAGCATCACTTCCCTCCAGCCCCCCACAGCCCCACGGCTCCTGGCAGCAAGGTATCCCCACAGTGCCCATGGGCCCATGGTCCCCTGCACCCGAACTCCCTTCCTTCCATGCTTTTCAGGCTCTCCATCCCTGTCTTCCTTTATGGCCTCCTCCAAACCCCCACTTAAAGTGGGCTCCCCCAGCCCATGTTTCCTCTCTTTGTCCTCTTCCTTTGCTTTCTTCACAGTACTCCTTCCAACCTGCAATTTATTACTTTTATTTTTTTATTTTTAAACTAGAGACAGGGTCTTGCTATGTTGCCCAGGCTGGTCTTGAACTCCTGGCCTCAAGCAATCCTCCTGCCTCGGCCTCCTGAAGTGCTGAGATTACAGGTGTGAACCACCACACCTGGCCCACACTGCAAGTTTTAAATTTTCTATTTTTCAACTGTTTTCACCACTAGAACACCAGTTACATGAGGGCAAGAAACATGCTTGTCCTGTTCACAGCTGTGTCCCTAACACCTGTCAGTGTGGAACAGTGGCAGGTACTCGGTGAACATGACTTGCAGATTCACCTGCCCCACCTCAGGAGATGGCCCTATTCCTCTAACTCTCATTTAACAGAAAACTTTCTGCAAAAAAAAAAAAAAAAAAGGAATCTGTAAGAGTAATTTTTTGAATGTTAATATTGCCTTTTTTCCTACTCTAGGAAGTGACATTTACTATTTATGGTAAATATTCTTTGCTATGAGTGTTCAAATCATTCACAATTTTCTTACTCCTATAAATGCAGCGTACGTAACCCTCACCTCCCTAAGACCAAGGACCCCAAGCTCATTAATGGATAAACTCAACTGAGTTAAACTCCCACATGAATCCCCAGATACTGCTTTTGCCAAAGAGTCCCTTCCAAGACAGGTCTTAAATGTTCAGAGACATAAAACACACACTCTCACACACACTTAAAGCCTTGCAGTAATTAATGATACAATCCGTAAGGAACCCCCTCCAACCATCCCTGCAATGTGCAACTGAAGTCACGTAAGACTCAGGTTGAAATAGGACTCTATCCTCGTATTTACAGGCCTCAGGTCCCATTTGTCAGTGATAGCAGTTGGTTAATGTTTTCAGAGTTAGAATTTTGGAATGTTTTGATAAAGAATAAACAAGGTATATGAGGGGATATACTTTTCGCCTTTAAGCCATCTACAATACTTGGTTCTTTTTGATTCTGAGATGTTAATATCATTAAAGCAGTTACTGATTCGTCTCTGAATCACCTTTGGAGCTGAGACTGAATTTAACTGACATCCCCAAGCCTCCATCAGTAGTGGGAGGAGGAAGACAGAGGCAGGCTGGTGTTTGGATGTGGGCCAGTTTAAAATGAGCCATCACACAGAAACTGTGGACATGCTGCTGAGTGACTGCTAAGGGCACTGGGAGTCTTTCCAGCAATGATGAGTAGGAATTCTGAAAAAAGCCTTTAACTTTTTGATAACTCCAACATCCCTGTAAGCTAAGTAATAATATACCACCTTTGTGGAATGATTTACAATTTACAGACATGTGATCTCATTGAGTCCATTCTCCTACTCTCTCGGAGACACTATGAGGTAAGAGAACCACCACTTTGAGATAATACCGGAGCAGCCGGGAAATCTCCACCACGGGTGATGGATGACTGAGGGTTGACTGGGCCGCTCGACCTCCCCCTCACTGTGGGCTTTTGTGATTAATTCACCTACTTGCTTAGGAAGTTGCTTTCCCTCTGAGAAAATTAAAAACACCACTCTCTGGACAGGAATGTGGGATCATAAATGAGAAGCCAATAGGAAAGATTTACACAAAAGCACAAGCTCAGCAAAAGAGAAAACTCAGAAATTGCTAATATGGTATAAATCAAATAAAGGCTATTAGCAAACCCCTGGTAAGGGGGAAAAAAAGCCTTTTAAATGATTTGCTGAGCTCTTGACAATACCATTTCTACCTATGGTGTTCGAATATCTCCGGGGCAATCTGACTTGCATTCTTCAGCACTGCCATGAAGACTTGCTAATCGGAAAGGATTTAGATAAAACCATATAGAGTGCCAGAAAATATGCCTTGCTACTGTGCCTTCAGAATCATATAATTTTTAGAGCTGTAGAGTCTTCCTCATCTATGCATTCCTCCCCACAAGCACAGGGGTCAAAAATACTTGTTTAATATGTGAACAAGTGGGTGGAGAGAGATGGAAAGACAGGAGGAAGGAAGGGTGGATGGGTGGATGGATGGATGGTTGGATGGATGAAGACCAACTCACTCATCTTACTGATGAGGAATGTAAGAGCCAGGGGGTTACTAATCTGCCTACATTATTTTTTTAAATGGTGTGAGAATTGGGACAACCAGATCTCTTCAAGTCCAGTGTTCTTGATCTAGATTTTCCTGTCTTCCATTGGTTTCTCAATAATTAAAAAACATTAACAATATTAACAATATGATCTTCTTAGTCATAGGAAACCATTTCTGGAGGCCCATAGGCTAATGTATTTGTGCCCATTTGATGATCGGGAAATTAGACACAGAGTGTATTTTCTATGGCTATGAGTTCATCAAGGGGGAGAAAACACGAAGGCCACTCAATTGCACGTCAGTCTCCTGCCAAACTCACTCTCTGAAAGTCACCCAGTGTGTGGCCCAGCGTCGCGATCAGGGCTTGTGAAATGTTGGAAACAGAAGGCATCTACAGGTCCTTGGCCCAACCTTATACTCTAAAAAGGAAATCTTTGCCCCAAATGTCCAGCAAACAATTATTGTGCCTCTGCTCAGACACCTTCAGTGACTTAGGAACATATTACTTTTTAGGGTGGCCTCCCTTTTGGAGAGACACATTTGTTAGTATCTTGAGTTTTGCAATATTTCAGTTCCTATTGGGTGGTACTTTCACTTTGTGTACAGATCCTTGGTTTCTGTCATTACACACTCACAGAGCCACTTCCTCAACAAAGACTTGGTGACTCCCTTGAATTATGCTTCAGAGGGAACCACGAGCAGAAAGATGCCCCTGAAGGCTCTGTGCAAATGGGGGTGATGAACATGAAGAGTCAGTCACTTGCGGTGAGAAGATGCCTCCTGATGGCTTGCATGAAATGACAATACCCTGATGAGCTGTGTGGTTCTGTCCAGTCCTTGTTTCAAGGGCAACTCAATGCCCTACAAACGATTTCCCAGGAGGCCCACAAGGCTATTGCTTGAAAAAGCACAGACACATTCTTTAAAAATTCTTCCCTCTACTGGGTCTTTTAAACTGCATTAGCAGGTATCCCCTCACACCATGCTTGTCCCCTGGCCAGCAAGTCTTCAGAGAGATGAGTCATAGGGCTGCTCAGAGCACTTGCCTCTCGCCCCAGTGTCTCCTTTCAGGAAATCCAGAAAGCAAGCTTGGGCTGGAATGTTCCATGAAAGTCAGTGTTTATAAGGTGTCAAGGTATAAGAAAGAAGATAGCATTGTATCCAGCACATGCTTCCCCTTACTATTGAGAATCTTCTTAAACTAGCACAAAGTTCTAGTTTGAGATAGGCTCTTTAGAGATATAAGAACACATCTGAACCTCCAATCAGTCTAATCATCTAATCTCTAATCCAAGGTGCATCTGTTTCCCCTTCATTTGAACACTCCAAATAACGGAACTGTCTTGCTCTTTTCTGGTTGAGCCAAGTCGGGAGAGTCAGGAAAGCATTAAATAAGGAAGAGCATCACAATCTACCAAAGCAGAGAAATCATTTCATTTAAACCTCTAAGATCTGGTAAGGTGATATGATGTCAGAGGCAGAGATACCACAAACCCCTAAGCTACTGACTTCAGAGACACCCTAGGGCCAACCCCGGGGAAAGAAACACCTTCTACCCAGCACCCTCTAAGGACATGTGGCCCATCTCCACTCTGCCCAGTGAGTTTACATGTGGCCCATCTCCACTCTGCCCAGGCTTTCAGATGGCTGGCTCCTGGGACTGCCTGGCAGCTGGAGCCGTAGGCTCAAATAAAAAACACTTGCTGGGACAGGAAGATAATTAGTGATTTCTAAACACAGACAGCATCTATCCCCACCATTCCTCAAGGAAGAGGTCAGCCCTCACACCATGTAGCATTGCCATCTGGCTGCCCATGGCTCTCTGGAGTAGCACAGGCCATTCTTGCTACTTAGGAAGGAATTACTTTTTGGAAGCTTCCCTGGGTGCTCTGACCAGAAAACCAGGGACTCATCTGGTTCCCAAGACACACTTCAAGCTATGCACACTCTCAAAGCAGATGGAAGCGATGGGTACTTGCCCGGTGGAAGGGTTCATGATGCAGCCTCCTTTCTCAGCCGCCATTTGACAGCTACAGCCCCTCTCCAGTGTATCATGATTCATCCCGAAATTGTGGCCCAGCTCATGTGCGAGGGTCACGGCTGCACCAAGGGGGCTGTCTGAATGGTCCTCAAAGAAAACACAAAAGCACAGGTGTATAATTCATGTCTCCTTGGCCTTATTTCCCAGGCCTCCCTCCCTCCAGAAATATACCTTTCATAAACATTTGACTTAATGTAATTCCTTATAAGGGACCAAGGTAAAATGCTATCATTTAGTTTAAACTTAAAAAAGATATAATTTGACATTTCAGTTAAGCCAGTTTGGGGTCCTTTCTGCTGAGGAATGTCTGTATGCCGCACGTATACCTGTGTGATTCTTTATGTTTTTATATGACATCTTCAAGGCAGGGTCTCCATCCTGCATCATAGGAAAAGCTCATTCCTTTATGGGCAACAGAAGTATCATTTTACCTTTGATTGAGATGATGCTGATATAAAGGTGACAGGTGCAAGCAGGCTTTGTGACATTTTAAATGAGCTCTAAGAGCTTGTCATTGAGCCTGCCTCTTCCTGTGTGCTTAGCTGGGGAGGATAGTTGGAAAATTTCACGATACTTCATACTAAATCTGACCACACTGAGTCATCTGTTTGAAGAGCCATTCATTTAAGATTATAATCTAGTTATATCTTATTCTTGCTGGTCCTTTGTGTTGCTAGGCAGACTTTGGAAATGGGAGGTGTCCCGATCCTTTGACTCTTGTGACTGGGGGTTCATTAACCTTTTGCTTGGATGTGGAAGGTGGTTTCTCCATTCAGCAAGCACTACTTGGCCACCCCTAACTTAGTGGAGTGCCTGGATGGCTTGGCTCA